>NC_140076.1:69829421-70135104 GCF_964194135.1 Talpa europaea | reverse complement strand
TGCACCGGCGTCCTATTGGCCGCAGGGTCTCGCGCACGCTAGAAGCGGGCGGGCTTTGTCCTCATTTTAGAACCGGCGCGAGTAGGGTCCTTTATCGTGGCTACCCCGGGCCGGGCCTGATCGAGGCCTCCTCTCGAGCTGCCGGCAGCCGGAGCACAGCGGCTGAGGAGCTGCAGGCGCACCTTCCGCCCTCTGAGGCCGAAGTCTTTCTCCCCAGTGCGCGCCCGCCCGGCGTGGGCAGTGTCAACCATTACGTTTCCCAAAAGAGGAAACGCTCTCGGAAGTCTTGCAAAACAAAGTCGCTGGCTCCAAGTGCCGAAGCCAGCCGTGGAGATTGGGCGCCGAGGGTCCTGCGAGGCCCTCGGCAAGGCTCGGCCCGGAGAGATTCGGGCGAAGCCTGCCTAGCCCTTAATTAATGTTGGTGCCCGCAGGGCCCCGCGCTCCCGCCCTTTCTGCCGCCCCGCCCCCACCCCCGGAAGCGTAGCGCGGCGGAGTCCGCAGGTGTCTGGTACGGACCTGGCTGGGCCTGGATGTGACGGGAAGAGCTATGCCATTACGGTGTTCCCCAATCTTCGGTCGTCTGGCACCATCTTGATAATTAGAATCGCATTATACTTTCGAGTACTCGTTTTTACATTTAGTTCATTAATTTTTGCTGAAACTCTTTTTAAAGATTTTATTTACGCATACAAGAACTGGGGTACAGGGCAGAGGTGTTGGGGGGTAAGAGGATTCACCAGACACAGAGTGGGGAGCAGAAGAGGCAGATGGACTGAAATACACTGCTGAGGGGAGCAACGGGCGAGACAGGAGAGGTCTGCCGCGCCATTGGGTAGCTCCCTGGCTGGGGATAGAACTCGTGCTGCAGTGGCTGCGGATAGCTTCATAGATTGTTAACTCCTTGCGCCACCAAGGAAGCCCCTGAAACTTATTTTTAAAAAGATGAGTCACCATGAGGTGTTGGGGAGTGGGCTAGTTCCTTTTTTTCTGATACAAAACCCTTTAATATTTTCTTGACCACCAAACTTGAAAGGCCTGCTTAATCCCGTAATTCCATTTAATTTGAGTGCCAGTTTCATATGGACCTCTGAAATCTGAAACCTGGAGATGACCAAATAGCAACAGATCACAAGCAGCTGATGTTTCCCTGCTATATTTCTGCAGCCAGGTCCGTTCGGGGGTTGGGCACTCCGTTTTCTCCTCACAGCCCTCTGGAAGGTGGTACCATCATCAGTTTAGAAATGAGAAAATGGAAGCCCAGAGCTACCACCCAAGGCTGCCTCCCTAGTCCAGCTCGCCAGTAGAGCAGCCATGTGAATGAATATGTGACAGTTTCACATTTGGAGGAAAAATAAACTTCAGAAAATATGAAGATTTCGCCAAACTGCACCACACCCGTCCTCCTCCTCCCTCCTCCCCCCCCCCCCCAAGGTATCAGTCAGCTAGAGGTATGGTATCCACACGCAGATGTCCTCTGGTTCATTTCCAGGCTACCGTCCAAAACTGGAATTCACAAATCTCCCTATAATCTTGGTCATGTCACTGAAATCTGGCTATAAAGCTTGCAGAGAAGTCCCTAACAAATACCACACCCCCATCCACCAGCCCTCACCCACCTACTGGAAATAAGGGCAAGGGATACAGCTCAGAGGAGTTGATGGCAAGCACTGAAGGTAATTCAGGCAATTAAATTCAAAGTCAAATAGCCTAAGTGTAGCCACTGGACATAAATTCCTTTTTTTTCTTTTCATTTATGATTTTTTTTTAATTTTGGGCAGGGTTACAATTTTGTTTTCCATATGTGCATATGTTTCATTCACCCTTCACCAAACCACCCATGCCAATGAGAAAGAATAATTAACATACAATTAACAATTATTGTAAACACACTACTATCTTCTATCCTTTTTCTGCCTCTGAGGCCTTGTTCTGCCCCATCTGCCTCTGAGGGCATAAATTCACTGTATCTCCTGCTCTTGTCCTCATGGATTTCATTAGCAGAACTTGGGAACCCTTCTCAATGACATATCAAGACCGATATGTCATTGGATATATTGGATAACATTTGGACAGTGCTGCACAGTTTGCAAAATGCTTTCACCAACATTAATGAAACTTCAAAATAGTTTTGTGAGCTTACCTAGAGTTTATACACAAAAACACTGAAAGCAGGGCCTCCTTGGTGGCTCAGGGGTTAAAGTCACAGGGCTATCAAGCTATCACCAGCCACTGAAGCATGAGTTTGGACCCTCCCCCACCACCTCCCTGCCAGGGAGCTGACCCACACCAGACCTCTCCCCCACATGGCACAGCAGACCTCTCCTGTCTTGCCCGCTGCTCCCCTCAGCAGTGTATTTCAGTAGATCTGCCTGTTCTGCTCCCCAATCTGTCTCTGGTGAATCTCTCGGTCAACCCCACACACACGCCTCTGATCTATACCCCAGATCTTGTATGCGTAAAAATAAATGGGAAAAAAAAAATCTTAAAAAAAAAAAACACAATAGGGGGTTAAGCACAGCTATCCACAGCCTCTGCAGCATGAGTTCAATCCCCAGACGCCAAAGAACTACCCACATGGCGCAGCAGACCTCTCCTGTCCCTCCCACTGCTCCGTCAGCAGTATATTTCAATAATCTGCCTGTTCTGTTCCCCACTCTGTGTCCGGTGAATCCTCTCACCCCCCAAACCTCTGGCCTGTATCCTAGTTCTTGTATGCATAAATAAATAAGTCTTTAAACACACACACACAATGACACTGAAAGCACATAGGTAAAGATAGGCCACAAAGTCAGCACCTCCAAGTCCACAATGGGGACTTTTCCCAGGGTTCCTGCCTACTGTAGGGCATGAGGGTCTCATATCAAATGAAATTATCCTGAGACTCAAATGAAGTGATGGCTTAGAAAATACTTTATTAGACTGAAGACAAATGGGGGTCAGCCTCAGCACAGAATGCTGTAATATTGCACCCAAGTCTGTTTCTGAGGGAGAGAGGGCAGTAGGCTATTTGGAAGCAGTAGGAAGTCCCTTTGATATTCTTGTTATTGGGCTCCATTATAGATTCTATAGAGGGTAACTTCCATGAAAATGAGGTTCTCAGATTGGTAAAGAACCATTTGCCCCCCCCCCCAAATTCCTTAAGAGGCCCATAGAATACAGAACCCTAGTTTAGGGGATACAAGCTGCCAGGCAATAGATGTGTAAGAGTATACACAATCACCAATCAAGAATAGAGAGGTCAGACACAAAATGCATTTTGATTGTTTTTTAAGTGACATGAATTAATTTTCTCACATCCTCCCCTTTGTGGCTGCACCTGCAAGGTGTAAGTTGCAAGAGTTAAGTGCAAATAGGTTGTGACCACTGTGGCAAGACCTGCTTTGACTACTTCCCACAGCTCCTTAGACTTCAGCTCCCCATTTTAGGACTGACTCCGGTCAAGCTGGAAAAAACTTTCTAAAACAGTAGTCAGTCATAGTAGTTCTCACTGTGGGAGAACCCTGGCTGGCTTCCCAGTGTTCTGAGAGAGAAGTCCTAGACATGAAGAGGGAGACTGTTGGGGCTCACACAAACCATGGCCCACACCTGCCACCCTGGATGTGTGGAAGGGTCGTTTCCAGGCCTGAGGTCCTCCTCTGCCTATCCTCTGGAGACTGTGTTCTGCCTGGCTGAGTTACATTCTAAGAACTGTTCACCCTCATCAGGTTTCCTTGAACCCACACCCTCCTGCCTCTGGAGATGCCCTTGCAAATTCTGTCCCCTCTATCCAGAATATTTTCACCAAAATTGTATCCCCCTCACTACATATCTGTTGAGGGTTGAATTCTATCTCCCACCACCCCTACCCCCTAAATCTGCTCGAGTCCTATCCCCTGGTATCTGTGTATGTGACCTTTTTTGGAAATAGGTTCTTTGCAGATATAACGAAGCTAAAATGAGGTCAAATTGGAATAGGGTGGGCCCTTAATTCAATATGATGGTTTATAGGTTGTATAATTTTCTTATAAGAGAAAACACAGAGGCACAAGAAAAAGCCATATGATAACGAAAGCAGAGATTGCAGTGATGTGCCTACACATCACTAAGCCCAGTTCTTAGTTCCAGCTTCAATAACAAATACAATATACTGGAGAGCTTAAGCAACAAGCATTTATTTCTCACAGTTCTAGAGCTGTGAAGCCCAAGATCAAGGTATTGGGAGATCTGGTGTATGGTGAAGGCCTGCTTCCTAGTTTGCAGATAGCTGGTCTCTTCTTACAAAGTCACTAATTCATTCATGAGAACCCCGCTCTCATGACATCATCTAAACGTAATTGCCTCCCAAAGGTCCCATTTCCAAATACCTACATATTTGGTATTAGGCTTTCAACTTCTGAACTTGGAGGCCCAAAAGCATCAAAGTAGACTAAGATTGCTGATACCATGAAAAACAAGGGAGGCTCCTCTCCCTGCAGCCTTCAGAGCACATGTGGTCCTGCCAACACCTGGATCTTGGACTTCTAGCCTCCAGAGCTGTGAGACAATACATTTCTGTTGCTGCACAATGTCCGCCTTGTGGTAACTTGTTACAGCAGTCCTAGCTGACTAACATAAAGCCCATTAGATTCCCATTTCACCAGGAGGTCCTCTGTCATGACCCAAAGAAGGGTGCCTCTTAAAGCACAGACAACACAATACTGACATTGACCATAAGCTCAATGAGATCCTCTACCCCAACCCCACTGGGCCCTTCAATACCTGCAGGATGACTATAATCTGGGATTACAAACTGGTTCTTTGTGGGCTGATCTGACTCTCCTATGTGCTTTCTTGCCCTATGCCATGTTCTGAATATCTCAAAGCATTATTTGCCAACAGGTACAAAGAATGACATTTCCACAAAATGTTTTATTTCCAGTTACTTTGGGAATTGGTGGATGCAACCATAACAGGCAAGAGCTGACTTACCCCCTTACTCCTGGGTCCCCTGAACCCAGCCCCTTGGCCAAAGAGAATGCCTCTACATCACCTGTGGCAGGCCAGGAAACTGGTAGGTCTACCTGATGCCCTGCTCACCTCCCCTAATCCAATCCACCATTGAGGCACAAATGTACCTTAATTATTCTTCCACCTGCTCTCAGGTTTGCACCAGAGGAATGTCAGTGTCAGGCAAGGTGGGTTATACTATGGCACCTAATAGATTTTTTTTTAAGATTTATTTGTAATTTATTTATGCATACAAGAACTGGGGTGTAGGCCAGAGGTGCATGTAGTGAGAGGATTCACCAGAGACAGAGTGGGGAGTACAACAGGCAGACTGACTGAAATACACCACTGAGGGGAGCAGCAGGCAAGACAAGAGAGGTCTGCTGTACTGTGTGGGTCACCTCCGTGGTGGGGGATCAAACTCAGGCCGCAGTGGCTGGTGATAGCTTGATAGCTGAGACTTAACCTCTGTTAAGTCAGGGGTTAACAAGAAGATTGTTTTTTACAGATTAGCTGTCTTGGGTGGATTTCAGGCCTGAGAAGCTATTATCCTCCATGTGGTCATTTAGGGACTCAGTGCCCTTCCACCTAGTGGCCTGGCCATTCCATCAGGCCTTGTCATCTGCACACATTGGGAGCAGAAAAGAACAGAGAGGAGCTAATGTGGGAGTTTTATGGCCCAAGCCTGGAAGCAGAACATCTTATTTTTACACACATTCCCTTGACTAAAACTGTCTCTGCCTCACCTTACAGCAAGGGACACTGAGAAATGGGCCTAGCTGAGTATCCAGTCTTCAGTATGATCATCTTTCAATTGTGTGTGAATGACAATGAAGGGAGACATGAGATGAGAGCTTTTGTCCACCCCGCCAGCATTATAGGGAACTTCACCAAGTGCTGTCCTGGGGAACCCAGTGGCCTCCACCCTCAAAGGCCACTGTGCCCCAGGACTGCATCTATTTACCATGTGGTGAGAAAGAAAGGTCAGGGAAGCCCAAGGGAACAGGCACATGTGGGAGGGACAGGGAGCCAAGCCAGGGAGGTAGGTGGAGAGGCAAAGGCTTCCGAAGGGAGCAGAGGTGCATGAAACTGAATGGAGGTTCTCCAGGTGGAGAAAGAGATCCAGGCAGAAAAGACTCACTGAAAAAAGGCTCAGCACTTGAGAAAGCAGAGACTGGAGAACTGCAAGTAGCTCCACATGACAGAGAGGAGTTGAGGCTGTGTGGTAGGACAGGGGCTTTACACACATGACAAAGGGATCCGTTTAGCCACAGGAAACAGGAAGTCAGTGAATACTGAGCAGGAGATAACAGACAGGGGAGCAGGTGGAAAGGAGGCAGTGATGAGAGACTTGAAGGAGTGTTAGTGGGCAGAACTTTGTGTCCATGTAGTAATGACCCTGACTCCATGCATGGGGTGGGATGGGTAATAAACTGGAAAGTTGGACCAGAACCACTCAGTGGAAGGCCTTGAGAGCTGAGCATGGGCAAGGAAGGTGGTGGGCAAACACTGCCTCTCTCAAGGAGAAACCACCCCACTCTTGCTTCCTGACTATGCCTACTCCAGAGGCATGGTTTGTTTCATTCATTTCTTCCAGTATATTGGTCCCCAGTGGCTAGGAGAGGGATCAAGAGATGACCCGTTACAAAGTCAGGTCCAAACTCCTTATTAACAGAGAAGAAGAAAAACAAGGGTGAGAGAAGGGGAATGTCTTAGTCTGGTTTTGGTGCTATAACAAAATATCATAGACTGTGTGGCTTATAAACAACAGATATTTATTCTCACACTGCTCTAAGCTGGAAAGTCCAAAATCAAGGCACCAGTAGATTTGCTGCCTGCTGAAGACCCACTTCCTGGTTCACACATCAGAGGGGCAAGGAAGTGCTCTGGGATCTATTATCTAGGCAATAATCCCATTTGTGAAGGTCCACCCGCACAACTTAAGCACCTCCCAAAGGCCCCACCTCCTCACTTCATCACATGGGGAGTCAGTATTTCAACATGAATTTAGGGGAACACAAACAGTTTAGAGCAGGGAGGAACTTGTCTAGTGGCACCAGGCCAGGCACCACGGCCTCCCTATGCAGTGCCCTCAGCTCCCCAGTGCTCCTCTGAGACACTGACACTTGGAGGCAAGAGGTAAGCAAAGGTTTTCCTCCTCTCACTTTGAGAGTTGAATAAGAAAAATCACAGACATGGACACAGAAATCCCACCTTTCTCCTACAAGCCAAGAACAAGGAAGCCACAGGTTGCAACAACTCCCTAGCACCTCCTAGCATTTCCCCCTGCCTCCACAGCATAGGGGATGGCAAGGCAGCTCCTGGGCCTCAGCAGCAAGCACAGGGAGCCAAAGCTCAGGCAGTCAGTCCCCTTTGTCCCCAGCACAAGGCCTGAGCTGGCAGGATGTCCCAGATGGGGCACAAGGGGCAGGTGGCTGAGGAGAGAAAACTGCTCTCCAGCTTGGGTGAGGGTGCTTCAGCTGTGGAAAGGATTCTTTGGGTGAGCCCTACATTTTATTCTACTGCTATATTCGGTCAATGAACTAGCTGAATCACTTCTCCAACTAGGTGGTGCAGTGTAGGCTTATAAGTCCTCTGATGCAGGGGGTTGGAGAGGTGGAAACTCCTCAAGACAGTGTCCTCATCCCCTCACTCACTCACCAGGTCACCTGCCCTGCTCTTTGGCCTCTCACTGCTACCCCCCCAAACAGTTCAATCCCCCTACTCCCTGAAGTCACCCAGATAGTCCACTGTCCCCACGTGGCCCCATACTCCACTTCTGCATGCCAGGTTGCACCTTCTCCCAACTCTCTCAACACAAATGGAGGCAGTCACCTCACCCAAGTCCCCCAACCTCACTCCTCAAGCAGCACTGGACAAAGGAATTATGATGCAAGCCACAAACACATGTATAATTGAACATTTTCTAACAGTCACATTAAAAGATGATCAGACAAGTTGTAAAAAGGTCAAATGAAACAGGACCTCCCCTGGTGGCACAGCGATTGAGCGCTGGTCTGCGAAGCTGCCCGCAGCCTCTGCAGCACCGGTTCAATCCCCGGCTACCAGCGAGGGTCCCACATGGAGCACAGGCCTCTCCTGCCGCCCACTGCTCCCCTCGGCAGTGTACTTCGGTCCTTCTGCCTGTTCTGCTCCCTGCTCTGGCTCTGGTGAATTCTCTCACCCTCCCGGGCTTCTGATGGTACCCAGTGTTTGTATAAATAAATAAATAAATCTTTAAAAAAAAAAGGTCAAATGAAACAGGTGAAATTAATTTAATAATATATTTTATTTGGTCCACTCTATCCAAAATATTATAATTTCAACATGTAATCAACATAAACCATTTCTGTAATATTTTACTTGCTTTTTTGTACTACCTTTGAAATCCAGCATGTAGTTTAATTTACAGTCCCTCTCAATTCAGACTAGATACTTTTCAAGGGCTCAATACCACATGTGGACATGTGGCTGGAAAGCACAGATCTATCAGGGGATGGCAGACAATGCCACATGGCCCCAATCTGGCCTGCTGCCTGATTTTCTGTGACCTTTGAACAAAGAATGGCTTTTATTTTTAAACTGGAAGAAAAAAAGTTTTCAATAGACATATATTTTATGAAACTCAAATCTCATGTCCATAAACAAAGTTTTTACTGTCAATAAAAATGTGTGGAAATGTTTATTTCTTTTTCTATTATGTACTTACCTACACAATACTTTCGGAGTTGCCTCCTACACAGTGGAAAATAATTATTCTCTGATTCCGACAGAAGTTTGGTCAGCCCTGCTCTACCCATCCCCCTGGCCCCTAAGCTCCAATACAGTGGATCCAGATTTGATTTGGGAATCAGGAGACTCAGCTCATATCCCGGCTCCACCCAACTCTGGAATTTGGCACAACCTCCCCCCCTTTTCATTTCCCCTTCTTGACTATCAATTTTCTTCACTTGAAAATCGAGCAGGCACACAATGAGGGGTAAAGACGTGAAAATCCAGCGCCGCCCATAGAGCTGGTCACTCACTCGCTGGTTTCCAGTCTGCACGCCGGCGGCTGCAACACCTGCCCACCCGCCGAGACCCCGCTCACCTGACTCGGTATCTCGTCCCGGTGACGCCCCGCCAGTCGCCTTCTCCCAGCAGCCTCAGCTACTGTTGCCTCCACCGTGTGGGCCCGAGTCCCACACAGGTGCCTGGCAGATCACTGTAGCAGTGCAAAGGTCCATTTACCCGCAATAACCTCCCACCTTCCTCACCAAGATGATACTCCTTCAAGATGACAAATAAGGCTCGGGCTCCGCAGCAGCGCCCGTAGCTCCCAGCTCCACCCCTCCCACGTCAAACGCAGCACTTCCGGTAAGCCCAGTGGGCGGCCTGCGCATGCGCCTAGGAGAGTCCTGCCCGCCGCCTCCAACACCCCGCAGGCCATTTACCCCTTCGGCGGCGTCCAAACCAATAATTCCCACTGGCTTTGTAAGGCCATGGGCTACATTTCCAGGACCATTCCTTTCCCTCTATCCCCACAGCAAAGAGCTCATCAACTCCGATATCCTAATCCTTCTGCTCCCTGGCTCAGCAGAGAGGGGCACCTTGCCAAGTCCCCTTGTAACAGTGTAATCTCCAAAACAGGGGGGTGAAGTTCCATGTTCTCTGCCCACCTAATGAAAGATGGAGCTGAGTGGAGATCTGGAGGAGGCCCATGAAACAGAGACATGTGAAGAAGTCCTGCTTACTTCTCAGCTTTGGCTGAGACATTTATTCACAGTGTTATAGAGCAACCCCGATATTAAACGGGTTCCTGGCTGTGGGTCCTCACCCGCGCGTTTTAAAGGGACTTATGAATACTCTACTACAGACACACACAAAAGGGTTAATAAAAGGTTTATTTACAAGAGAAAAAGAAATAAGGGAAATGTACAACTCAGGGAGAAAATAGGGAAATAAAGTCTTTAATGCGTCCTACCCGATCCGACGACCTGGAAATCCAAAGTCACTCTCAGAGCTGGCCGGACGCTGCGAGCTGGATGAGAGCCCAAAAAAAATGGAGAGCCCCTCAAAGCCCACGTGTCTGCCTTTTGTATCCACCTGGCTGCTTAACCCCACCCTCAGGTCCCAGCCACCTTCCCTTTGGTGGTGATGGGATTTGGAGTTCCCAGTGTCTTTGGCTTTGACCTGGGGTGGGGGTGGAGTCCACAAAGCCTATATGGAATTTGCTTTGGGACATCCTTTTCCCCCTAACAACAGGGAAGGGATAACTTTGGGTGTTTCATTGGAAGACTATATCCCTTCTCTTTCTATGCACAGTATTAAAGTTCTTTTCTATTAGATGTCTTATACACACAAAAAAAATATGCTTTGTCTTTATGCCGTGGCTGGCAGAACCCATTCTGAATGTGCAGGTTTGGGGGTCCTGGGTGCCCCTCTTTCTGCCCCATAGTACTTTTGCTATCTTCTTTCTGCCTTTTCAGAACCAGCTCCAGTCATCCTCTGTCTCTGGCCAAGGTCAGCCTGTCTGATTCATGTTGCTATGTTAGTCTGGGCTCTAAGGCCTGGCCCACACATTTTCCTTTGTCACACTGTGTTACTTTTTTTTTTTCCCCCTTTTAAGATTTATTTGTAGAAGAACTGGGGTGTAGGCCAGAGGTGCAGGGGATTCACCAGAGACGGCAGAGCAGGTGGATCTACTGAAATACACTGCTGAGGGGAGCAGCAGGCTAGACAGGAGAGGTCTGCTGCGCCATGTGGGAGCTAGCTCCCTGGCCAGGGATGAATTCAGGCCACAGCAGCTGTGATAGTGCTGAGACTTGATCCCTACGCCAAGAGGGAGGCCCTCTCTGTCACCCTTTTCTTCCTGGGGAAGTAATCCTACTAAAATTGACTGTTTTGGGGGCAGCCAGTCTTTTTGGCTGCCAAGTCAGAACTACTTCCAGCAATGAAAAATGATGTCCAAGAATGGAATTTTGGGGCAACAATTACACTTCATTAACATTCCTCCACTTTGCCAAAAAAAATGAGAACTGGCCTTCCGTTGGTGGGGCCATTTGCCTAGACCCCATTTGCCATTTGCCCAGGCAGCCTCCTCATGCCAGGTTTTCCCCCTACATTCTAGCCACATCTCAGGGCTTTTTTTCCTCCCACATTTTTATTGAGATAATATTGACATACCATAAAATCCATCCACTTAAGATGTTCAAATCAGTGATTTTAGCATATTCACAAGGGTGAGGGGAACAACCATCACAATCTACATTGAGACTATTTGCATTATCTAAGAAGAAAAATGCTATTGGCAATCATCCCAGCCCTACTCTTTCCATAGCCCCTGCAATCACTTAATCTAATCTCCACCCCTATAGATTTCCCTTTTTTTGGACATTTTATATAAATGCAATTGTTAATATCCAGAAGGCCAAGAGATATATTTTTAAAAATGTTCATCACTCCTAATAAGAGAGATATGGATTAAAGCTACAAGATACCACTTCACACTTGTAAGAATGGCACATATTAGGAAGACCCCAAATGACAAGTGTTGTAGAGAATGTAGAGAAAAAGGAACCCTATTACACTGTTGTGGGTTCCCAGCCCCCCTTGTTCTCAGGATATTGTCTTGGTACCCAGAGTTCCTGCTTGTCAGCTAGGTGTACTGTCATTCACCGGCCTCTCAGCAAAGGCAAAAGTCCTGGTATAAGGAGCATACTGGGAAATCAGTATCTGCTAAAAACAGCAGGAAAACATTAGAATAGAGATTATATGCTTAGACTGGCAGGAATAATGGAGTCCCCCCCAAACCCCAGGCAATAACTCCTGGTCCCTCCACCATAGTTTTCTTCCCTGATCCCATCACTCACATGTACACTCCCTATGTATTTGCCCCACCTTTGCACTCAATGCTAATAAATATGGGACTGCCTTTGGATGGGTGCTGCATATTACTTCCAATGTAGCCCCTATAGGCTTCTCATTGCTCCACATGGACTTTGAGGAACCTTTCCCTATTCCCACACCATTTCCTACACTGCTGCCCCGCAAGGCGACACACTGTTGATGGTAATAAAAACTGGTAAAATCTTTATGTAAAGCTGTCTGGATTTACCTTTAAAAAATTAAAAATGGAGGGCCTTCCTGATGACGCAGGGGTTAAGTCTCAGCACTATCAAGCTATGGCCAGCCACTGAGCACCATGAGTTTGATCCCCAGTCAGGGAGATAGCCCTCATGGTGCAACTGATGGCTAGAGCCAAAAGATTGTTACAGAAGGTGCCCTTGGAGGGGGTTGCTGATGAGGATAGACAGCCCCAGGAAAAATGCAAAAAAGTATCACATTTTGGGGTGGGGCAACTGATACTAATATAAGGAACTACAGCAGGGGGTACAGATTCATTCAGTCTTCTGGATTAAAGGTTTTTGGATCTTTAGCATTTGGGGTCAGCAGATTCCAGCCTCCAGGGCACTGATCTTCCAGAAGGCTTTTGTGGGGCTTTGAAGGTGGAGACCTCCAGCAGCCAACCTCAGAAAGGAAATTAACTGAGAGACTGAAACTGTTTCTGGTTTTGCTACGCTTACAGTCGGGCAGGGAATGCGAAGACCCAGAGTTGGGTGTCTTATTGAAATGTGTGAGTGAATTTGTTGGGTCATTTTGTTACAGGGCAGGGAGAGGGGCACCCCAAACCCCACAAACCTGCCTGCTCTCAATAGTTTCTGCCATCCGCCATATCAACAAAAAACATGAGACTTTAATGGGAAGGAACTTTAATACAATTAGGACACAATACAGGAAAAGCAAAGAATATAGTTTCTAAATCAAGCGCCCAAAGTTACCCATTCCCTCGTGGACATTCACCTAACAGACAACTCAATGGTATAAAGCACTTTATTTTTTTTTTTTGGAAGAGAGAGTGCATTTAATTTTTATTTATTTATACAAGCACTGGGTACAGTCAGAAGCGCAGGAGGGTGAGAGAATTCACCAGAGCCAGAGCGGGGAACAGAACAGGCAGACCGACGAAATACACTGCGGAGGGGAGCAGCCGGGGATTGAACCGGCGAGGCAGAGGATGCGGGGCAGCTTCGCAACCTAGCACTCAACCGCTGCGCCACAGGGGAGGCCCGGTATAAAGCACTTTAAAAAAAAAACAAAATAAAAACCTAGTGGAGCCTCTCTGGTGGGGCAGCAGGTTGAGCGCAGTGCTGTGAGGCTGTCCGCAGCCTCTGCAGCATGGGTTTGATTCCTGACTGGCCAAGAAGATTCCCACATTGTGTGGCAGACCTCTCCTGTCGCGCCTGCTGCTCCCTTCAGCAGTGTATTTTGGTCCTCTGCCTGTTCTGCTCCCCACACTGTCTCTGGTGAATCCTCTCACCCTCCGGCACCTCTGGCCTGTACCCCAGCTCTTGTATAAAAATAAGTAAGTCTTTAAAAAGGAAAAACTAGTGGATGTCAACAAACATCCTGAGGAGCCGCTCTCTTGCCCCCCTATGACTATGCAGGTGCCTCTCTCTTTTTCCGAATAAACATGTCCTTTTAAAATGTAAAGAAAAAAACAAACATCCTGAGGTTAAGAGGGAAGTGGGAGGGGAAGGGAGACAGAAGGGATAGTGGTGGGAAATAAAAATTAAAAAGGAAAAATATATAGGCCCAGGGGAAAAATAAAAAAATAGAATCATTCATGTGTGTGTCCAGCTTCTTTCATATAGCACAATATATTTCAAGGTTCATTCGTATTATTGCATGTATCAAACTCAATCTTCTTTGTTGCCAAATAATTTTCCACTTCTTTTTGAGGGTCTTCCTCAGATACTGGCTCTTGACTCTGTCCTTGGTTCTCTTTCTTGGTCTCTTTATTTACTCCCTGAGTGACCTCATCCAGTTTTCTGGCACAAATACAAATCTCTCTCTCTATTCCTGGTCTCTTTCCCTAAGATTTATTTATTTATGCACACAAGAACTGGGGTGCAGACCAGAGGTGCCGGGGTGTGGGTGTGTTTGAGAGAGACAAAGTGGGGAGCAGAATAGGTGGATCTACTGAAATACACTGCTGAGGGGAGCAGTGAGCAAGACAGGAGAGGTCTGCTGCACCATGTGGGTTAGCTCCCTGGCTGGGGATTGAACAAACTCATGCTGCAGTGGCTGGCGACAGCTTGATATAGCGTGGTGTCTTTAACCCCTGAGCCACCTGGGAGGCCCCCCTTTCCCTAAGATTTAGATGAATAGGTCCCTTGGCCTTCTCCACACCTCTTCTCTTATGTAGGCCATCTAGGCATCAGGCTTGACACACCCAATATGAAAAGAACACACAGTGAGTTTTGAGGCAAGGCTGCTAATAAGTATAAGCTAATACAATTCAATAGCACAATAATCATATTTTGAAATCATAAACAAGGGGTTAAAGTCTCAGCACAATCAAGCTATCACCAGCCAGGGAGCTAACCCACATCTGGCTCAGCAGACCTCTTCTGTCTCCTCTGCTGCTCCCCTCAGCAGAGTATTTCAGTAGATCCGACTGTTGTGCTTTCCACCCTGCCTCTGGTAAATCCTTTCAACACCCCCCAACACCTCTAGCCTACACCCCAGTTCTTGCATGCTGTATGCATAAATAAATTTGAAAAATATTTTCCAAAAATCATAAACTACTAAGAATTATTCCATAAAGGTGTAACCAGTTGCTAAAGCCAAGACTGTTACAGGTGGTGTCCTCCAAAGGGGGTTGCTGGAGAGAATAGAAATGCTAAAAAGTATTGCATTTTGGCGTGGGGCAACCAATAAAATATATAAGTGACTGCAGACGGGGGTGCAGATTCATTCAGTCTTCAGAATTCAGCTTTTTCAGATCTTCAGCATTTGGCGTCAGCAGATTTTGGCCCACACCACGCTGATCTTCCAGAAGGCTTTTGTGGGCCTCTGAAGGTAGAGGCCTCCAGCAGCCAACCTCAGAGAGGAAAAGTTTGGAGGCTTTGCCAGTAGCTGAGCCACTGAAACTGCAGTTACAGCCTGGCAGAGAAGGCAGAGATCCAGGGCAGGCACCTCATTGAGCTGTGTGAGTGTGGATTGTTTATTGGGTGGTTCAGCCACTGCAGCTGCTGTGTTCAGTGTCGCTTGTCTGGTGCTGTGCTGGGGTAGCCCAGCAGCTCCAGGAGCATCTCCTGTTGCGTGTTCTATTTGTCTTCATGAGTCAGAACCTGGCCTAGAGTCTGGCTGCCATGTGTTCCAGGTCGGCAGAGGCAGGAAGATGCCATCTTGAACACATAGTCTATTGTTTGGGAGAGGAGCTCCTTGTCTTCAGTGGTGGGAAGATGCCATTTTAGCTGCTTTTGTTTAGGACTAAGAACACTGGACACTGCTTTGGGTGAGGTAAATGGCCATTTTTGGCCTCAATAACTCTTTGCTTTTCCCTGGTTTGTTACATAAATTCCATTGTTGTTTCCTGAGCCTGAGTAGTTTTACAATTGTGCACACAGGTGAAGAACTCAGATACTGACTGGTAAACTATTTGGGCAGTATCCTTGGTCAGTTTTAGTGTCCCTAGGTGCCCTGTATCAAAGGCAAAATGGTTTAATATTAGGAATTCTGTTCTATATTAATAGATAATATGGGCCTCCCTGGTGGTACAAGGGGTTAAGTCTCAGCACTGTGAAGCTATTGATAGCCACTGCAGCACAAGTTCCATCCCTAGTCAGGGAGCTAACCCACATGGCACAGCAGACTTGTGTTTTGCCCACTGCTCCCCTTAAGAGAGTATTTCAGTCAATCTGCCTATTCTTCTCCCCACTCTCTCTCTCTGGTGAATCCTCTCACCTCGCTGCATCTCTGGCCTACACCCCAGCTCTTGTATGCATAAATAAAATAAATCTTAAAAAAAATAGATAATGTGAGGGGGACACAGTTTTATTGTTACAGGGCAGGGAGAGGGGCACCCCAGAACCCCCAAACCTGCCCATTCTAAATAGGTTCTTTCCATCTGCCACATCAAGACAAAACATAAAATCCTTAATGTAAAGGAACTTTAATACAATTAGTGTGCAACAAAGAAAAGAAAGGAATAATTTCCAAATCAAGCACCCAAAGTTATTCATCCCCTTTTGGGTAATTGCCCAGCCAAACAGGGTTGGTCCAAAGCAGGGCCACTGAAACCTGAAAGCCTGCAACATGTCTAAGGCACCTTCCGGGGAGGACCCATAGAAAAGGGTCAGAAACAGCCAGAAAAGTCTGGGAGGAAAAGAGCAAACTCAAAATCAAGATAAAAGCTGCCATTGTTAACCTCCCCACGGGCCTTTCACCCACATCTGTTTCACCCAGTCCAGGCCCAAGAAGCAAGCGCGGTTTCTTCACATGTCCCTCTGCTCCAAGTGTCTCCTCCAGGTCTCCTTGCTCTCCATCCTGCTTCCTCCCTTCTCAGTCTCCTCTCCAGCTTCTTCTCATTGTTCAGCTCCACCCCAGAGTGGGGCAGGGAACTTGGAACCTCCCCTTAACTTGGAGACCTCCCAGTTGTATTACGTTTCAACATATATTTTTCATAAACATTCTTGTTAAAACAGAATAAGAAACATTTTGACAGCTTCCAGAATTACTTTCATTAAAGGAAACAATACAGCATAACAAACTTTTCTGGAGGTACAGCCAACACAATTGAACAGGAGAACAAAATTAGGAGTAAAAACAGGAAAAGAGCAGGTGAAATCATTGTTTTCTGCAGATATGATTCTATCCATGGAAAGTCCGAGGAAAATCAACCAAAATACCATACAAAATAAACAATAAGAGGATTCAGTAGAGTGACATCAGTATGTGCAAACAATAATAAATCAGAAGATATAAAAGAAAGGATCTAAAACAGCTAAAAATGTACTTAATAAGCTATTCAAGGTAAAGACAAAAGAAAATCTGAAATACTGAGCACACAAAGATCTAAGGTAATATAAAGGCTGATAGGAGATTCAACATCATGAAAATGCCAAACTTACATCATTTGATAAACTAACTTGTTAATGCTATCCTGCTAAAAACTAACAATTTTATGGAAACAGCAGTCTATTTAAAACTGAAACTAATACAAAACTAGTACACCTTAAACTAATATAATGCTATAAATCAATTGTACTTAAAAAGAAAAAAGCAAGATGCAGGGGCCTCCCTCATGGCGCAGGGGGTTGAGCGCAGCACCGTGAAGCTGTTTGCAGCCTCTGCAGCGCAAGTTTGATCCGCGGCCAGGGAGCTACCCACCTGGCACAGCAGACCTCTCCTGCTGCCCACTGCTCCCCTCAGCAGTGTACTTTGGTCAATCTGCCTGTCTGTTCCCCGCTCTGTCTCTGGTGAATCCTCTCACCCTCCTGTGCCTCTGGCCTGTACCCCAGTTCTTATATAAATAAATCAATCTTTTAAAAAAAGAAAAAAGCAAGATGCAGAATGTTATTTTGTGTCATTTTTGGAGTCAGTGTGTTTGGAGAGTGGGATTCTTGGGTTCGCTCTGGAAAAGGTTTCACCAGAGCTCTCCTTTCAGCGGCAAGGAGCAAGGTTTCCAGGGTGAGGTTCTCCTCGAGACAGAGACGCTGTAACAGGGTGTGGTCCCCAGGAAAGGGGGAGGTTCCCTGCCCCACCCAAGGGAGGGTGGAGCTGAGCAGGAAGAGGAGAAGCTGTAGAGGAGACTGAGGAAGGAAGCAGGATGGAGCCAGAAGGAGACCTGGAGGAGGCACATGGAGCCTAGAGACATGTGAAGAAACTGAGCTTGTCTTTTGGTCGTGGACTGGGTGACACAGATGTGGGTGAGACCCGTGGGGAGGAGACAATGGCAGCTTTTATCTTGATGTTGATTTTGCTCTTTTCCTTCCAGGCTTGTCTGGTTGTTTCTGACCCTTTTCTGTGGGTCCCCACTGGAAGATGCTTTAGACTTGTGGCAGGCTTTGGGGCCTTGCTCTGCGCCATTCCCATATGGATGGACTTTTACCCACGAGGGGACGGGTAACTTTGGGTGCTTCATTTAGAAACTAGACTCTTTGTCTTTCCTGTATTGTTTCCTAGTTTTATTAAAGTTCCTTCCCGTTAAAGTCTCATATGTTGTGTTGATGCGGCGGATGGCAGAACCCATTTAGAATAGGCAGGTTTGCGGGGTTTGGGCTGCCCCTCTCCCTGTCCTATAACAACGCTAGTTATATTTTAAAAGAGCAGGCTTATTTAAAAGGGACAGAAGAGTAAAGGACACTTCCATGGACACCAGTGGGCAGAAACAGCTGCCCCGAAAGGGACAGGTTTGCTGAGAGGGGCCTGCATGGTCACAGTGGGCGGCCTTGAGGAGAGCTGCCTCCGCTGGGGGAGGTCAGTGAGTAGAAGCCCCAGCCTGGTACGGGTCACCGGCAGGCAGGAAGCTGCTGCCCTGTGGAGGGATAGTTGGTGAAAAGAGGCACCTGCATAGTCACAGGTGGGCAGAAGGACTGCTGCTCCTTTGTGGGGGCAGCATTAGGTTTTATCATCTTCTTTTGCTATGGAGGGCCTCATCTTTGTGGGTGGATGGTTTGTTCCTTAATCTCCATATCTTCACCTTCAGGTCTGAGCTCCTGACACTCCCTGCAGCAGTCTGATAGTTTCTATAGCTAGACTAATGGCTATGTTAATCCCTTCTATCCCTACCTCCTTGTGTGAGTCTTGTGATGCCTCCTTTTAGTTTCCTATTCTTTTCCTCTATCACTGTGGCTAGTATGTTCCCAATTCTATAAAAAGGGGGAAAACAGTATCTGCATCAATAGTTATAGAGATATAAACAATGAAAGGCAAGGTAAGAAATGGGCCTAGTGGCTTCCCTGGTGGCCTAGAGCTTAAGTGTCAACTCTACCACCATAATGGCCCTCCCCCTCCGTGGTAGCCTGAGTTCAATCCCCAGCCAGTGAGCTCACCCACATGGAGCAGCAGACCTCTCCTGTCTCACCCACTGCTCCCCTCAGCAGTGTATTTCAGGCAATCCACCTGTTCTGCTCCCCACTCTCTCTCTGGTGAATCCTCTTTTTACAGGGCAGCCCCACTCTAAAACGGGTTGCCTGACCGTGGGTCCTCACCCGCGTGCTTAAAAGGGATTTATTAATACTCAACTGCAGGCACACACAAAAAGTTAATAAAAGGTTGATTTACAAAAGAAAGGGAAAATGAAGAAATGAATAACTCAGGGAGAAAAAGCAGGAGATAAACTCACGAATGTGTCCTACCCCATTCTGCTGACCTGGAATCCCAATGGCACACTGAGAGCTGGTGAAAAGCCAAGAAAAGTGAGGCCAAGTGAGAGCGACCCAAGGCCCATGTGTTTGGTTTTATACCAAACCTGGCTGCTTAACCCCACCCTCAGGTCCCAGCAACCCTCCCTTTGGTGATAATGGGATTTGTCATTTCCAGTGTCTTCATAGCTTTGGTCTGGAGTGGGGGAGGAGTCCACAAAACCTGCATGGAATTAGCTCAGGACATCCTTTCCCCCTAACACTCTCACCACCACCTCCCACCCCACCCCCAAACCTCTAGCCTACACCCCAGTTCTTCTACACAAGAATAAAATCTTAAAAAAAAAAAAAGAAAGAAAAGGGCTTCACTGGTTGCTTTTTTTTTTCAGATTTATTTTTATTTATTTATGTATACAAGAACTGGGGTGTAAGCCTGAGGTTTGGGGGGTAATATTCACCAGAGACAGAATAGGGAGCAGAATAGGTGGATCTACTGATATACACTGCCAAGGGGAGCAGCTGATGAGACAGGAGAGGTCTGCTGTGCCATGTGGGTTTGCTCCCTGGCTGGGTATCAAACTCATGCTGCAGTGGCTGGTGATAGCTTCATAGCACTGAGGCTTTAACCCCTATGCTACCAGGAGGCCCGGTTGCTTACTTTAAACAGTGGGTAACTGCAACCAGAAGGGGACATTTTCACTAATTTTTGGGTATCATTTAGAAACATGCCAATGTATTGCTTACACATTTTTTAACTTAAAAATAACAAAGATTCATATTGCTATTTTTTTTATACAAGAGCGGGGAGCAGAACAGGCAGACAACTGAAATACTGCTGAAAGGAGCAGTGGGTGCGACAGGAGAGGTCTGCTGTGCCATGTGGGATTCTCGCAGGCTGGCTGGGATCGAACCCGCACTGCAGAGGCGGCGGAGAGCTTCACAGCGCTGCGCTCAACCCGCTGCACCACCGGGGAGGCCTTCAAATTGCTATTTTTTAAAAGCTCTGTACTGCCAGCAAGTAATTCTGATGGAATCTAAGAAAAAAAATTTTAGGATGGAAGTTTCCACAAGGTCAAAAACTAGAGGTGGGAGTAGGGATGATTAACAACTCTTTACATGGTTACGGAAGTTTCCAGGAACTGGAGGTGGGGGCAGAGAGGATTATCAGTTACAGAAAACCAACCTAACCCCGAGGCAAAAAATTCCACAGTAATTTCATCAAAGAAGACTACATAAGGGTGCCCCTTGCAAAATGAAGTTCTTATCCTTTAAGATTGCCCACCTGTGTCTATGCAAGTGTCTTTTTATTTTTCTTTTTCCTTAATAAATTTGCCACATGCTGCTAAATGGGAAAGTCTGCTCCCTCATTCTCAGAGGGACTTAAAAACCCCACTCACCAAACCTCAACAACTTAGGTATCTAAGATTGTAGTGCCAGCAAGGCACAGAACAGGTTCTCTACGATCCAGGCAGATAGGTAAAGGAGGAGTCCTGGAGTCCTCACTGGCTTTTCAGACATTTGATGATCTTTCTACACCATTTGAAGGGAGGCAACCAGGTGCAGGGCAGACCTCCCAGGCCCCACTGAATCTTTACTCTCTTTGGGCTCTCTCTGTTGTCTTCTTGTTGTCTAGTCCACTTGTAGCCCTTCTCTGCCACTGTCTACTGCCCTCTGCTGCACACCATCTTCTGTGTGATGTTGCCCTTATAATAGCACCAGCCTACAGGCTCAGGTGTGCCCACTTACACAGGTGCCCACCATCAGACATGTGTACCCTGAGCCCATGCTATCAAGTGCCTCCTACATTCAAAGCCAAGGTGAAAGCCACAGAGGCCAGCAGTGCAAAAGCCTGAGTATTTTCATCTATTCCATGGTAATGACAAGAGGGAGGTGGTGATAGAGTAGGCCACCACCATCTAAATCAGCAAACTATGGTAAACTGTGTGGCTCACGAACCAAATCCAGCCCACCAACCATCTTTATAAATAAAGCTTTATTGGAACACAGACATTACTTGTTTATTTGTTGTGCACAGCTGCTTTCTATTATAACAGTCAAATTGAATGGTTGCAGATTGTGTAGCTCACAAAGCCTAGAATATTTATGATCTGACTCTTAAAAAAGTTCACCCACCCCAGATCTAAATCAAATGGATTTTGACATTGAAGATCTCCCAATTGACCCCAACAACCTCATCCCAGTCACCACACCCATCCCACAGTCCACTTCACTCTATCCTGGCTGTTCTGTTTCTTAAAAAGAAATGGGAAAATTGATTCCTCCCTCTCCTATGTAGAAAAGGCAGGCATGAACAAAAGCTGAGCAGCATCCAGTTTCTGTCTTTCCTTAACAGTGTTTAGGTTGGTGAAGATGGAGCACAGGATGGGGAAAGGAGGCCCTCCAACTCCCAGAATCCATCTCTCCAACTGCAGGTGGAACCTGGAGCTCACAACTAATTGGAGAAAGACAGGAGGGGGCCTGGTCCCCTGTTTGCTCTGTGGTCCTGAAAGTGAGCCAAGCTTGCTTCAGGCAGCATTCTGCATGTAGGGAAAGGTAAAAAAAGTGTCAAGCTTTTCTGCCCTCCCACCATCACTACAAGGCACAGCTCAATCTCAGGGTGCAACAACAGGGTTTGTGGGTCTGGTAATCCTAAGTGGCTTGTTCGGCCACCATTTTTGTTACCTATATAGGTTCTTCAGTCCTATACAAGGGTACCTGCCTCTCAAACCTGATTGGTCCATTTTCAATCAGATATAAGAGCCCAACCCTGAAGGTACCTTTCAAATCAATCAAGAGCAGAAAGCTTTCTCACCCTGGGAAGTGTATGCATCTCGAGGTATGACTGGGAACGCCCCAAGGGGCTGTTGATTGATGTTGACAAGGGACTCCAAAAGTGGAATACCTTGTTGATAAGATTGAAACCTTGGCTAGTGATTTAGAGCTTAATTAAAATTACAATACTGAGGACCTCCCCAGTGGTGCAGTGGTTGAGTGCTGGGTTGCGAAGCTGTCCACAGCCTCTGCAGCACCAGTTAGATCCCCGGCCGCTTACGAGGGTCCCACATGGTGCGCAGACCTCTCCTGCCGCCCACTGCTCCCCTCAGCAGTGTACTTCGGTCCTTCTGCCTGTTCTGCTCCCTGCTCTGGCTCTGGTGAATTCTCTCACCCTCCCACACTTCTGACTGTACCCAGTGCTTATATAAATAAATAAATAAATCTTTTTTTTAAAAAAATAGAACATACTATTTTTTTAAAAAAAATTACAATACTGAGTCATCAAGCAGATGAGAAGTGCCTGGAGGGTAGACTCATGACCCCTGACACTATTGATGAGGTAGCACATTTTCTAGTTTCACCCCTCTATTTTCTCTTTGTCCTTCTTCCCCTTAAGACTGATGCTGGATAATTCTTCTATCAATAAAAAGGCCAGGATCTTGCTCTTCAGGCAGCATTCTGCATGTAGGGAAAGGTAAAAAAAGTGTCAGGCTTTTCTGCCCTCCCACCATTAGGATTGATGATGGAACCCTGTGGTCCTGAATGCATGCCTGATGGCAGGCACCTGGAGCAGGGTGTGGGCATACGTAGGTGTGTATACCTGGGCTGAGACTGGGCTTATAAGGGCAGTGTCATGGGGATGCCAGCAGAAGAGAGCAGAGCAGTAGAGAAGCAAAGGCCATGAGAGAACACTGGAGAGCCCGGGAACAGTGAAGACTTGCTGGAGGCTGGGAGGCCTGCCAGTCTCCCAGCTCCCCCAGCCCTCCTGCCTGCCATCTACCTGGTAAAATCCCAATAAAAAGCCTGAAAAATCCACCAAGAGCTCCAGGACTCCTCCTTAACCCATCTGCATGGGATCATAGAGAACCTGCACTGTGCTCATCCTGCCACTACATTTGGCGTAGTTGGCAGGATAATCCATGCAGACAGGTATGGAGCCCTCCGAAGACCTCTGGAGGGACTAAGGAGCCCTGGAAGTGCCATGGCAGCACAGGAGGTGGACAAAGTCCGGGAGCTACAGAACAAGACCTCGCTTGGAAGAAGAGATGGCCTGCGAGGATCAGCCAATGACCCATGAGGCAGCAGAATTGTTGGGGAAGAAAGGACCATGATTCGGAGCTCACCCAGTGCTGACAAAGGGAAAAGTCAATGGACTTGGACGAATGGATTTGGACTGACAATCCTGCCAGAAGACAGAGGACTTTGGCAGATTGATATGTTTTTGGGACCCTGTGGGGTGGATGGTATTGTTTGCAAACCCAGGGAGATAAAAATCAAGGCATGGCCTATGGGCCTTGGTAGAAGAGCCCACAGTTGTCTAAGGGAGGAAGCCCTTGCCAAGCTTTCTGCAGTCAGGCAGAGGAAAAGCCAAATTAGAAAGGTAAAAGCTGGTGCTGAAATTGGGAAGCCCTGAGCTGCTGTTAAGCAGCCTAAGTTTGTTGAAGAAGGCCAGTGAGTCTCTTAAAATCACCTGTGGGTGATGCCCTGCTTGTTGTTGAGTGAGGGTGAGGAGCTGAGGGACCCGTCCTTGGGGGACTGTAAGGGTCAGGAAGACCACAATACAGGTTTTCTATGATCCAGCAGACCAGGTAAAGGAGGAATCAGAGTCCTCAGTGGTTTTTGCAGGTTTTTTATTGGGATTACCAGGTACATGGCAGGCAGGGGTGCTGGGGGGCTGGTAGGCTGGCAGGCCTCCCAGCCTCCAGCAGGTCTTCACTCTGGGCTTCCGGCCTTCTCTTGGCTTCTGCTTCTCTTGCTTCTCTCTCAGCTTCTCATGGCTTCTCCTGGCGTCCCCGTGATGCCGCCCTTAAAAGCCCAGTCTCAGCCCAGGTGAATCCCATCTCCTATGCCCACACCCTATTCCAGATGCCCGCCATCAGGCATGCATTCAGGACCGCAAGGATCAATCATCTATGCCTGATGGTGGGAGGGCAGAAAAGCCTGACATTTTTCCTTACCCTACAGGGACAGGTGGGGAACATAGCTTGCGATGGAGCCCAAGCTGAAGAGGGGACCCAAGAGAGGCCACGTATGGAGCTTGTATCCATGGATCCCTGACCCATGTGCATAGGGTTGGCCTGAGTGCAGGGGTCTGCATGTCTCATTGGTGGCTATGAAATCTGAGTGTTGGAATGACCGTAGACAGAAACCCTGAGGATTGGGTGATTACCCCCAAAGATACAGAATTGCCAATCCAAGAGTGAGTGCATCCCGGGGGTGGATATGATGAGTGGCTTGTGGCCGAGACCACAGTCAGAGAATGCCAGGAAGCCTGATGGCTCCTGGCATGTGACAGCAGATGCCCGAGTGTTTCCCCTCTCGTATAAGCAGTGCCTTCGGCAGCAGAAGTGGTAGATCATCTGCTGGTGCCAATAATCTTGTCTTTTGCTACTAGGTTGGTGCCCTGCCTGGACTTATTTGTGTTGTTTCATTGCTATATTCATTTGTATACTGTTTACTTTTGTGGGCCATGGCTGCAGTGTTCATATTGCCAAGAGAAACGTGTATATAACTTGTGTATAGACAGCTATAGACTGTATGGCAGAAAACCCTGAGGGGGTGGATTGTAGAGTAAGGTAAAAAAGTATCAGGCTTTTCTACCCTCCCACCATTAGGATTGATGATGGAACCCTGTGGTCCTCAATGCATGCCTGGGCACCTGGAGTAGGGTGGTTGGCATAAGTAGGTCTGTACACCTGGGCTGAGACTGGGCTTATAAGGGCGGTGCCACAGTGATGCCAGCAGAAAAGAGCAGAGCAGCAAAGGTCATGAGAGAACAGCGGAGAGCCCAGAAAGAGTGAAGACTTACTGAGGGCTGGGAGGCATGCCAGCTTCCCAGCCCCCCAGCCCTCCTGCCTGCCATGTATCTGGTAAAACCCCAATAAAAGCCTAAAAAAGCCACCGAGGGCTCCAGGACTCCTCCTTCACCCATCTTCATGGGATCATAGAGAACCTGCTCTGTGCTCATGCTGCCACTACACTGCATTACACAGCTTGCTCCACAACTCCCATTTGTCAGCACGGTGTTGTCAACACAAGGGTTTATTTACAAAGGGAGATTGGGATAAGGAAAATATGCCTAAGTCCACAGGTGGCCAGCTGTCCTACATCAGTTAGTGCCCACTACTTACAATAATCCAAGCCAAAAGCTGTTCATGCAAGATGGGAGCCTCCAAAGGCAGGCTCGAACTGGTGGCTAATGAATAAGTGGTGGGCCAGAATCCAAGTAAACTATGGCATCTGCGGGTAGTCACAGGTGCTGCTAAGGTCACACCACAGCAGCTTCTCTCCTGAAGTCGAAGTCAGTCCGTGTCCTGAGCTTCCTCCAAGCTTAGTCAAATCTTCACAACCAACTGGAGCTTTCCCAAGCAGCCTCCAGCAAACTCCAGAGTTTTTTTTTCCTTTGTCAAGCTGAGTGTCCAGCCTTTCAGAAGCTTTGACTTATATTCCCCTTCAGGGTACCTGCCTTTCAAACCTGATTGTTCCATTTTGAAACCAGCTGTTTCCAAGATTTGATTGGTGCTGGTGCGCACTTGAGCATAATTGGTGTCAGTAGGACATGTCTGATCCATTTTCAAAACCAGCTCAGGATTCAAAATCAAAATCCCAGTAGAGCATCCAACCTGGTCTGCAACCTTTCTCACTGGACCTGGGCAGGTAAGCTCTGCTGTATCTGAGCGGCACTGACCAGGTTCAAACCTGACCCACATGTCTCCAGAACTGCCATCGTTCTTTTTTTCTAAAACCCAAACATGGCTGTGCCAGGGTCGGCCATCAAACCTAGCTACCATGGTGTAGTCCAGGCTGATGTGGGGTCCCCAGCACCTTCATGGAACCAGGAGCAACAAGGGTTGTTCTTACAGTCTGGGGCAAGCCCTGGCCTTTCGAAACCCCATCATTGCCCTTGTTACATTTTCCTTGTTCCATTTCAATTTCTCACATTACAGGCAAAGCAGGAAACCAACTGACTACCCAACACAATCATAAAAATTTCATAAGCCACAGCTGACGACAAATGACTCCCCTAATCCCGAGCTGCTCCTGGCACACAGACAAGGGATGGGAGATACGGCTCCTGCCACAGAGAACCAG
Organism: Talpa europaea; assembly: GCF_964194135.1. Lineage (NCBI taxonomy): Eukaryota > Metazoa > Chordata > Mammalia > Eulipotyphla > Talpidae > Talpa > Talpa europaea. The sequence continues at coordinate 70,108,861 of NC_140076.1, read as the reverse complement.
GATCTCCCACTTTGACAGACCCAAGCTCCAGAGGATGCAGTGGAGCTAGCAGGGTGACACTGTCACCTGCTTTCTCCATCCCATCATACCTCGTGGAGTCAGAGATTCTCGAAAAGGCAGAGCAGGGAAGTAGAGGCCCTTCTGCAGTGACCCCCTAGATCTCCCCCAGCATCTAAGACCTAGGTCTCCCACAGTTCCAGCCTGAGTCAGTGTTTATCTAGCACTTAATTTCTATGACTGGAGCCTCTCAACAGTCTGATAAAGCAGAGTTGATTAGTGTCCACTCCAAGTCCTCCGGGACCACTTTCCTCTGCCAACCTGTTCTGATCTGTTCTACCTTTGTTATCAATGCAGAGATCCAGTGTGTTTGGTTCCTATTGCTGGTGGAACATATGACCAGTTAGTGCCTTAAAGCCATATCTACCTATTCTTTCACGTCTGCAGTTCAGAAGTCTGGGATGGTGTTCCATGCCCAGCACATCATGAGGCTAACCCATCTTCCAAGCTCATTCCTGTCGTTGGGAGGATTTGGTTCCTTGTGGTTGGGGTACTGGGAACTGGTGTCCTGTCGGCAAGGGGTCTTTCTCAACAACTTGCTGACAAAAGTGCAAGGTCCTTTCTTACACATGAACCCCTCCACCTTCATAGCAAGTTCAAATCTCTCCGATTCCCCTTCTACCATAAGCTGGAGGAAGCACACCACTTTAAGGATTCATGTGATTATGTTGGTTCAGCCCGGATAATACAACGCTGTCAACTGTGCCAAATAACGAGCAATACATCATGATCTCACATGACACTCACAGGTTCTGGGGTTAGGGCAGGACATCTCCTGAGGCCCATTTTAGAAAATCTGTCTACCCACCTGCCCTGTTGCCCACCACCACACCACTCTCAAAGTCCTATCACCCCCTACATATTATTCACCCTAACTCAGAGATCTCTAGCCACTGATCTACCACCCCAGTCTCCTCTCATGGCTTACCTAGGCTTCTGCAGCAGATTTCTCTCTGGCCTCATCTTTCTCCCCCTACCCCAGGGATACTGCCCACTTCTCTGTTTTCCCATAGTAGCCAGAATGGTCTTCCAAACACACAAAGCTAACCAGGATATCTCCAGCTTAAACTCTCACAGGGCTCCCCAGGAACCTCAAGATGTAAACAAAGCTCCATAAAGTTCATTTGTTCAAATGTTCAGAACACTGCCTCCTTCTGGGTACCAGAATCCACAGACAATCTCTGGAACTTTCTGTTTGGCAGCATGGAGAGGCCCCAAGAATGAGCAAGCAGGGTGGTCCACCCTGTGAGTCCTGCCACTTGGTCATCTTCAGTTCACCCCCAGGCATAGTCAGCAACCTCCACTTTCACAATTGTCAATAGGATTTTTCTCAGATCCATTCTACGTTCCGTTTCTACAGTGGCAGAGCTCCTGAGGCTTCTCCATTACGGACCACAGCACCAGCTTTCATATGGAAACGCTGCGGAGGCAAGGACTTTCTCTAGTTCATTATTGCTTCCTCCAATGCCTAGCTCAGTGTTTGTGCACATATGATGTGCTCACCTCATTTTTGGAAATGAATGAAAAGTCCAATATGAGATATGGAGACTCAGCTCTCCTTAGGGTTCCCGTTACTCCTGATAGTGTGCAAACTCTGCAGACTACTGGCAGCAAACACTCCAGCCACACAGAGTTGTAGCCATTAGGTGCCCACACTGGCACCCTCTGCCCTGACCTCAGCTACAATTTGCAGCTGGAGTCCCAGGATATTGCTACTTGGGGATCAGCTATTTAAGGCAAAGAGCCAGCTCCATGGTATGAAGACGGGCAGGCTCGCCAGTATCCACTCCAGAACGCCTAGTAAAAAGAGATTTTTCTGGGCATAAGAACAGAAAATGTACCCATAAAGCACTTGCTCAAGAACTCTGTTAAATAGTGGGAGGCAGTGTAGTACCTGGGAGAGGAGGCAAGTTTTACACACACAACCCCACAACCTTTACCAAGACAACAGAGAAAACAGCAGTCTCCAAGGCAGGAGAAATTTCCCCATCTGGGAAAAGCACTGGCTTTTGGGAGGTGTTAGTGGCCTAGGGTAGAGCCTGCCACAGGCTGCAATTGAGGATCTGGTGACAGGTTCAGTGTCCAATCCATCCCCATCATTAAGTAGAGACACAGCCCACAACCATCTCCACACAAGCCCCCAGCCAGAAGGACACAGAGTCTCCTGGAATGGCCTCAGCTTCCCAACTGTTTTTATTTTTTTTTAAAGATTTATTTATTTACGCATACAAGAACTGGGGTGTGGGCCAGAGGTACAGGGGAGGATGTGTGTGAGAGGATTCACTAGAGACAGAACGGGGAGCAGAAGAGGCATATCTACTGAAATATGAGCAGTGGGCAACACAGGAGAGGTCTGCTGCTAATCCATCTGTGTTTGCTCCCTGGCCAGGGATCAAACTGGTGCTGCAGTGGCTGCTGATAGCTTGATAGCGCTGATTTTAACCCCTGGGAGGTGCAGCTTCCCTACTGTTTAAGAGCTGGATTAGGTGCTCCCTAAAGTCCCTTTGACTTCTAAAAGTCCCATCTTTCCTTCAAATTTTATCCCTGCCAAATTAGAGCCAAGTACTGATTTCCACAGTTGCGAAAGCCCTGCCTTGTTCCTTATGACACTAGCCCCTCCAGACAAGCTGGCAGTGCCTTTTGCTGGTATTATCCTCTGTAGATATATTTCCCCTGAAGGTTGGCAACTTCCACAGAAGTATATATTTTTAAAAATCGGTTTAAGTCTTAACCCTTGGTATCTGTGAATATGATCTTATTTGGAAATAAAGTTTTTGTAGATGAAATCAAGTGAAGAAGAGACCATTAGTTTGGGTCTTAATCCAATAGGACAGGTGGCTAGTGTCCTCACAAGAAGAAAGGACACCAAAGGAAGGCCGCTGGGGATGGAGGCAGAGCCTGGAGTGAGGTGTCTACCAGCCAAGGCCAGACAAACTGACGCCCATATGTAGGGACTGATTAAATAGATTATGAAAGTCCATACAATGAGGTAGAATTGAGGTATTAGAAAATGAGATTTATCTCTGTGGTAGAGATAGAAACGCTTCCCAAGATATTTTGATAATTGGAAATAAATTGCTAGAACAGTATATTAGTAAATGAATATAAAAACCAATATAATGGGGGATAAAGGTGAAAAAACTAATATATGTGAATATGTATACACACATACACATTTGTATATGTATACAAAAAACTTAATAGTGAAAATCTCTGGAGAGTTTAGAAGGAGTTAAATGATGATCTTGAATTTGTTTTTAGTGTTTTTCCTATTTTGAGTAAGTTTGCCACAAATATTGTACACTATCTTTGGTACTTTTGTGAGTTTGCGGTAGAGGGTAATGGGTGCTTAGTTGGTGGGTGTGGTGTGTTAACACACATCTGTATTTTTTTTTTATATTTTTATAACTGAGTAAATCTTTATTGTTTTCTTTCTTTCTTTTTTTAATTTAAATATTTTATTTTATATAATTCTTACATCTTTTTTCATCTTTGCACAATGTAAGCATTTTCATTTTGGTTATATTCCCCATACAATTGCACCCACCCTTATTTTGACTCTAGTCCTTCCTCTCCCCGCCCCTCCCGCCGGTCCCCCGCCCCCCATAGTGTGTCTCTGGTTTATAGTTGCTTGTTGATTTTGATTTTTACTTTGTATTGATTAGTCTTTTTCCTGGTCTCTTATTTAGGTTTTCTAAATTCCTGCTATGAGTGAGGCCATCTGGTATTTTTCTTTTTCTTTCTGACTTATTTCGCTGAGCATGATCCCTCCCAGCTCCATCCATGTTGCTGCAAACTGCGTGTGTTTATCTTGCTGAGTAATATTCCATTGTGTATATGTACCACATCTTCTTGATCCAGTCATCTATTTTTTGGGCATTTGGGTTGCTTCCATAGCTTAGCTATTGTAAATAGTGCTGCTATAAACATAGGGGTGCAGGTGCCCTTTGGAATTGATGTTTCTGTGTCCTTTGGGTAAATACCTAGGAGTGGAATTGCTAGATCATATGGAAGCTCTATGCTTAGTAGGTCCAGAAATCTCCACACAGCTCTCCATAGTGGTTGGACCAGTTTGCACTCCCACCAGCAGTGCAGGAGAGTTCCTTTTTCTCCACATCCTCGCCAACATTTGTTGTTGCTATTTTTTTTTAATATGTGCCATTCTCACTGGTGTAAGATGGTATCTCACTGTAGTTTTGATTTGCATTTCCCTGATTACAGGTGATGTTGAACATTTTTTCATATGCCTGTTGGCCATTTGCATTTCTTCTTCAGAGAAGTTTCTTTTTAGCTCTTCTGCCCATTTTTTGACTGGATTATTTTCTTTGTTGTTGTTGAGTCTCATCAGCTCTTTGTAGATTTTTGTGATCAGTCCTTTATCGTTAGTGTTGTCTGCAAAAATGTTCTCACAGTCGGTGGGGTTTCTCTTTGTTTTGGTTGTTGTGCAGAAGCTCTTTAATTTGATGTAGTCCCAGCTGTTTATCTTTGCCTTCACTATCACTGCTTTGGGTGATGTGTCTGTAAAGATGTCTTTGATGTGCATATCATGTAGTGTTTCGCCTGTATTTTCTTCTATATATTTTATGGTTGCAGGTCTTATGTCTAGTTCTTTAATCCATTTTGAGTTGGTTTTTGTGCATGGTGTGAGGTAGTGGTCTAGCTTCATTCTTTTGCATGTAGCGACCCAGTTTTCCCATCACCATTTATTGAACAAACTTTCTTTACTCCAGTGCATATTCTTTGCTCCTTTGTCACATATTAGTTGACCATAAATCCATGAGTTTATTTCTGGATTTTCTGTTCAATTCCATTGGTCTATGTGTCTGTTCTTGTTCCAATACCATGCAGTTTTGATGATTATGGCTGTGTAGTATAGTTTGAAGTCTGGGAGTGTGATGCCTCCATTCCCTTCTTTTTTTTTTCAGAAGAGCTTTGGCTATTTGGGGTTTTTGGTGATTCCATATGAATTTCATCAATAATTGTTCTATTTCTTTGAAGAATATCATTGGAATTTTTATTGGAATAGCATTGAATCTGTATATTGCTTTTAGTAGGATGGCCATTTTGATGATGTTAATTCTTCCAATCCATGAGCAGGGGATGTCTTTCCATTTCTTTGTGTCTTCTTCTATTTATTTTAACAGTGTTTTATAGTTTTCTTTGTATAGGTCCTTTACCTCTTTTGTTAGATTTATTCCCAAGTATTTGATTTTTTTTTGTTTTGATAATAAAAGGGATGGTTTTTTTAATTTCTTCTTCTTCAGATTTATTGTTTGTGTATAGGAAGGCTACTGATTTTTGTGTGTTGATTTTGTATCCTGCCACTTTACTAAACTGATTAGTTGAATTAGTTTTTCTGTGGAGTTTTTGGGGTTCCCTATGTATATTATCATATCATCTGCAAATAGTGATAGTTTAACTTCTTTTCCTATTTGGATTCCTTGTATGTCTTTCTCTTGTCTTATTGCTCTGAAGTGGTGTGAGCTTACACCCTAAATCATGCACAGTGGTGTAAATGATGGCACCTCAATAAAAATGATACAATTTAAAAAAAGGGATAAGTGCATTTTATGATTATTTGAAATTATACTACATAAAATAGTAAATCTTAACTTACATACAAAAATAAATAAAATAATAAATTTACATTCCAAAGCTACAATCCTGACCCTGGAGAAGCCCTTCTTTCTGAAGCACCAAACAGACTTCTCTAAGCTCTCACTTTTTTATTTTAAAAAAGATTTATTTTTATCTATTTATGCATACAAGAACTGGGGATATTCCTCTCACACTGCTGAGGGGAACAGCAGGAGAGACAGGAGAGGTCTGCTATACCATGTGGGTCAGCTCCCTAGTCAGGGATCAAACTCAGGCTGTAGTGGTGGACCTTCTTGGTGGTAGTGCAGCGGCTAACCCCTAGGCCACCAGAGAGGCCCCTCCAGCGATTATCTTAACTACTAATGACCAAGTTGATACTGATATGACTGGCCTCCAAATACAAAAGATTTCCAATAAACTGATAAACTATTTCTATTTTTAAAGATTTTATTTATTTATGAATATAAGAGCTGGGGTACAGGCCAGAGGTGCGGGGAGTGAGAGAATACAGCAGAGACAGAGTGGGGAGCAAAGCAGATGGATTGACTGAAATACATTGCTGATGGGAACAGCGGGTGAGACAGGTGGTCTGCTGCACCATGTGGGTCACCTCCCTGGCTGGGTATAGAACTTGTGCTGCAGTAGTTGCGGAGAGCTTCATAGCGCTGACGCTTAACCCCTTGCACCACCAGCGATGCCCCTATTTCTATTTTAATGTTTTTTTTCTACTTGAACTTCAGCAATTTGTATAGACATGATATCTATCTAGTATGATTAAACATTTTAAGTTATCCTCAATTTAAAAATGGGCAAATGATCTAAACAGTCATTTCTTCAAAAAAGGTATATAAATAGACAATAAGTACTTGATAAATGGTTCATTATCATGAAATGCATCATCGAAATGCAAGTCAAAATGATTCTGAGGTGCTCCTTCACACCCATTAAAAGTAATAAAAGTAATAAAGTCAGGTAATGGTGAAGATGAAGGAGCAACTGGAACTCTTACCACACTGCTGACAGGAATGTGAAGTGGTGGAAAACAGTGTGGCAGTGCCCCCAAAGTTAAATAGTTACCACTTGACCCAGAAATTCTAGTCTGATGATTATATGCAAGAGAATCGAAAATATGTCCACACAAACACTTGTAAATGAATGTTCACAGGCGGAAACTACCCAGCCCATTAACTGATGCATGGCTAAACTGCGGTCTATCTGCCAATGGAATGTTGTGAAATCATGAGCACTGATACATGCCACAACACAGATCAGCCTTGAAAACATGTTAAGTGAAAGAAGCCTGACACTAAGGTCACATAGTATATGATTCCATTCATATGACATGCTCAGAAGAGAGACAGAAAAACCCTAAAGGATTGCATGGGGCTGGGGAGAATGAGGAGGTCAGAGAGTGACAGCTAAAGAGCAGGGACTCTTTGAAGTGATGAAAACGTCTGCCATTGTAGTGCTGGCTGCATAACTTGATGAATATACTAAAACTATTGAATTGTACACTTGAAATGGGCAAATTGTATGTGGCCTGTAATTCAATTTTTGAAAATCATCCCAATTTTTTGATAAGATGGGCCATTAGTTTATCTAGGTCTAAAGTTCTCATTTTGTTACCAGGGGGCCTACACTACAGAGCAAGACTGGCATTTTACGGCCACCTGCCTGGGAAAAGGCAGACTTGCAATTAGAATAGGCCAGTTGAAAGGACCAAGTTGAATGGTGCAGACACGAAGTAAAATGGGGGGTAGGGGACTCTGGAATGGAAAGATAAGGAAGTACAGGAGCAATCCCCAGATCCATCCATTCCCTACCCCCACCCCAAGGTGATCATGTAGACTTCGAGATGTGGAGGGGCCCAGACAACTGGCACTCTATTCTTGGCTTCCAAAGAAAGAAGCATCCAGCAGCTAACCTCTGAAGAGAAGCCAAAAACTGCTGTAGGTAAACAGGCAGCTGAATCTGCCTTCAGTCTTGTTGCTGTTTCAATCACCTGGAGAGAGAGCACCAAAGGCCCTGGGCCAGGTGTCTCACTGAGCTGTTGTTGGTGTGGGCTAGAGACTCACGAGTCATCAGCCATCATCTTCCACTGCTCCTGCCGCTGACAGTAGTCTGTTCCAGCGTCCCGTGCTGTCCATCCCAACCTTCGAACTGTGGCTGTGGGCTGTGTCGTTATCTAGCCGACTCCTCTGTGAGTGACTTTGCCTGCCACTGTGAGTTGGAGCCCCACCACTGCTTGCCAGCTGCCACACCCTCCAGGCCCTCTTTGGTGGACCAATTTCATCTTGGATGAGCAGCCTTTTGTTTAGGACTTCTGAACACTGTGGGTAGTATCTGAGATGAAATAGCTGGCCACTTGTGGCCTTAGTAACTCTGTTTCCCCATTTGTTAAATCACTGCTCCTAATGGTCTGAGTCACCCTTCTAAGAAAAGTAAAGTCACACAGTAAAGTCACATAGGCCTCAGTAAAGTCACACAGGCCATCTTGAATCTACCATAGAACTCTTAGCTCAGCTGTAGAAAAACATGGTGGTGTTCATTGAAGACACATTTGTTCTTGGCACTTGTAGTGCCAGCAAGGCCAGTGCAGGATCTCTATGATCCAGGCAGACCAGTAAAGGAGAGTCCTGGAGCCCTCAGTGGTTTTTTCAGGCTTTTATTGAGCTTTTACCAGGTACACAGCAGGCAGGGGTGCCAGGAGGCTGGCAGGCCTCCCAGCCCCCAGCAAGTATTCGCTCTTTCTCGGTTCTCTGGTGTTCTCTCGTGGTCTCTGCTTCTCTGTTTCCTGGTTCCCTTCTCGATCTCTCTCTCTTCTGCTGGTCCCCGTGACGCTACCCTTATAACCCAGTCTCTCACCCCAGGGGCACCCACCTATGCATGCCCATACCCCACTCCAGGTGTCCACCATTAGGCATGCATGTAGGACCGTAGGGATCCATCATTAATGCTAATGGTGGGAGGGCAGAAAAGCCTGATAATTTTTCACTTACCCTACAGCGCTTCATTGTCTTATGACTCAAAAAGCTGACACTTATGACCTGGCCAGTTTCCTACACTTTCATTATTGAGCCACATTTCATACTGATGGACTCTGGGCTAAATAAAGACCATCACCAAATCACAGGGTAGGAGCAGCATGTTGGCCTGAACAGAAGGGACCTGGGTTTAAAACCAGCTTTGCGTGCCCTGGATGAAGTTGTTTACTTTGTGAGCCTGTAAGGGGCAGGACTGGGCACAGGTGCAGGTTTTCTGGGATCATGCAGACCGGGTAAAGGAGGAGTCAGAGTCCTTAGTGGGTTTTTGCAGGTTTTTTATTTGGGGTTCACCAGGCATATGGCAGGCAGGGGTGCTGGCTGGGGGGCTGGGAGGCTGACAGGCCTCCCAGCCCCCAGCAAGTCTTCACTCTATCTGGGCTCTCTGGCGTTCGTTCTGCTGCTTCTCGGCTTCTGCTTCGGCTTCTGCTGCTGCTGTTACTGCCTGGGGCTGCTGGCGTCCCCCCGTGACGCCGCCCTTAAAAAAGCACAGTCTTAACTCAGCTGAATCCCATCTACCTATGCCCACACCCTATTCCAGGTGCCCGCCATCAGGCATGCATTCAGGACAAGGATCCATCATCTATCCTGATGGCGGAAGGGCAGAAAAGCCTGACATTTTCTTTACCCTACAGAGCCTCATTAAATTATGAATAACAAATGTATTCTTTGTGAGCACTGGTTATTATCTGGTGTAGGGTAAGGTAAAAGTATCAGGCTTTTCTGCCCTCCCGCCATTAGGATAGATGAGGGAACCCTGTGGTCCTGAATGCATGCCTGATGGCGGGCACCTGAAGTGGGTACACCTGGGCTGAGAGACTGAGTTTATAAGGGCGGCATCACGGGGATGCCAGCAGAAGCCAAGAATGAACAGAAACCGAGAGAAGAAGAAGAGAAGCAGATAGAACGCCGGAGAGAGCCCAGAGAGAGTGAAGATTTGCTGGGGGCTGGGAGGACTGGCAGCCTCCCGGCCCCCCAGCACCCCTGCCTTCCATATGCCTGGTAAATCTAAATAAAAGACCTGCAAAAGCCCCTGAGGGCTCCAAGACTCCTCCTTTCCCCGGTCTGCATGGGATCATAGAAAACCTGCTCAATGGTCCTTTCTGCCCCTACACCTGGAATGTGCTTGGAACACAAATGCTAACTTCCTCCTTCTCTCACACTTTTAAAGTTATACCATGAGAGGGAGATCAGTGTCCTTGAAGGAAGGCCAGGGTCACCGTGGGGGTGGGGGTGGGGGTGGGGAATGTGTGAAGGCATGGAAGTAGAAAAGGCAGATTTATTGAATTACTGTGGAGAGACAGAGGCGAGAGGAGAAAGCATTAGTCTGGACACTGAAAGAAAAGTTTGGCTTTCTTATTTAAGACACAGGTCTGTGGCAGTTGTTATCTTCTAAATTGTCAAGGCCACAAGTAGTTTCTGCCTTCCTTTGAAATTTGCACCAGTCTTTAATGGCTACAGGTGGGCTTTATGGTTATTGTTTCAATAACAGTACTGTAGGGTAAGGAAAAAATGTCAGGCTTTTCTGCCCACCCGCCATCAGGATAGATGATGGCACCTTGCGGTCCTGAATGCATGCCTGATGGCGGGCGCCTGGAATAGGGTGTGGGCATGGGTAGATGGGATTCACCTGGGCTGAGACTGGGCTTTTAAGGGCGGCGTCACGGGGACGCCAGCAGAAGCCAAGAAGCAGCAGAACGAACAGAAGAGCAGAGAAGCAGAGAGAACGCCAGAGAGCCCAGATAGAGTGAGGATTTGCTGGGGGCTGGGAGGACTGCCAGCCTGCCTGCCATATGCCTGGTAAACCCCAATAAAAAGCCTGCAAAAAGCCACTGAGGACTCTGACTCGTTCTTTACCTTGTCCGCTGGATCAGAAAACCTGCACTGTGTCCATTCCTGGCCCTACAAGTACCATATCTGCCCATGGTTCCCATATCTGCCCAAGGTCGCAGGACCAGGTTTCCATGACAACTCTTAGCTCCCCTAGTCTGTTTAAAACTTCCTATCCTTGGCAACTCTCCTGCCCGCCTGTAACTAAGCAGGTGCCTCTTCTTTTTTTTCTCCTTTTCCTAATAAACCTGTCCTTTTAAAACACAAAACAAACAAATAACTAAAAATAAAACTTCCCATCCTTGTCTGCTAGGCAAGAGACTGAGCTTTTAACCCTATAGACTCCAACAAGTTCCACTGACTGAATTGGCTGGCTCCACCTTCACAAAAAAGTAGATGAATCTTCCGCTGCATAATCAAAGGCAATTAATTTGTGACAATTATCTAATAACATCCATCCCGTGTTCCAAGACAAGGTAAGTGATTCAAGATTCACCCTGGTCTCCGTCTACTAGTGCTCTGCTCATGAAAGGCAACTGGGCACCCCCTCAAATTCTCCCCAACCTACCCCACGTCTACTGCTGCACTCAATCAGCCTTCCCCTTCATTCCCAGCTAGTTGTCTTGGTGACGTTTCCGTGTATATAAATGCCAGGTGGTGGAAGAATTACAAGGAAAAGAGAACAGTTAGGGGACGCTGGTGGAGGATGGGAGGGCGGTCAGGGAAACCTCTGTCGTAGGTGACAACAGATCTCTGCAAGAAGCGAGGCTATCAGGGAAAAAGCAGTTCAGAAGGAGGTGCTGGTCATCCCAATTTTTTTTTTAAATTTACTTTCTTATTTTATAAATTTTTACATCTTTTTTTAAAAAAAATATTTATGCATGCAAGAACTGGGGTACAGGCCAGAGATGCGGGGGGCGAGAGGATTCACCAGAGAACAGAGTGAAACACACTCCTGAGGGGAGCAGCGGGCAAGGCAGGAGAGGTCTGCTTTGGCATGTGGGTTGCTCCCTGGCCGGCTGGGGATCGAACTCGTGCTGGAGAAGCTGTGGTTTGCTTCATCGTGCGGTGCTTAACTTAACCCCTTGCGCCACCAGGGAGGCCCTATTTTTCATCATTTTTCATTTTTGCACAATGTATGCATTTTCGTCTTGGTTATAGTCCCCATACAATTCCCACCCCCTTGTTTTGATCCTACTCCCTCCCCCCCTCCCCGCCCCGTAGTGATTGTTTTACTTGTGCTAGAAGGGAAGAAATCTTCAGCCGTGTCAGGCGTTACTTCAACTTTGGCACCTAGGGCACACCAACCGGGACCAGCTCAGAACCCGGACCCCAGGGCTGGCTTCTAATGTAGTTTGAAATCACACCAGGCTGTCCTGCGAGTCTTCTCGGAGCACCGACCCTCCGCGTTGGGAAGCCTCAGGTCAGTAAGCGGTGGTCGCGCGTCCACAGGCACCGCCGCCTCCGCGGGCTCCCGGTACCTGGGACGCCGAACGCCCGGACCAGCCCGAACCCGCGCCTCTGCCCCTCCCGCCTTCCCCAGGCCCGCCCTAGGGCTCCGCCCCTCGCCGCCGATTCCCTGCGTCGCGTCTGGGCACCTCGAGCTCCGTCCCGGACCGGCCCCGCCCCGCCCCGCCCCTCAGAGGCGAGGCCCCGCCCCACGGCCGAGCCGCCGCTCTTCCGCGGGCCGAGACGGAGCGCTCGTCCCCGGCTGGCTGAGCAGGGCGCCCGCCCGCCTCCGGGCCGCGCGACCCGGAAGTGACTCCGAATTCCGGCCCGCGTGGGTTCGCTCCCTGGAGGCTCCGTAGTCGCGGCAGCTGCGATGACCAAGATAAAGGCCGATCCCGACGGGCCGGAGCCTCCGGCGGAGGCTTGTGGAGGGGAGCGCACTTACCACGAGCTACTGGTGAATCTGAACCCCATCGCGCAGCCCCTGGCTTCTCGCCGCCTCACGCGGAAGCTCTACAAATGCATCAAGAAAGGTGCGGCGGGCGCCGCGGTGGCCGGGTGGGCGCGCGGGTGGCGGGCCAGGGCCCCCCGGCTGAATCTAATGTGGTTGCAGCCGTGAAGCAGAAGCAGATTCGGCGCGGGGTGAAGGAGGTTCAGAAGTTTATCAACAAAGGCGAGAAAGGGTAAGAACCCCACCGCGCCGAATTTTGCATTTCTCAACAGTAGCGAACAGTATCCCTTCTACTAAGTCGGTACAAGTGCTCCGACTCATGTATATAGAAAATGATCAAGTAATCGATGAATTCCCTCCAGAATAGATGCCGGCCCATGACTTACACGAGCTCAAAGGGACACCACAGGCAAGTGGATTCCAGGGCATGCGAATGTTATAAGCCGGCTCCCTTAAGGGTAGACCCCAGCTGCAGTCACTCAGCGACTGCTTATGGGTGTTAACTCGTTTTCAGGCACTGCACTGTGGGGAGACAATGACGTTAATCAGACAACCACACAGTTACAAGTTGTGATTGATAAGAAGAGTGAAGTGAGGAGCTCATTACCCTCCATCTTTCTTTTCTGAGGTTTATTAGCATCTGAAGTGTATTTGTAACATCCCCTGTATCTTCCATTCTTTGAGAACAGGTTGAAGACTCACTGCTTTCTCTACAGAAATGTGTGGCACACTGTAGGTGCTCAAGAGATAATGCTGGAGGGATTTGATGCTCAGTGAGGAGTCTCACCTAGTTGCCAGTAGCTGAGATCTGAAGATAATCAGGATTAGTTTGGTGGAGTGGGCTAGATGATACTTTCTCACGAGACTCTGTCAGCCATAGTAAGTTTAGTTTTTTTTTTTTTTTTAAAGGGAAGCTTTTCTTTTTTTTTTTTTTAAGATTTATTTATTTATTTATGCAAGCACTGGGTACAGTCAGAAGCGCGGGAGGGTGAGAGAATTCACCAGAGCCAGAGCGGGGAGCAGAGCAGGCAGAAGGACCGAAGTACACTGCTGAGGGGAGCAGCGGGCGGCAGGAGAGGTCTGCGCGCCATGTAGGACCCTCCGCCAGTGGCCGGGGAGCGGCTGGGGAGCAGCCGGGGATCGAACCGGCGCTGCAGAGGCTGCGGGCAGCTTCGCAACCCAGCGCTCAACCGCTTCGCCACCGGGGAGGCCCAGTAAGTTTAGTTTTTATACTCAGAGCTTTGAAAGGCCATTGAGGGGTAAAGCCAGGGAATGACATAATTAAGATTCTCCTGGCAATTTAAGAAAGGATCAGAGGCACACAAGTGGACTTAGGGATGGTGAGATGGGAGCCTCTGTAGTCTAGAATAGATGCAAGGGCAATTTTGATTAAGTTAACGATGGCAGCAGTGGTGCAAGGGGTTAAGTCTCAGCACTATGAAGCTATCCCCAGCCACTGCAGCATGAGTTCAGCCCCTGGCCAGGAAGCTGACCCACATGGTGCAGCAGACCTCTCCTGACTCACCTGCTGCTCCCCTCAGCCACGTATTTCAGTAGATCCACCTGTTCTGCTCCCCACTCTGCCCCTGGTGACCCCCCACCCCCGCCACATCTCTGGCCTACACCCCAGCTCTTGTGTGCATAAATAAATAAGTCAAATCTTTAAAAAAAAAAAATAAAGTTGATGCATCTGAGAAGACTTTCGTACATGGAGTGTGAAGAGGTATGGATTCAGCTGAGTAGATTAGAGAGCCCACTCACTGAGTGAACAGTGGATGGGGCCAATTTGTGTAAGAAGATCCAAAGTTTGGTTTCAGGCAAATTTTTGAAGTGCCCCCTCTCCTCAGAAGAACTGCTAATAGGCAGATGGTCATATGGGTTTGGAGCTTGGAAAAGAGAGGGCCATGGCTGGAGAGAATAGATTTGGGAGTAAGGCGAAGCAGTGCTTTGAACCAAAAGCTCTTTCCTTTGTTTGCCTGTCACACACCACAGCCCTCATCCCCACAACAGACTCTTTGTTCTGTGTCTTCAGGGCTCTTGAGGCCCTTGCCTTTGATACCTTGCCAGCCCAGCCAGGACCCCTAAGGAATCTGTCAAGCCTTCATTGGTTCCCTGACCCTCCTGCCACTGAGCCCTGCATCTTAGCCTGACACTCAAGGCCCTTGGGTGTGGTCCCTCTCTGGCTTTACTGTCTTCCTCAGGCCCCAGTCTGTAGTCCAGAGCCACCCCAGACACCCACCTGGCCAGCCCAAGTGTTTGCTACCATTTCTGATTATTCCGATTATCTCAGCCTTAATTGCTTTCCTTGCCCCCAGCCCCTCCATAGACGTCACCATTCAATTTTCTGTTCATGTGTCACCTCCTGATTCTCCAAAAATTTGGCATCCGTGCACTGCATCTGTCTCAGCACGATACTACTTGTCACACTTGGTGGCATTTAATTATTGCCAGGAAATAGAAATCACCTTCCCAGAGGAATGTACTCAGCAAACACAAATTGCACTTTCAGAGGCTGGGAGACCCACATTAATAGTTGGGTTTCTTGACAGCTGGGAGCCATCTTTAACCCCTGCAGGCCCAGCCCAGAGACTTACTTAACTGAAAGGAGGAATGAGCAAACTAGAAATTATAGTGGGTTCTCTCATTTCAGGATCATGGTTTTGGCAGGAGACACATTGCCAGTGGAGGTATACTGCCATCTCCCAGTCATGTGTGAGGACCGCAATTTGCCCTATGTCTATATCCCCTCTAAGACGGTAAGGAGCACAGGAGCCCCTGATCTTGGTCAGCACTGGAGGGGTCTGGGTCCTGGTCTGCAGCAGCAGGCCATGGAGGAATGGGGCATGGGCTTTGGAGTTGAGACAGGCCTGGCCAGACTTCAGGCGCACTTCGGACCTTTATGCACTTCGGTTTCCTTTTTGTAAACTGGGACTCCATTCCTCTGAGAATGAAAAACACCTATGTGGATATGCTTTTGACACTGTACCTATGTTAGTCCTGTTGGGTGGGCGTGGTGCTCGGGGTGGGGGGGTATCTTAGGGGCCTAAAGCTGCCCTTTTGTTTTATCTTTATCAGGGGCCAGGCCTGGGGCACAGGGTTTAGGGGCCAGCAGGGAGCAGGAGAGCATAAGCCCTGCCCAAGGGGGCACCCCCACTACACTGGAAACTTTGCACAGCTGCCATTTGGGAATGTAGGCCCAGTGTTGCTGGACTGTGGCTTGAAAGTTTGCTACATTTAAATGACAATCAATATTCTGAAATGGAATGACCGGATAGCACACTTGTGGGCTGTATTTAAGCCACTGGATTAACGGTCTGGAACTCCCTGGCAGTGATTTTCCCAAACAGCCCTTTGCTCTTCTCTGCCCTTCTCTGCAGGACCTGGGGGCAGCAGCAGGCTCCAAACGCCCCACCTGCGTGATAATGGTCAAGCCCCATGAGGAGTACCAGGAGGCCTATGACGAGTGCCTGGAGGAAGTGCAGGCTCTGCCCCCACCCATGTGAAGGACTTAGGCAGCAACCTGGGCACATGCTCCGGAAGCTGTTGGGAAACCAGCCTGCTGTCCTGCTGCCCACACTCGCAGCATCTCCCCCGTCCCCAGGCAGCTATTTCATGAAGGAAAAGCCAGCATCTTCTCCAGGGCTGTTTCCCTTTGAGCTTCAATGAAGACAGTTCCAACAATGTGGTGTGGGGGAAGTAAATGCTAAGACTAAAATGTGGTGAGTCTGTGGGTGTTTTCTTGAGCAGCAGCTGGTGGTAGGGCTGAGGAGATGGTGAGCAATAAGAGGGGAAGCAGCCTTTCTTACCAGGGAACCCCAAGGATTTTACAAGTATTCACTGCTATGCTGGGCTGCCCTGGGCAGGTGTTAGACTCAAGCCAGGAATTGACTCTAGGCTGCCCACCCCCAAGCTTTCGACTCCCACTTCCAGAGTCAGTGGGCGCTGCAGGATAAGGCGGCCAAGCCTAGATTCAGCTGCACAGAAGCCTATACCCCCTATGTTGGGACACCCCCATTCATCATTTCTTTCCCCAGGAGCCATAAATGCCACTGGGAAGCTACGGAAGCAGTTTACCCACCCACATAGTACATTTTAAATAGGAACATGAAGCTAAGTACAAAACTATAGGCCATCTCTCCTGTGTGGCATCACAGGCCCTGATAGCCCAATCCTTTCAGGCATTTTACATTTAAGGTGCCTTCCAGCTTTTCAGAACCCTCCCACACCCACCCCTGCCTCAGCGCACACAGCCACCAAGCTCAGGCACCATGGAGAAAAAACCTAGACAGAGCTTGGGCTTGAGGGTCAGATCTGGTTTAACCACCAAGCGCTCTCCTTTACAAGCCTGATGCTTGGCTATACAATTCATGTTCCTCAACCCTCTATACCAATTTCAAATGAAGAGGTAATGAGCTGTATTTATGAATGTGTAAAAGCACCTTGCACAGGGCCCAACATATTACAGGATTTTCTCCCCATCAGATGCGGGCTGGGTTCTTCCTGACTGGGCACCATGGCTGCTTCTGTTCTAACCAGCAGCAGCAGCCAGGCCATGCCTGGCACCTCTCTGCAGTGGGCACATATGCATGTGAAATTCTTTGCCGGTGAAGCTAAAGGCAGGTTAGTATATTTGCTCCAAGTTATAAAACAGTGGCATTCAATTCTAACCTAGACTATTTACAGTAGGAAACAGATACATACATTGGTGAGGCCATACAGCAGGAGGCGGACATGATGCTGGCATGGCAGTGGGACCTGGCTGAGGCAGGGATGGGAAGACATCTGCTGCTGGTGGCAAGTCCTTGCTTCTATGTTGGTCGATACTTACAGCAAATATAAACGGACACAGCAGGACTAGAGAAGCCAGCTTCTTACAGCCAGGGAGCCAGCTGCCTGGGGCAGGTTGGCTCATATCCTTCTAGCTTCTGGCCATGGTGGCACTCCTCAAGTTTGCCGCTCTGAAATGAACTACAGTCCACTGAAACCAGCCATCCTCACTGAGATGGCCAAGGATCATGGGTGAAAACCCCTCAAAACCAAAGTTCCTTCGAGGCTGGGATCAGAATATGAGGCGTTTGCCATCTGCTGGGTTTTGCTCCATAGGGCAGTAGGGACACTTCAGCCTGCAAAGAGGGGGAAATGGGTCTCAGGGCTGGGCCAGCAGGATGGCCAGGCCAGGATGGAGCCAAGCATGGGTAACTTACTTTCCTCCATTAATGAGCTTGTTGAGTGCATCTCTTGAGATCACATGGCCACAAATGAGCTTGATGGGAGGGTTGGAATCCGATGTCTGCTGGCGGAGGATGGGGCACGCAAAGACCGAGTGGTACCAGCACTTCATGCCGAGTTCTATCTCAATCTGGAGAGGCCGGGAGAAGGGTGAATCCCGTTCCTGTCCCCACCATCGTCCCCACCGTCCTCCCCAGTGCCTTCTGCCCACTCCTGCCCCAGCTGAGACTCACCGGCAGTTCATCCTTGTGACTCCACACCCCCGTGCACTGCCTCTGCTCGATCACTGCTTTGATGTTCATCAGCACAGGCAGCGCCACACAGCCAGAGGCGAAGCTGCAACAGAACAAAGAGCATGGGCTAGAGTGGTCCAGACCAAAAAAAAACCAGACAAAAGGACCAACATTCTGAGTCTTGTGACTCAGGACTGGGTTCTAAAGTGGCATAGGGTTTAAATCAAACCTTGAAAAAAATTCAGGGTAGCTTATAAAGTGCCACATGTAGCTATGTGTGTCCAACTACATGGCACCCCAAATTTGAGAACCCACAGGAAAGATAAGATCCAGAGGGCAGATACCTGCTTATCTAAACCATTGAAAAGATGGGGACAATGATCAGTTTGAAGCAACCCCAGCCTACCCATCTACCCCACTCTGCAGTCATAATATAGCTCTATGTCTGGTTATCAGTTACAGCAATTAGAAATTGGGGAATTCAGACCTCATGATTGGGGTTGGGATGGGGAGTCAACCGGCTAAATAGCTTCAATGTGTAGGTCGGGCCTGTACCAGAGAACTAAGGTGTGATGGTACCTGCCTGCTGGGAACACCGCTCCACTGAAACGACATCCATGGTAACAAACTAGAGGGTAGAGTCCATCACTCGGATAGGGCAGGAGAGTCGACAATCAGTCTAAATAAACGCACTGTGATGCTATGCACTATGGCGTGTGTGGCTGTGTTGGGTATCCTAGACAAGATCATTCTCATTTATGAAATGAGGATAACACAATGACCCCTCGGGTCACAGTGAAGTCACAGGAGAATACTACTGGAACAGAGCCTTCCAAGTGAAAATTCTTGAGGCCATTTACTGAGCCCTTCACCCATCTCCTTGCGGGGCAGTGGTACTGGAGGGTCTTGTGATAATCCAGGGGTGAAGTGCAGGGGAGGCAGGGACCTCATTCCAGATACCTTACAAAATGGGAACTTTGACCCTGTCATTGACCTCATGGTGACCTCAGGCCTCAACTCTTCCTAATCTCAGTTTCTCCGACAGTAAGAAGAGAGGTGATTTTTATTTGGAAAAATGACTTACTACTTGCAGTTTAGGTCTGTGAAGGCACCAAGCACAATCTCTGGCACACAGGCAGGGCCTCAGTGAATTGTGTTTCTCTCTTACCCCTCCCATTTGTGCCCCTCCCCCAGCTGGCTGTACCTGACACTGAGGGGTGACTCCACAGAAAGCCCCAGCAGGGAACAAGCATCCCGGGTAAAGGTCTCACAGATCTCCGCCCAATGGCTATTATCCAGGAGGTGGCAGTAGGGTGACTTCTCCAAGCCCAGCCGGAGGTACACCAGGCTGCCCATCATCACCTGGATCTCTGCAAGACAAGGGGACCAGGCTTAGGGGCCTTGCCCCACTCTGTGGCAGCTGCAGAGCAACCAGAGTGGCTCCCAGATCCCTAGGACTGAAATGCCCTCGGGTGAAACTGGTTTTCCAGAGAATCCAATAGGAGGGTAGGATCTTGGGGCTGCTTGGAACAAGGATAGGCACCAGGGAGGGAGGAATTTCAGTTCTTTTTATCCTTGAAAGGGCACCCAAGAAGTGAATCTCAGGTAGGCACCCATGTTCTGCAACACGAGCTAATCTCTCTTGTTAAAGTTTTCAGAAGATACGCGGCTAAAATTTGGTAATGTTGCTTGGTGTTCATGATGCTTATTTCCAAATGATATGTGAAGAAATGTGATTGGAATTAAAAAAGTCACTAGCTGCAGGGGTGGTTGTGAGTGGTGACCATCTGGCAGGTGAGACTCCCAAGACTGGGGTTGGAAATCCTGAGTGAATGAAGAGAACTCTGGCAAGAGCTCCTGAGGTGAAGAAGGAGTCTTAAGAAACCAGCTGGGTTCTCAGCAGGGTTCTAGGTGGGAGAGGCTGGTGTATTGCCGAGGCAGGGTAGCCTCAGGGCACAGGTGCAGGGTGCTGAGTGGGGGTATGGCACATGGCATGTGTCAGGCAGGAGGAAGTCTGAGATGAAGCTGGGAGGAAAGGCAGAGACAGCTGAGAACCCTGAGTTTGGAGCTTCCCTTTAAGACAATGAAGGAGAGGTGAAAGAGTGGAGTTGGGGAAGGGCACTGGTAATGTGCAGCACGACTATCCCACTCACGCTGACCCGTGCTGCAGCCTGAGCACCTACCCCGCTGGTGCAGCCGTGCAAAGGGCTGGAAGTGCCGGGCATAGCTGAGGGCCTCCAGCTGCTTCTCAGAGCCACCTGCCAGAAGGCGGATGAAGTGTAGTCGGTGCAGCTTGAACTCCAGGGAGCTGTTGAGCTCCAGCAGGCGCTGCCTGTGGGAGATGGCCCATCTGGGGAGAAAGGGCCAGTTTAATGTGCAGCTGGCAGAACAGAACTGAGAGATGGACTCCAGAAGCCTCTGGGAGGTCCAGAAGACAAGGCTGGAGCCTGGAAGACAGAGCTGGAGGTGTGTCACATACTTTGGGTAAGGTGAAGACAAGCCCAGTGCCTTGAGCAGCAAAGGCAGCAGTGATTCTATGGGGCAAGCGGGGCCAACTTACTCCAACGCTGGCCCCAGGTCCTGCTCATGCAGAGCTTCCAGGATTCGATTCAGCTCCAGGAAAGGCTGCTTGAAATCCAAATCCACGTTGAGGGTGGACTCCTGTGGGAAGAGGCCGATCCCACCATTGGAGGACTGTTTCTAAAATTTTCTGCTCTGCACATAATAAAACCTCATTTGCCAACCATAGGCTGGGGGTGGGGGTTTGTGCGCAGAGGAGCTATGGTTTCTTGTTCCCATTTCAGTTCTGGGAAGCTGACTGCTACACGCTGGCCTCCCAAAGGTAGACCACAACTCAGCCCTACCCCCAGGGAACAGCCCCCGTGGAGCAGCAAGTGATAACATTACTCCTTTTCAATCTTCCCAGTTACATGAAGAGAAAGTAGCTTTATTTCTTTTTTTTTTTAAAGATTTATTTATTTGTGCATACAGCAGCTGGGGTACAGGCCAGAGATGTGGGGAGGGGGGGGTGAGAGGATTCACCAGACAGGATTCACCAGACAGAGTGGGGAACAGAACAGGCAGACCGACTGAAATACATTGCTGAGGGGAGCAGCAGGTGAGACAGGAGAGGTCTGCCTCACCATGTGGGTTGCTCCCTGGCTGGCCGGGGATCGAGCTTGTGCTGCAGAGGCTGCGGATTGCTTCATAGTGCATTTACTCCCTTGCGCCACCCGGGAGGCCCCGAAAGTAGCTGTATTTGTACTGCCGGTAAGTTTTTAATACCTGACAAGTGCTACTGTCATTTCACTGATCTTTCTTTTTCTTTTTTTAAAAGATTTATTTATTTATTTATACAAGCACTGGGTTCAGTCAGAAGCGCGGGAGGGTGAGAGGATTCACCAGAGCCAAAGCAGGGAACAGAGCAGGCAGAAGGACCGAAGTACACTGCTGAGGGGAGCAGCGGGCAGCAGGGAAGGTCTGCGCGCCATGTGGAACCCTTGCCGGCGACCGGGGATTGAACCGGCACTGCTGAGGCTGCGGGCAGCTAGGCAGCCCAGCGCTCAACGGCTGCACCACCAAGGGAGGCCCATCATTGATCTTTCTTTTTAAGGAGAGGTAGCAAGTCTCAACTCAGAACCCTAGCTGACTAGAAATGAATAACTAGCTAGAAATTAATGACTTCACTTGTTATGGTATATATTTTTAGAGACACATTTTATTTATAGAAGGGGGTCTGACTTCCTTTCTAAAATATACTTGAAGAATAGCAGGGCTAGGAGGCTCAGGGCCCTGCAGGCTGTAGGAGCTGAGAGGCTGAGTCAGGACCCAGGATGTCGCAGCCTCTTAGAGCTGTTCAATCAGAAGATGGAGGAGGAAATGTTCCCAGGCCCAACAACCAGCCAGCGGCCTGACCTATCAGTGTAGCAGCAGCCCTGGGGATGTGAGGAGGAAGGGCAGCCCTAGCCCCATGTTCAGCTTCATGGGTATATGCAAAGGTGGGGATAAACTGGCCCCCAGGATGGGAATAATAGCCAAGAAGCAGAAGACAGAGGAATTAACAAGGTGATACGTGTGGGCCTGCAATTCTGCAAAGTTTATAACTAGATGGCAAGTTCCCCTCCAAGGGCTTATGCACAAAAAGAAACAAGATACCCTCTGCAGCAGGGATGAGTCTCTAGGAATCTCTGACCTTCGACACTTGCCTTCTGAGACTTCACAGTGGTTTATTGTTCCCTGTCTTCCCACCTCCTCACTTGTTCTCTTTTCCTGTCTTCCTCTTCTTGCCCTCCCTTCCCCAGCCATCACTTCTGGGAGGTAAAGAACTTGATTTAGAGCCATGAAATGAGGTAACTATAACAGGGTTACACCTGAAGCCTATATAATATTGTAAACCATTTTTACGTCAATAAAATATTTTTAAAATAAGGACTAACAGGAACCTAAAATGAAAGCTATCAAGTGGAAAGCAGAGTGGGCAGACCTCCTCCCCACAGCACCCCTTACCTGGCACAGCTCCTCTGCCACGCTGAGCATGCCCTGCTGGTACAGGTGCTCCACAATGGCCATCTGCAGGATCTGCTGCTGCTTCTCCCGAGAGTCCCATACCGCGTCGGAGACCACACCACAAATCTCAGAGTCAAAGTTCTGATGAGGATGAGAGATAGGGTGCTGTAACTTGGTGCTCATGTCTCCCACAGCTCTCCTGAGGGATCCTGTACGTTAGCTCCAGGGGAGCCCCGCCCTCACTCTGGGACTGCCCACATGCATACCCTGTCAATGGCTTTGCCCACTCGGGAGACACTGCTGTGAATGTCCTTGTGGTCCGATGCCAGTTTCTGTACAGTGTCTTTGATCTTCCGACAGCACTGAGACATCACCAAGGAGAGGGTGGCTGAGAGAGGTGTCCCCTGGAGGGCTGCAGAAGAACACTGGCAACGAATCAGGCACAGAGAACAGACACAGACCTTGTCTCTGTTTCCTCATGCTAAATGCCAGCCTGAGCCCTGGGGAGCAGCCCTGCCCTCTGGAGTGAAAGACTCGGCTTCTGTTCCAGGTCCTGCCACATTTTATCTGCATGACTTGGAACTGGTCAAGTGGGGCAACTGGTTCATTTCCTAGTCTTTATCTTCTCACCTATAAAATGGGGGTGATAGCACTGGCCTGGTAGGTTACTGTGAAATGAAAACGATTTGCATTTACTGTGGATTAAGTATTTTATTTTAGCCCATTTAATCTTCACCACCATATTACACAGAGAGGACTGTTGGTACCCTATCCTTTAGCTGAGAAAGCTGAGACTGCAACTTGCCAGGTCACCCAGAAGTAACCAATGTAATGCCCATGGTCCCTACCACAACACCAGATGGCCCCTTACTATCTTGAGTGAGATACTATGTGTAACGAAGACCTTGAACCAGGCCTCCCTGTTGGTACAAGGGGTTAAATCTCAGCGCTATGAAGCTATAGGCAGCCACTGCCGTATGAGTTTGATCCCCAGCCAGGGAGTTGACCCTCATGGCACAACAGACCTCTCTTGTCTTGCCTGCTGCTCCCCTCAGCAATGCATTTCAGTCAATCTGCCTGTTCTGCTTCCCACTCTGTCTCTGGTGAATCTTCTCACTCTCCCATACCTCTGCCCTACAACCCAGCTCTTGTATGCATAAACAAATCTTAAAAAAAAAAAAAAAAAAAAACCAACAAAACAAAGACCATGAACCATAAAGCACTAATGCACACTAATGCCACTTATCAACCCAACAGACCCCACTGACAACTGTTAGCTCAACAAATTCCTATCTGAGAAGACAGTCTCCTGAAAACACAATGCATCCATAGTATCTATTAACCAAAGTCACAGAGTGTAAATGCATTTCAGATCAGCAAGAAAAAAAAAAAACAACCCAAAACTTTCTGCCGTATATAATTAACAGATACCTTCAAAAACAAGGAAACCTGGGCATTTATTACAGCATGGTACAAGCACAGCATAGAATGCTAAGCAACCAGGTGCAAGGTGAGGCAGAAGCTTATGGACTGATACGGAACATTCACCAAGACAAGACTGTGTATGGGAAAAGCAAGGTGCTAGAAAGTACATACTTTATGCTACCCTTCATGTTTAAAAAAAAGAGGGGGCATAGATGCTTATACATACAAACTGTCTTGGAAGGGCACTTAAGAATGCCCTTCCATTTCAAGGATGACCTTGTGGAAAGGGCACACAGGAACTGGGAATCAGGGGTAAAAGGGATACTGGCTTTTGCTATAAAGTTTTTGACCTTAACCTTTAAATCTTTTCCATGTGCATGCATTCTTTAAAAAAATAAAAAGGTGGGGCCTCCCTGGTGGTGCAAGGGGTTAAGCACCGCACTATGAAGCAATCCGCAGCCTCTGCAGCACAAGTTCGAAGCCTGGCAGGCCAGGGAGCAACCCACATGGCGAAGCAGACCTCTCTCACCTTGCCTGCTGCTCCCCTCAGCAGTGTATTTCAGTCGATCTGTCTGTTTTGTTCCCCACTCTGTATCTGGTGAATCCTCTCACTGCAACCCGCCCCCCGGCATCTCTGGCCTGTACCCCAGCTCATGTATGCATAAATAAATAAATCTTTAAAAAAAAAAATAAAAAGGTAACAACCACTATATAACTTTGTTTTTCTCAGTGATTCTAGGCATAGCAATTTTGAAAATATGTTCTAACTATAGCAGAAATTGAGCAGATAAGAAAATATACGGCAGATGTTGGGAGTAAGGTTTCTCACTGGTAGAGAAAAGAAAGAGAGGTGTACATATGGAAAGTCTAGGAAGTACCTTGCCATCTAGAAATGGAATTGGTGGCATCAGTATTAATTCATGGTCTGCAATAGATGACAGATGATAGACAGACAGATGGATCATCTCCTAAAACATCCTAGAAACAATGACACTCCGGTAACAACCTAGATCATGATTTTTTAAAATATATATTTATTTATGCATGCATGCAATAGCTGGGGTACAGGCCAGAGATATGGCGGGGTAAGAGGATTCACGAGAGACAGAGAGGGGAGCAGAACAGGCAGACTGATTGAAATACACTGCTGAGAGGAGCAGCAGGAGAATTGGGAGAGGTCTGCTTCACCATGTGGGTTGCTTCCTGGCTGGCCGGGGATCAAACTCATGCTGCAGAGACTGCAGATTGCTTCAGAGTGCGGTGCTTAACCCCTTGTGCCACCAAGGAGGCCCTTTGATCATGATTTCCAAATATTATTGCCCACCAAAAGAACCAGGATTCCTAACAGAAATTACTGATTCCAGAGAATAGCTTACTTACTGAGCCAGAAAGTCAGTGCCAAAATAACAACAACAATAATAAAGATGGGCCATGTCAAAGGGACATAGGAACAAACAGTGCTAAGACAACTGAATGCAGTAGAATGAAATTGAACCTTACATGATGAAAGTTAATTCAAACAGATAAAAGACACCACTGTGAGAGCCAAAACTACAAAACTTCTAGAAAAAATAGAGGTATAAACCTTCATGGTCATAGATATGACAATGAAAGTTACAAGCAACCAAAAGAAAAAGATGGAATTCAATATTTAAAATTTCTACGCTTCAAAGGAGACTATCAAGAAAATGAAAAGATGGGCCATAATAGATGTTTGCAAATGTTTATCTAATGAGGTTCTATTATCAACTATAAAAAGAACACATTTTAAAAATGGATAAAGAGGGCCTGCCCTGGTGGCGCAGCGGTTGAGCACTGGGCTGTGAAGCTGCCTCTGCAGCGCCGGTTCAATCCCCAGCCGCCAGCGAGGGTCCCACATGGAGCGCAGACCTCTCCTGCCGCGCCCACTGCTCCCCTCAGTAGCGTATCTTGTCAGTCGGCCTGTACTGTTCCCTGCTCTGACTCTGGTGAATTCTCTCACCCTCCCGCGCTTCTAACTGTACCCAGTGCTTGTATAAATAAATAAATAAATGATTCTTTAAAAAAAGTAAATAAATAAAGATGGATAAAGAATTTAAACAGGACCTTCTTGGTGGCGCAAGGGGTTACATCTCAGCACTATGAAGCTATCCGCAGCCACTGCAGCTCCAGTTCGATCCCCGGCCAGGGAGCTGACCCACACGGTGCAGGAGGCCTCTCCTGTCTTACCTGTTGCTCCCCTCAGCAGTATATTTCAGTAGATCCACCTGTTCTGCTCCCCTCTCTATCCGTGCTGAATCCTCTTTCTTACCCACCACACCTCTGGCCTAGACCCCAGTGCTTGTATGCATAAATAAATAAATCTTTAAAAAAAAAAAGAATTAAAAAAGCTACCATAGGACCAGGCACTGAAAATAGAATGAAGGGCTGCCACATGCACCTGGAACACATGAAGCCAAGTGAAAGAAGCCAGACACAAAAGGCTGCATATTAGTGTGATTCCACTTACGTGGAGTGTCCAGAATGGGCAAATCCATCAAGAGAAAGTAAATCAGTTGTTCTTCATTATAACTGAATGCCAACTAACAAATGATATTTATTAGGAATGACAGAGCAGAAAAAAGAAATCACCCACATTGTAATCACTTTTAATTGATAATTGATTCATGCAAGAAATCATTAATTGAAGCTAAAACTAGTGGGCTAAAGTTTGATAACGGGCAGAACATATGTTTCAAAGTATCTCCCCACAAATTACTTATTAACTCTAAAGAAATATTAACTTTACAATGAAGGAACTTGTCAGATACTATCTTAATCATGTGATCAAGTTACCAATAACAGAACAAGATGACCCCTACTACATTCTGATGTGATACAGTGAGATGCATCACTTCTGAAGTCTTCCTGTCCAAAATGCAAGACATGATGGGCGAGGAAGCAAAAGGTAAATTTACATTGACAGATATCCTGTAAAATCAGCAGCTTTAATTAAACCTTAAAAGTCAGTCATGAAAGATCAAAGTAGGTGAAGGAAAGGTTGCAGATTAAGAAAAAAAAAAAATGAAAGATCCATTTGAGAAACTGAATTCAGTGCTTATCTTGGACTGGATCCTGGACTGGAAAATAAATTGCAATGCTTTATGAAAACTATCAGACAGTGGCAAAATTGAAATATATGCTTTACTCATTAGATGACAGAATTGTATTAATGTTATTATCTCAATTTTAATAACATATCATACTTATGTAAAAGAATATCTTTAGTCTTAGGAAAAAACTGAAGATTTAGGAGCAAGTGGGGTGTGAGACCTATAACTTAATTTCAAATGGTTAAAAAGCAGCAAGAGAGCCTCCCTGGTGGTGCAAGGGGTTAAGCACCGCACTATGAAGCAATCCGCAGCCTCTGCAGCACGAGTTCAATGCCCAGCCGACCAGAGAAAAACCCACATGGCAAAGCAGACCTCTCCTATCTTGCCCTCTGCCCCCCTTAGCAGTGTATTTCAGTCTGTCTGCCTGTTCTGTTCCCCATTCTGTCTTTGGTGAATCCTCTCACCTCCCTGCATCTCTGGCCTATAACCCAGCTCTTGTATGCATAAATAAATAAATCTTAAAAAAAAAAAAAAGCAGTAAGAATAGGTAAGAGAATATACAAAACAGCTTTCTCTCTCCCTGACATCTTGGCAGCTGCTCTTGGTTGGGGGCCATCCCACACTTAAGGAAGGAAGGTGGTGGTCAAAAAGAAGATGAAAAGGTTGTAGAGTCAAACAACTCTAGTCTCCAACTTGTTATAAAAAGTGGAGAGTACATGTGCTGGGGTACAAGCAGATTCTGAAAATAATCAGACAAGACAAAGCAAAACTGGTCATCCTCACCAATAACAGCCCA
Organism: Talpa europaea; assembly: GCF_964194135.1. NCBI lineage: Eukaryota > Metazoa > Chordata > Mammalia > Eulipotyphla > Talpidae > Talpa > Talpa europaea. The sequence goes on along the minus strand of NC_140076.1, from coordinate 70,081,175 downwards.
GGCTTGAGGAAATCTGAAGTGGAATACTATGCCATGCTGGCCAAAACCCACATCCATCCCTCCAGTGGCAACAACAGTGAATGGGGCACAGCGTGTGGGAAATACTACAGTGTGCATCGTTGACGCAGGCCATCGCTGACGTAGGTGATGCTGACATCATTAGAAGCACTCCAGAACAAAAGTAAACATGCAAAATTTTTCTTTAATAAAACTGGCCAGAGTATGTTTAAAAAAAAAAAAAGTAAAGCAGATCTGGCAACATATTAGCATTTGGAGAATCCTGGTGCAGGTATACATGAATTCTTTAAATTAATCTTGGAACTTTTTGTAAGTTGAAATGATCTAAAAAAAAAAGTCTGAAAAATGCAAAACAGAAGATCAAATTGAGAAGAAAATGAAAATAATCTCAGGCAAATGATTTCTGTTGGGCTTTTTGAAATAGCTCAGAAGCTATCATTATCCCCCTTTGAGCAGACAGATGGATTCATGTGCCAACTTCCAAATTATTATTCTAGAAACTCTGTCACTGAGTAGCCTCAGGTTCTCTGAGGCCCACAGGGATGCAGGTGTGGGGCTCTAGTGGGGGGACACCCACCTGCACTTGCCAGCTCAGCACGCAGCTGGCCCACATAGTGCAGCAGCTCCTCCAGGCTTTGCTCACAGTGCTGCCCATAGGTCAGGAACTTCTGCAGGACCTTGTCCACCTCTCTCTCCACGCTGGCACACTGCTCCATGCTGGCCTCTGCCTGGGAGGAGAAGGGGGGAGACACGTTGTGTCAGGCCCCAGCTGGGCCAGGGAAGGGTTCCCGGATAGCCCTCACCATTTCCATCATCGATCAATGCTCAGAAATTCCTGGGCTTAGCAATCTGTGCTGAGCTCCCACCTCCCCAGGCAGGGTGTGCCGTGGAGGCTGTGAGGATGGGTTTTTCAATCATAGTGAGAAAATTACCTTGTTTTAACTATTTTCATTCTGTAATCCTTGTTCATCTCAGAAGAGAGAGCTGGCAGCACAGAGCCCCCAGGGGTAATAAAGCTGACCCTTGAGCAACATGGGTTCCAACTGCGTAAGTCCACTTACATAGATTTTATTATAAACAGCTCACATAAGCTTATAGTGTTGGTAAATCCAGCAGAGTGCTATAAATGTATTTTCTTAATATCATTTTCTCTAGTTTATTGTAAGAATATAGCATACAATAATGTTAACAAGAAAATACATGCTAGTAATAAAAGAAAATAAAAACAAAAACATTGGGCCTCCCTGGTGGTGCAGGGGTTAAGTACAGCACTATCAAGCTATCATCAGCCACTGTGGCATGAGTTCAATCCCTAATCAGGGAGCTGACCCACATGGCACAGCAGACCTCTCCTATCTCGCAGACTGCTCTTCTTAGCAGTGTATTTCAGTCAATCTGCCTGTTCTGCTCCCCACTATCTCTGGTGAATCCTCTCACTCCCTCTTACCCGCTGTGGCCTACAACCCAGTTCTTGTATGCATAAATAAATAAATCTTAAAAAAAAAAAAGATATATAAGTATATTTTAAAAATACATGTGTGTATGTGTCAATCAACTGCTTATGTTATCAGTAAAGCTTCCAGTGAATGGCAGGCTATTAGTAGTTATGTTTTTAGGGAGTCAAAAGTTATACAAGGATTTTCAACTGTGTAGGAGTCTATGTTCCTAACCTTCAAGTTGTTCAAGAGTCAGGTATACTAACTAGAAACCCATCCATACCCTGTGTATATTCACTACAGCCACCTTTCTTGCAGTTAGTGGGAAGCAGTTTTCTTTTTTTTTAAGATTTACTTTTATGTATTTATGCATACAAGAACTGGGTTGCAGGCCAGAGATTTGGGGCATGAGAGGATTCACCAGAGAATGGGGAGTAGAACAGGCAGATTGACTGAAATACACTGCTGAGGGGAGCAGCAGGTGAGACAGGAGAGGTCTGCTGCACCATGTGTGTCAGCAACCTAGCCCGGGATGGAACTCAGGCTGCTATGGCACTAGTGCTATGACTAGGGAGTCCTGGAAGTACTCCAGGACTATTAAGAGGTGCCTATTTAGGTGACTATTTAGGTACTATTAAGAGAGGTGCCACGAATGTGGTATCTGAATGGGCAGTTTTTGGGAAAGCAGCCCAAGGAACAACTGCCAATCACGTTGGTCTGACAGGCCTTTCCCCCTACTCCTCATGCACCCTGCCGCTCACCCACTGATGGGCAGTGGTGTCCAGTTACCCAGAACTCTTCTTCACAGCTCCATGCCCTGCTTCATGGTACACTTTCTCCTACTGTGCAATCCATTATCTCTCACCTCCTCCACTACTTGAGAAGATGGCTCATCCTTTCCAAGTTAACGCAGACGTCATCCCCTTCAGCAGCTGTCCCTGCCTGCTCCCACTTGACTTCCTCAATTTCACTCTGCATTCCCCCCATTTCAGTTTGGATCACTGCACAGTGATCTGTTTGAGGGCTTGCCTCCCCCCAAGACTAAACCATCTCTTGTCCTAATAACCTTCCCTCCTCATTATAGCACTGACTTTTCTTGTCCCACCTTTGAGGCGTAGGAATTAAGTTTCTGCCACCCTGGGCCACTGTTCCCCTCTGCTACAGAGTAGACTTTGACACTGAACACCTGGACAAATCTGCAGAATTTTTGGTGACAGAGTTGTTTCCCTTCCACCCCCTCCAACTATAGCATTTGAAGTAAGAGGACCCTCTCAAACATTCATATCTAGTCAGTTGTCCACTCTCTCAAAGAAGGGTAACATCCCAGAATCACAGAGGGAACATGTATCCAAGGCGACCATCAACATTCTCCCAGACTCTTCCATTCTCATCAGGAATGGTCAGTCCTAGCCTCATCATCTGGGCCCAGCCTATAGCAGACAGGGGGAAGGTGACAGGGACAGGTACCCTCTGTCCTCAGGGCTGATGCTATCACACTGGAATTTGTAATCATGGTATCCAGAAAACATGCCCCACCTTCATCGCCCCTGAACATATTCTATGACTGGAGAAAAGTAATAGGGACTTGTTTCTGAAATACTGTTACTTGTTCTGAAATACTGTTAACTATTACTGCTATAATAGTCAACATTTCCTAGGTACTTATTCTGTGCAGGGCACTGTGTTCCAATGACTTTGCATGCATTAACTAATTTATTTAATTCTTATAAAAACACCATGAAGTAGGTGCAATTACTAGGCACAATTTACAGATGAGAAAATGAGACATAGATATATTAAATAATAAACTGTCCACGGTCATGCAGCTAGGAAGTAGAGAGCCGTCTGGCTCCAGGCTCCAGAGTCCTTCACATCCTAGTACTCTTCTGGAGAACTCTCCATAGTACTATTACGGAGTACTTAACAAGCTACCGGTTCACCAGGAAAGGAAAGCAGCAAGTATTTGTGGTTGGATGAGTGTACAGCAATTATTAGTGATGACAAGACACAGGAAACTCATCACAGAGCCTATGAGATGATCAACTAGAAAAGATGGCAGGACTAAGGAATGTATGCCAAGACAGTCTGCAAGTCAGTCTGCAAATCAGACAGTCTGCAAATACCAAAAATAAACACAGCTCAAGAAAGAGGAACCTGCCAAGGCAAAAAATCTGACCCTTTCAGATACCACGTAATTATACTAGAGTTTTCAAAGGGAAGCTCAACGCAGCACCTGGAAATTGTACTAAAAAGCAGAGGAAAGAAATGAATACCGTGGTTTTCATACCAGCACTGTGCGTTATGGCAGGGAGTAAGAGACACAGTCTACAGGGTCTTATCACTGCGAAGGAAATATGAGGGATGCATCAATGGAAGCCTTGATAGCATTTAGAAACCATGTTCTACATATACCCACAGCAACATCAACAAGATCCCAAAACATGATAGTGAGAGGGGAAAAGAAGCAAAATGAAGTCTCAGCAGAATCGATTTATGCAAATTAAAAATACAAGCAGGACCTCCCGCTGGCTCAAGGGTTTAAGCACTGCACTAGGAAGCGGTCTGCAGACTCTGCAGCACAAGTTCGATCCCCAGCCGGCCAGGGAGCAGCCCACATGGAGCAATGGACCTCTCCTGTCGCGCCAGCTGCTCCCCTCAGCAGTGTATTTCAGTCAGTCTGCCTGTTCTGTTCCCCGCTCTGTCTCTGGTGAATCCTCTCACCTCCGCATCTCTGGCTAGTACCCCAGCTCTTGTATGCATAAATAAATAAATCTTTAAAAAAATATATAGGCAAACAACCAAGGACACACACAAATAAAAGGAGATACACCAAACACAGCAGAGGGTTTCAGAAGGATAGGGATGAAATGGAAAACATAAAACAATACCAAGGAGAAATGGTCCTGCATGGACTTATTAAACTAAAAATGAACTGAGAAGTGTAATTATTTTATTTTATTAAAGAATTTTTTTTAAAGATTTATTTTTATTTATTTATACAAGCACTGGGTACAGTCAGAAGTGCGGGAGGGTGAGAGAATTACCAGAGCCAGAGCGGGGAGCAGAGCAGGCAGAAGGACCGAAGTACACTGCTGAGGGGAGCAGCGGGCGGCAGGAGAGATCTGCGCGCTATGTGAGACCCTCCTCCGGTGGCCGGGGAGCAGCCGGGGATCGAACCAGCGCTGCAGAGCCTGCAGGCAGCTTTGCAACCCAGCGCTCAACTGCTGTGCCACCGGGGAGGCCCAGAAGTGTAATTATTTTAATAAAAATTTGAAAGTTAGCTGAACTGGGTAAACAGAACTGCTTGCATGTATTCCAGCCAAAAAGCCCAAAAGGTTAATTCAGTCTTTCCAAGGTGAGATCCAGCCTCAATCAGTTGGTCATCCTCGCCAGGTATAAGGATGAGTGAGGGTGTGAGTTTGTTTAACAAATTTCATGATTCTCATGTGAAATTATCCACCAAGGTGGTTGCTCCAAAACAACACATCAGATCCTGTTATCCCTTCGATAAACACTGTCAGGTTTGACACACAAGCCCATTGCAATTGTATAGTCGTTTCCTCTGCATAAGCTGTCCCTAAGTCCAGAGTACCTCGGCATTTCTCTGCACAGAAAGCAAAAGATGCAGTTTAATTATCAGGTGCCCAGGAATTCCTCAAAGAAATCTCCTGCCTCCTTCTCTGCTTCACAAACCTCTGTCAAAGGTACCCAGACCACGCACAGTCTCAGCACTGGGGCATTGCTACTACCTGTTCACGATTCTAGCCTCTGAGCTGCTCAGGGCTGGAGTCAGTCTTACCCTCTCCCCATTCTTTCTTCTGTCAGTGCCCAATCCAGGGCCTGGTTGGCAGTGGGTATTCAGGAAATATTTGCTGATTAAACCGCAGTACATTCCCTAGCCCTTGGGCTAGGATGCTTGAGCTTGAGGAGTGGACAGGAAGAGACAGGAGTGAAAAATGAAAATCCCCCACCAAGACATGGATGGGGGTTTTGTCCCAGTCTTCAGCATCCTGAAACACAAGGGCCCCTTCTAGGTCAAGACAGGGAAAGGAAAGTTTGTGCTAATCATAAAAAAATCTCCGTTGCTTAAGATAGAACTGGAGAGCTTCCATTGATTCAGCTTACACTTTTGCACTCCCCACCTCTATTCACTCTCCATCCTCTCCATCACACCTCTGCTTAAAACCCAATTAGATCCCCACTATATTAACAACAAAATCCACCCTCTCTTTTAATGGCCTACCTGGCTCTATGAGTCAACTCCATAGAGTTGACTCTCCCCTCCCTGGATACACTCCAACCACACTAAGTCTTCTTTCTGTTCCAGTTTATTTCTACCTCAGGACCTCTGCAATGGATGTTCTCTCTGTCTGGAACACTCTCCCCAGGCTAGCCCTTTATTAGGGTCCAATATAAATGTCATGTCTTCAGAGAAGCTCTTCTTCATCACAGTATTTCATATGGTTCCCTCTGCCCCAGCCTCACACCAGTTATTCCATCACATCACCCAGTTCCTTTACGTCACTGCACAGATCTATGTGAAGTGCCCAATCTTTTGTCATTAACCAAAACTATATCCATCATTTCCCCTTGGACAGCAGCCCCCTACTGGGAGTTTCGCCTGCAAATGACTGGCAAACTCCTACTGGTCCTTTAAAAGCTCAAATGCCCAGCCTGGCCCCTGCATGCCAGCAGATTACCTCGGAGCCGGCCGGGTCGCACTAGGATGGGCCGTCCGAGTTTGAGCGGCTCCCTGGCAGAGGCGGCTCCTCCAGGGTCGTATGCGTCTGTGAGACTCCAGCTCCGGGCCCCGAGACCGACGACGGAGGAGAAAACAAGCCCAAGGGCAGAATGGTGCGGGGGCTCAGCCGGGGTGCTTCGGAGAAGGCCCGGCCGAACTGTAGCCTACCGCACCCCCGCCCCCGGCCCGGAAGCCCTCCGGCTCCAGCTGGGCCCCGCAGCCCTAGCCCTGACTTCCGGCGCCGCTGCCCTCGGAACCGGAAGAGGCGGCGGTTGCCCCGCAGCTCCGGACTCACCCATTCGCGGTTTCTCGAGGGGGAGGAACCTTCGCGTCAGCCTGGGCGTCCCCTCTCGCGCGCCGAGAGTGGAATCGCCCGCCGGGGCCGGGGAAGCCACGCCTCCCGCCGTCGGGGCTTAGCGTCCGGCTCTCTCCTGACCCTCCGGGTCGGCGGGAAGGAAGCGGACGGGCCCGCTAGCTGGTCCTCCCGGCGCGCGGGCACCTGGCCAAGAGGGCCTGACCCACCTCCCCGCGGACCTCTGCCCCAGCGCCGGGGCTCGGCGAGCCGAAGCGCGGAGCCGAGATATGGCTGTTCTCCCCGCCCTCCGCCCTCGTGGAAAGACAGACGGTGCCCGCGCGGCCCGCGGCCCGCCGGGGCTCGTGACGCCCCCTCGATGCTCTTCTTGAACCAACAAATGATGTTTAAAAGTAAACGCCTTTTTCCCCCTACACCAGCGTCGCTGTTCCCCTCAGCCATCCTTAACCCGCCAGACACGTTTAACAGAAGGGAGGGAGGGTGGGAGGCGGAGGCCGGGAAGGACGGCGGCGTGACGGCTGCGCGGCCGTCCTGAGAAGAGGGGAGCAGTGGCCCACGCCCAGACTGAAGTCACGGTCAGCTCAGGCACGCCCCGCCCCACTCTCGCCCGGCTCTGCGGCGACAAAGGCAAAGAAGACCCCCGGCTCCTCCGGAGGCCTCAGGGGTTACGGCCAGAAACAGCTCTAGAGCAAGGGCTGCGTCCCTGTTGGCCAGACCCTGCTCCTTCCCGGAAGGTCTCATCCAGGGCATCCTCTCCTACAGCCCTACACACACACACACACACACACACACACTCCCTCCTACAGCCCTACACACACACACACACACACACACACACACTCCCTCCTACAGCCCTACACACACACACACACACACACACACACACACACTCCCTCCTACAGCCCTACACACACACACACACACGCGCGCGCGCACAGAGCAAAACAAAACAAAAACCTTGCACAACCTTCCTTTGTTTTCTCGATAGTGTTACTCTTGCACAATCCAATTTTGTTTTTCTCAAAGAATATGACTTGAAATTACCTTGTGTTTATTATGTCTTCCTGGACACCCCCCCCTTTTTTTTTTAAAAGAATAAAAGCTACAGCGGGTCCAAGACTTTGTACTCATCATTGCTGCATCTCCAACACCATGTGCTTGGGACACATTAGCTGCTCAGAAACACTGCGGCAGCCTGCATCCTCCGCCTGTGAATCAGGAAAGCGCGATTCAAAAAGCTTCGGAAACGCGCCGAGAAAGGGGGCGGTGCGGAGCCGCGCGGCAAGCCCCAGGGGGCGTCAGAGCATCCCCAGAAGGAAGTCTGCGCCCCCGGAACCTGGGTGGTCCCGGCCCACGCGGGTGTAGAGAGGAGAGAACACTGCCGGGGGGTGGAGGTAGAGGGACTGGCAGCCGGCTGAGGCTTCCCCGCCTCTGAGCCTACCGGACCTCACAGGATTTTCGCGAACGCCCCAGGCACCTCCACTTTCTCTCCCAGAGCTCTCGGTCAGTCAAGCTGAGTATAAGTAAAGCCTGGCTTCTTCTAGAACTTTGAATGTGCTTCTCACAGGCTCATCTTTGTCATTTCACCTGTGTCATTTTTTCCCCTGCGTGTACCCCTTCTTGCTCGCGGTTATGTTACTTGGCCTTGTACTTGCTTTGTTATAGAGTCGATTTTATCAGTCTTGGGATATTGTTTTTATTTGGGGGTGAGGGAGTTGCTTCAAAGCAGAAAAACTTAACTGTTCAGTGCATACTTAAAAGGGGTATGTGAAATGGCCCTTCACATTCTTTCCACTAAGATGTAGTTTTATTTTATACCAACGTCATATCTTTACTTGCCACTTTGTAATATGCTCTAACACACACGGTAAAAAAAAAAAAAAGTTTATTGAACAGATCAGGGGTTAACTAGAGTAGCAGGGCACAGGGTAATGGAGGAGGTAATGGAAATGTTCTGGATCAAAGCTCTAAAAAAAGTGTACCCTAAAAAGGGTGATTTTTTTTTTTTTTTGGTATGCAATTTACACCTTAAATGGGTGGTGGGAACAGGTACACAAAGAGCACACTATATAAATCTTAAAAAAAAAAAAAAAAAAATTGCCCTGGAGTGCTCGTGAAAATTCAGCCTTTCTAGTCTCCAGAAAGGGAGTTTTAGAAGCCAGCCCCCAAAGGGGAAAAGATGGACACTCCCATGATGGGGGTGGGAGGGGAGTATGGGAGGTGACATGGTCCCTGCTACACTCTGGGACCTGGGAGCATCCCGGCCCATCCCTGGGAGACAGGCTTTCTCTTTCCTCCACCTGTGGAGCCCTAGCTGGCCTCTGTTCCTGTCCTTCCTAGCCAGCTTTGGATCATCACTGGCAGGCCCCAGAGCAAAATGACAATGTGTGGAGCCCTTCTCAAAACATTAAGACATGCAAGATGGCAACTGCAGAGAATTGCACCAAGTGTAGCGTTTTTCTGAGGATGTAGCTCCGGGCTCTGGCCTATCCCCCTGGGCTGCCTGAGACCAGTCCACAGCCTCAGGAGGTTAAGTCCTCCAGGACCAGCTTCCCAGGCTGTCCCGGGTCAACCATGCCTCCTGTCACCTCTTTCCTTTTGGAAGGGATAGGACCCTCTCTCAGACTGGCCCCAAACTTACCTGTGTCCAAGTTCAGGCCTACCCTAGCAGGCTGTCTTCCCAGGCTACTCCTGAAGAAATCCAACTTCCCCTTAGAGCTTACCCCATTAAAGAAAAAAAAAAAAATTCATGACCATTGTTAGAGGCTTTATTTAAGAAGGGTTACCACAATGGGGTTCCAGAGTAGTAGAGTGTGGGCTCAATTCCAAATATTAGGAAAAGTGGAATTTATAGCAAGGGTGGGGTGGTGATGGTGGTGGTGGTGTTTGGCCAGGGGAGGAAAAATGACTCAGGAATCAGGGATTCTGAGCCGTCTCATTGAAGGCAGGTCCGAGGGCTGCATCAGCAGGAGTGCAGGTGAGGAGCCTCATTAGATGTGTAAGGTGATCAGATTTGGAGGCTGGGGATTCTGGCTAAACTTAGCAGGAATTCTTGCTAGAACTGGACTAAATAAGGGAGGACACAGAATAAGTCCAGGCCTAGTTAAAAAGTACCTATCCAAGTTTGGTCAACCTTTGCCACCCTACCCGCCACCTACACCTGGAGTGATAAGGGAGCCAGCTCTCCTCTAAACCCCTACACACTCATGCCTCTGCTCTCTTGTGCCATCTCTTTTGTTTTTATTGCAACAAACAGCACATTCTATTTCTCTTCTAAATTCAAAAGACAGAGCTAAGGCCCCCCCTACCAGGGTGGTGGGCTATGCAGTCAGAATTATGACTGTGGGGCCTATGCCCTCTTGGGAGAAAGGCTCCCTAATATTTACATCCCCACAGTCTCAGAAATTTACTTCATGCCCCGACAGGGTCCCTCTGACTTTTCCTTGCTCTGCTGTCACTCATCACCACGGAGGGTCTGCCATTGTCCCCATGTATGTTGCATTCTTCTGGCCCAGTCACTATCATGTCTCTCTACCTACCCTCTGGGAAGGGCCACCAGGGTAGGGGACTTGATCGCCTCAGCTTCCTCATCTGAAACCATATCTGACCCTGAGGGAGGCAGCAATACATCACCCAGTCACTGGATTCTGGAGTCCTAGGGCTTAGCAGACCAACTGTCAGGAGTGATGAACACTCAGAGCTGGCATCTTGCCCACTGGACATATCCCATCCCCAGCCCAGCCCATCAGTAATTCTGGGCTAGAGCCAGAAAAGGTTCTTGGGATGAAAACAGAAGATATGGACCTGCCTAGGCAATTCCAGAGCCCAGAGAAAACAAAACAAAACAAAAAAACCCACAATTACAGTAGCAGGCAAAGAGCTGGTGGAGAAGACATACACAGGGTCTGGGCCCAGAATGCTGCAAAGGGTCAGTGGGCACCACTAAGTGTGACACTTCCTCAGCTAAGAACAGGAAGGACCTAGGTAGGGAGCCCTGTGTGTGTGGAGGTAGGGGTAGGGTAGTGGGCATCGCCCCTTGGTTGTGGAGAAAATTGGCTGTCTGGACCTAGTCTGCTGGGGGAGGAGCCTGAGGGCAACTGGGAAGCTGAGGGACCCAACAGCAGTAGGAGGGAGTGGTTGCCCTGAAGCAGTAGCTGCACAGTGGCACCTGTGAGCTGCTGGCCTGAGCCACCCAGCCGGCTTGGGGACCAGGAACTGGTTTGCCCAGCAGGGATGAACTAACAGGGATCTGGTTCCCTTTGAGACTCCCAGGTTGTTCTCTGGTGCCCTTCCCCTGCATCTGGGCCTGGCCTTGGTTTCTGGCACAGCTGCCAAGTTTTGGTACCGCCCACCCATTCCCCGCTCGCTGTACTGGCCAGCCCAGCTCCCTAATTGCTGGGTGGAGAGCTATTTTCAGGGCTGGTACACCAAAAGGTGGACCCTGGTCACTGGGATCCCTCAACCTGACCAGCACTAGGGCCAGGGAAAGACCCTGAAAGAGTGGGGAAAGAGTGGCTTGGCTTTGGACAGGGGGTTGTTGAAGGGCCACTGACTCAGAGACTTTGGTCTATGAAATGGGCTACCCATTTCTGACCCTAGGCAGAGGACCTGAGCTCAGGATGGGTCTAGACGGGTCTCAGTTAGGCTCAGGGACTGGGGGTTGGAGGGGAAGGAACGGGCAGAGGGAGGGATCAAGAAGCAATCCTCCAGGCCTCCAAACCAGGAGTCCCAAACACACCCCCTTGGACACACCCACCACCCACAGCACATCTCTACACACCTGCCACTCACAGGGCCATAAACACAACATCCTCACAACCAAGAGCTCACACACCATTCTCCACCCTAAAAAGGCGGAGAACCCAAATTCACATCCCACAGCCCCATTCCCATCGGTACTGCTGTGCTCCCACAGGACACTGGAATCTGCCAGCTGGGGTCCTGTGGGAGTTCCCGGGTATGGCCAGAGGAGAAGGGACTGCCCCCTATGTGAACAAATTGGAGGTTTCGAAAGAAGTAGGAGTAAGCCGCTGACCCACCAGGGCAGAGTCTGGGAGGGGAGACGTCTGTATGCTGGCTGCTCTGGCTGCTCTGGGACAGGAAGCACAGCAGCCCAAACCCTGAAGGCCCAACAGCACCTGGCCCATCGGAACCCTCCATGCACAGCAGCAGTTAAAACAATGCTCCTGGAAGGACACTGAGTTTCAGAAAAGGGGGGCTGCTTCCTCGTGGAACAGAGCTTCCAGAATATAACTACATGGCCCTCCATGCCTTCAGGGACATGTTTCCAGTCCTTGCTGGGGTACCAAGTGTCCCCCAAGCTTTCTCTGCCTTGTCTCTGGCACCTTCCCACAGCTCCCCTATCACTGTGGAGGGAAGGGTGCACCAGTAAGACAGAGGATGGGAGGCGCATTCAGAGAGAAGCAGAGTCCTCCTGGAGCTTTGGGTGCTCCAGCAGAGGCTGTCTTAGGCCAACACTAAATGCAGAAGGGGCCTGGGCAACTGGGGTCCAGGCTTCCCACCAAGACACTGCTTCATGTTCTAGCAAGACCTTGGTTGACTTGCCCTTTTGTTATCCTAGGTTCCCTGGCGTTGTTCCTTCTGAAAAATCCCACTGATGCCGAAGAAAGGAATTTCAGCCCACACAGCAGCTACAAAACTGTGATGCTGGTGCAAGGATTCCTCTCCAACACACATGCCCAGCTGCTGCACACACAGGCATGGGCCATGCCCTTCTGCTAATGGTGACCATGGAAGGAGCTCCAGCCCAGGTAGCCCCTAATCTCTACCATTCAGTATTTTCTAGACTCAAGTGGGGAACAAATCCAATGGATTACCAGGGCCCTCCTCATACAAAATATGGTTTTATTCTGGGGAGGCCAATGTTCCCATCCCAGCCTCCCTCCCTCATGCCTCTGCATCTTGGGGTTCTTCATTCCCCAACCTCTTTCCTTGGGCCACACCTACTCCAGGCAGCAGGGTAGGGCCCTGCCTAGGTGCTTCTCTGCCAGGAGGGCCTTGCCCTGGCTCCTGCTGCTGGCACCCTTTCCAGCCCACAGCCCCACTGATCCCTCCTCTCAGCGGGCTTCCCCATCCCTGGCTGGCCTCGCAGATCTTGCCCCTGGCCAAGTAAGAAAGGAGCCGACCGTCTCAGAGCGGGCTTGTCCACGCCATCTTCTGACAGTGCTTTTGCTATCAGCTTGCTCCGCTAGCCTCAGATCTTAGAGGACTCAAGTCGAGGACTCCAAGGTGTGGGGGGCTCCCGCAGTGCCCGTAGCTCCTGCTCCAGTGCCTGGTTGCGGCGATACATGTCCATGTAGCTCCCCTGGATTTCTCGCTGGTAGCGCAGCACCCGCTCTTTCTCCTCCTGCCACGTCCGCCGCTCTTGCTCGAAGCACAGTGCCTGCTCCTGCCCCCGGAGCCTCTCCTGCAACAGCTCTGCCCTCAGCTGCTCAGAGCCATCTCCGGCCTCGCTGCTTCCGGCCTCCCCTAGCAGCCCCCGGCTCTTGCAGTCATCAGTCTCACAGCTGCCTGGAGCTTCCTCCCGAGGGGCCTGCTCTTGCAGGCTTCGCACAGCCTCACGCAGCCGGGCTAGCTCTGCGTCCTGAGCCTGAGTTTGTGCCCGGCTGGTCCGCAGTTGTGTCTTCAGGCTGAAAATCTCAGCCAGCTTTTGCGCTAGCTCAGCCTGGGCCTCTCGCAGCTGTTGCTTCAGCAGACTAATCTCCGCTGTCTTCTGGCACACCTGGAAGGGGGCACAGCATGGGCAAAAGCCAAGCAAAGCAGGGTGAGGGGGACTAGGACGGGGCAAGCAGAGGACAGAACTGTAGTTATGGGGATGGGAGAGTTTCTATGTGCCTGATTTCTCACCTCCCATCGGGCTTCCTCCTCTGGTCGAGCACTGGGGTCGGCCTCTGGGAGGGAACCTGGGGGCCGGGGCTCAGGGGCCAGGCCCTGTTGTGCCCGCAGCTCCTTGCGCAGGCGCCGCTGCTCCTGCTGGGCCATGAACAACTGTAGCTGGAGGTTGCGCTCACTGCGCTCGGCCTTCTGGGCCACCTCATGCAGCCGTTCCACATATAGGCGCTTCAGCTCAGACAGCCATAACCGCTGGCGCTCCTCTAGCACCTGTCACAGGAAAGACATGCTTAATAGAGCCAGCACACCTATGGCAGACCGGCTTGCTAACACTCCACCCACAGCGATGTCCTGTGCCCCAACACCAAAGGGCCCAGGGACCCGTGGCCCAGTCACACATGTACACTAAAGTGGGATAGCCTCCAGAGGTGAAGGAGTTTCCCCAAAAAATGACTCTCTAAGGAGAGTCTCCCCGGTCCCACACAAGTCCTAGCAAGGACCACCAGTGATATGACATCTCTGCCATGTGGGGTTGAGGTTAGGTGCCAAATCATCTCTTGTTCCTTGCTTTGTGCCCAGAGCCAGATGGGTGGGCTGGCTGGGTACACCTGTCTATATTCCAATGCAAAGGAAAGACCAGGACCCTGGGCAAGTACTCCTCACCTGCGTGAACGGATTAGAGCCATCCTCATCCCCAAGACCCCGCTTGAGCTCCTCACAGGTCTCAGGCAGCACAGCTACCACCTCCTCGGCTGTGGGGCAGGAGAACTCGTAGGGGGGTGGGGGCTCCGGCAGGCAGCTCAGCACAGCCAGTGGCCCAGCCTCCTTGGGGCTCCGTGAAGCCCGGTCCAGGGAACCCCCAAGATGATTGATGTGGCCCAGGGAGGAGCTGAATGGACCAGAGCCGGTGCCGGGACTGAGGCCAAAGCTGCCCCCACTGGAGGAGTCAGACAGGCTGGGCTCCGGCTCAGGGCCACCCTCATCCAGGCTGAGGGCATGCAACAGTTGGGCCCGGGCCTGCGCCTGGCTGGCCCGGGGCCCAGGGCTCAGGGGCGGATGGCAGGCCAGCGTGTGCAGGCTGCCATTGCTGCGCCACAGCTTCTGGCCCTTGTGGGCCGCCAGGCTCTGCATGGACAGGAAGCCTTTCCCGTTGCCTGATACAGGCTTGAACACCGATGGGCGAATGCGGCACTGCAAGGAAGATAAGGGAGGTATGAGGACCCAGCCCCATAGATCCCACAGCCCCAGGGATCCTCTTTGAGAACACAGGGCAAAGACCCAGGCCACAGCAAGATTTTCACATCCCAGCCAACATCCCAGCCTCAGGGTCTTTAAGAGACCCAAGCTCCCCACCACCACCCTCCTCGCTGCAGCTCAGGCTGAGGCGCACCTTGTCGAATCGACCCCGCTCAGGCAGTGATGTCTTGCTGAAGTCACCAGCCCGGGGATGTTCCCGGTAGTAGAGGGTGGCATAGTCAGCAGGCTCATTCCGAGGGGCCCGCTTGGAGGTCTTGCTGTCCTTCTTGGGCAGGTGCAGGTAGCTGAGGAGCTCACGCTGGCCCAAGCCCTTCCGAAGGAGCCCATCAGGCTGTCGGGAGCCCCTGGACCCTGCGAGTGCAGCCCGCAGCTCTTCAGGGGAGAAGTCCTGCCGTTCCAACAGGCTGCCCACGCTGCCCATGGCAATGCCTGTAGGGCCTGGGGCTGTGGCCATGAAGTTTCAACAGGGCACAGGCAGCTGCTTCTGGGAATCAGGAAGGTCCATTAGGGGCAGCCAGGCACTTGCAGCCCAACTCCTCTGATGCCCTAAAAACAGGTGCTAGCCCTTGTCCACTCCCCACCCACTCAGGACCAAGAGAGGTAGATGGCGGTCCCAGAGAGGAACTGGGACAGGATTCCTAGGTTGGCAAGAGAAAGAGGTACAGTCCCAAAGCCCCCTGTCTGGTGCCCAAGATCCAGCTAGTGGCTGGTGTGTGATTGGGACATACAAGGGAGCAGGGTCGCAGTGGACAGACCATGAAACAGAAGGGTCTCTCCCAGGCAGGACTGGACCAGTTGCAGTCTCAGGCTCTATATGATTCTGACCTTGCTCACTTTGCTGCCAGACTCCCAACCCATTTTGAGGTTTGGGCAGAGGGTACAGAGAACAAGGGCCAGTGACCTCAGACTCTCCATTCCTTCTTTCCTTGGAAGGGGGAAAACCCAAATTAACACCTCTTCCTGCAGAGGGTCAGAGTTCCCCAAGGGAAGCACCTGGCATGGGTGGGGTTGGGGGCCACAGTAGGAGGGATACAAACAGGAAAGGCCTAAGGGGAGGAAGGATGGCTCAAACAATGGTCCGGTTTTCCGGAACAGGTGTTCACAAGGGGCAGTGGAGGGAGGCAGAGGGAAGAGGGCATGAAGGGTGGATAAGGCCCTGCCAGTCCTTATCTTTGCTACCAAAGCTCACCACCCGGCAGGGGCGGGCATCTTAAATCCTGACCAATCAGTGTGTGGGCCCTGGCTTCCTCCTCTGGACAATGGCATGACAACCCTTATCGCTCAGGGATGCTGGAGGATGAGGATGATAACAGGACAAAGAACCTGGTCTGGAGCCTGGCCTGTAGCCAGGGTCAACACAGACTGGTTCAAGCTGAGCTTAGCTGTTCCAACAGGAATGCCACTGCTGGGTGGCCAGTGACCAGGCTATGGACAGGTCCCATGGTGCTGGACTACACCCTAGAGGGTGGGGCCTTCCTGAGGCCCACTGGATCCCTTGTGCCCAGCCCAGTAGACAGTAGGCATTCAGAAAAGACTTGCAGAATGAACACATGTCACCTTTTCTGCTTCCTCTTCCCCCACCCAGCCATGGCTCCCAATCTCAGACAGGACAGATGCCCCACAAGCACTCAGCAGCTGTGGTCCCCCCAAGCCAACATGCTTCCCGGACACCCACTCCCACACTAAACAATGGTCTTTAGGAGGTTCCATCTTCCTTCAGCACTTCCAGGTTTTGTGTTTGTGGAAGACAAAGCTCTGCTGGGGGTGGGGTGGTGAAGAGGGTAGGAGTGGTCTGCCTCTCTCCCCCAGCCTCACCCTGGACATAAAGTAACTTTCCCTCTCCTCCCCTCCCTGTCCCCAGATGCTCAACCCTTCTGGGGTGTCAGAGGCCACACAGGGGCAAGGGACTTATCCAGGTTGGGAATGACAGGTGCTGGGCAGCCCCGGCAGAGGGGTCCCACTGGGTCCTGTGACATAGTTGCCATCCTTTTTTTCAGGTAAGCGCCCCAGGCCTTGCAAAGGTGAGGTAGCTTGTCCATGGTCAAAGACTGGTCAAAGTGACAATGCCTGTGACCCCAGCACCACAGCTGCCCAATGTCTAGTAGGGACTCAGGATGTCACCCACAGCACAAGGGTTAAAACTGGAGCATCTTGTCTTCCAACCTGACACCCCATATCATGACAAGCTTACCCAGCCACAGACATCATTGTGGTTGAGAATGCTCTTAATTCCTGTCACTACTACTGGAGGAGGAGGCCAGAAGAGAAGCAGGTCCCCAGCCCTGCCCTCACTTTCTCCCCATGGGCCCTGACACTCGGGCACCTCCCATGCCCAGGCCTCAGTGACCGAAGGGAGCAAGACTCTGCCCCATCTTCCATATAGAGTCACCACATGCTCAAAGAGACAACAGAGGAGAAAGGGTTTGCAAAACTGTCTACCAGGTGTGACCATGGGGGTGAGGTAGGGATGGTGCAGTAGTGCCCAGTATCTGTGCCTCACCCTACCCTGGGGACTCTCATTTCCTGTCTCAGGAGCAAGAACCGATAATCCATGTTCCCCCTGAAGGGTCTCAGATCCATGGAAAGAGAGAGTCCTTGAACTACAGGTAGCCATGGGCTACATCAGTGTGTCCACTACACACACCCACAGTCCAGTCAGTACCACCAGCAGCACAGAGGATCCCACATTAGAGGACACAGTGCAGATGGTCAAGTCCAACAGTAGATAGTCATGCACAAGGTCACTACACAGCACTGAACTCCCTCCGGGACACAAGGGCACAACACAGGAATACTCTAGTTCAGAGGACCCAGGAGGCCTCTCAGGGGTGTGTGTTTAGATGGTGAGGGAGGCATGAGACCAGCTTCTCTCCACAAGCATCCTGAACGTTAGAAACAGCTATGGAGCTGGATGAAAGGGGTACACAGTCCTTTGCCTTGTCTTTCTCTAAGGCCCTCGTCCTCCACCCTCTGTCCCCTCTTAGGTAACTTCCATGGCTGTATTATTACCTCCACGAACAAGATGCCTCTACCCTAACCAGCTATCAGTCTGGGGACAATTCCTTCTCCTAAAGGGGATCATCCCACTTCCCCCCAGTACACACCTTCCTGTTGCTTGGAAACCTGGGACTGGCCTGGTCAGGCCAGGGCAGCTGTGCAGGTTATTCAGGAAAGGATTTGGTGAGGGTGGTGGAAAGGGGGAAAGTAAGTGCCTTGCACCCCACTGGGATGATCAGAGCAGAGTCAGATCTTCTTCAAGTATCTGGGCTTCTCTGCCCAGAGTTCTGTAGAGCTGAAACCCCCCCTTAGCCAGCTGGCTAGATTTGAGTTGGGCCATGGAGCCATATTTTGCATGGGCCCCTTTACTCCTGCTCCCTCCCCTAACCCCAAGATTAGCCAGTAGTACTGAAAATCCTGGACAGAGGGTCATCTCCTCTGGACCAACCTGAAAGGTAGAGACTGAATGGGGATCGGGGACCACCCTGTCCAAAAGCAAAGACGGGCAGGGAGGCATCCCAGCGTCCACTAATGGGGCGCTTGTTGGGTTAGCCTGATGCTGGGCCTACTGCATCCTTATACATGATGTCATCCCCCACATCAGAACAGGACACTGAGGCTCAGGAAGTGAAATGATATGTCCAAGGTCATGTTCAGATGCACAGGACTAAGTGCACAGGTCCCAGTTCCTACCTCACCATTCACCCTCTGGGGTAGAAATCCCAGAATGCGTGGCAGGAAGCTGCCTAGTGTGCTGTTAGTCCCTCCCCAGCCCTGGCCCCAAGGGGCGGGTCCCACCACCTGCTGGGGGGGGATCAGCTTTGCTGAGGGGCGTGTCTGCAGCTGCCCCAGAGGAATGGGCCTGGAATTTCCCAGCTCCCAAAGAGGGGCTCAGGGAAACCCCCCCCCCGGGGGGGGGGGGCAGACCTGTACTCACTGTGACATGTGACAGGTGAAGAGGCAGAGCCCAGGGGCTCATCCCTGCAGGAGTGAGTGCCAGCATCATTGTGCAGTCACAGTGTGCACAGCAGCTAGTTTTTCTCAGCTCTCCATTATCTCATCTTATGCCCACAACAGACTCTGGGGGCCAGGCAGGACAATATTCATTCACTCGCTCCATTTTATAGATAGAGAAACTGAGGCCCAGAGAGAGGAGGGGAGCTGCCCAAGATCCCACACTGAAGTGCAATCCCAAATCCCTAGGCAAGGCTCTCTGTTCCAATCAGGGGTCACAGCTGCCCTTCAAGAGCACACACTGCTTCCAAGTATTTCTGGGCAGGCACCTCCCGCTTCTCCCAAAAGCATCTGCAGCCAGACTAGTTTGTGTCCCAGTCCCTTCAGCCTGTTCTCCCTCCAGCCGGCATGAGGACTCTGAGCCCTGGGAGCTGCTGGCTCTACAGGCGGTGGCGGGAGCAGGCTGTGGCTCTCATCCTCAGTCAGTCTCGCACATCACACCCACACTCTGCCAGTCGGCAGAGGAGCCCTGCCCGGGAGGGCCCGAGGAGGCTGATCACCAGGATGGCCTCCTTCACCGGGCAGGCAGCAGGCACCTCCATCACAGCCCGCGGAGTCAGGGGGAACTGTGCTCCGGGGTGTAAGCCCGGAGGAGCGCCCCAATCTGTCCTTGGGGGAAGGGGGTGCCCGGTGGGAGAGACAGGTCCCAGCTCTCTTTGCGGACACTGCCAGGGCCCTGATTTTGGCCGGCCCTTACTTTGGCCAAAGGCTATGGCCAGACTGGGACCGCGCTCCGGCTGCCAAAACCTGGGCGCAGCGCCTCCTCTCCAGGTCGCCCTCCCCCGCCCCCCGCAGCGGGTAGGCAGCTGCTGCAAGCATGAGGCAGGGGGTTAGAGGAAGACAGGGGTGACCCCAGAGCGGGCGGGAGAGGGGTTTCACCGGCACGGTGGAGGGGCAGGCGAAGTTGGCAAGCCTGCGGATCTGCCCCCTAGAAGGCCGTGGCTGAGGCAAGGGCGCCTAGAGCCGTGGGAGGTACGAGAGCCTCGGGGAGCGGGGCGGGAGAGGGCGTCTCTTCCAGGTCTCTCTCAGGGGCCCGTCCGCGTCGGCTGGGTTGGGGGCGGGGGCCCAGGTCACATTCCCTCGCCCGGGGCGCCAGCCCAGGGCGGCTGGGCTGGAGGGCGGAGGCCGAGGTCGGACGCCCGCGCCAAGGGCGTCGGCCGCACCCAAGCAGTGGCGCAGGGGTCCGGGGCGCTACTCCAAGCAAAGCGCGTTTTCAGGGGCTGCGGAAAGCGGCATAACCTGCAGCTTATCCCACCAAGGGGGGCGTCGCGGTCGGTCCCTGATTCCGCGCCTCGGTGCTTCAGTGCCTGGAAGCTGGGGGCACCCGGGCGCACACCGCACTCTGCCACCCCCGCCCACTTCTCCGACGGAAACCTCGCCCAGCTAGGGGCTACGGCTTGGCCAAGGTCGTCGGTAAAGCGCCACCTCGGCGGCCGGCCCCACCTCCAGAATCCAGCTCCCGATTCGGCCCGGGCCCCGGCCCCAGCTCTTCGCGCGCCCCACTTACCATGCTGGCGCCGCGCTCCTCGCCCGCCGCTCAGCTGCGCGCCGCAGTTCCCTCGCGCGGACTTGAACCCCGCTCCGAGGCACCGGCTTCAGCATAGAGAGCGAGCCCGGCCGGAGCGGCCGGGCAGCAGGCACCGAGAAAACGCGGGCGGGCAGGCGCCGGAGCCGGATTGGCGAGGGAGGGACGCGCTCGGCGGCGCTCGCTCGCCTGCCCCAGAGGCGGAGGGAAAACCCGGCCTGACTCACCCGCGCGCGGCGAGCCCAGAGCCCGGCCCCGGCCCCCGGATGTGGGGGGCGGGGACGGGGGGCAACCCCCGCCCACCGCCAGCCAACCTGAGCCCCGCCTGGGTTCGCGGCTTCAGCCCAGCCCCGGCCCGCGGAGGCGCAGCGCGCCGGGGCGCCCAAGCCCCCTGCCGGCTGCACCCCCGTGTGGCTGCCACCCGGTGCGCGCCAGCTGTTGGGCCAGGGCAAGTCTGCAACCCCGAGCGCCGCCGGCACCCCCAGAGGGCGCACAGCTTGCCCTGCTCCTCCTCCATGTCATCCTCCTGGCCTCCCGCCCCTCTCCGCTTCCAGCACTGGACAGTCTCCGAAGAAACAGAAAGGCACGCTCTGTCTGTCATCTCACTGACCCTTACCTCTTGTTAGGTATTATTATCCCCTTTTGAGGCGAAGCAAAAAAGTACTCCCAGAGGTGGAGAGCCTTTCCCAAGATCTCCAATTCGTTGGCGACGGGATTAGACTCATTTATTTTTGCCGCAAAGTCTTCTAGGGGCATCAAATTCAGATACCTTCCAGGGCCAGACAAATAATGTAAATCAAATGGGCGGGTGTACGTCAGTAGAAGAGGAGACAGAGATGGACATGTAAAGGCATTCAAATGCACATATTAAAACCCCTCATCTTCCTCAAGACGTTAAAACATAGTTACCATTTGACCCAACAATTCCACTCCAAGGTATGTATCCCAAAAAATTGAAAACAGGAACTCAAACAGAGCAGGACCATAATAACCAAAAGGTGAACACAGTGTAAATTGTCCACCAGCTAACCACTGGATAAAGCACATGGTGGTACGTCCCTGCGTGGAATATTATTCAACCATAATGTGGAATGAAGTTCTGATACATGTTATAATAAGGACGAACCTCAAAAAAATTATGCAGAGTGGTAGCCCATGACCCAAATCTGAAAAATCCAGATAAAGAAGTCATAAGTGGTAAGATTCCATTTATATTAAGTAGCTAATTCCATGTAGATGGAAAGCAGAGTATCCCCAGATAGTGTGGGAAGGCAGAATGAGCAGCGACTGCTAAATGAGTTTGGGGTTTACTTTGGGGGAAAGGAAAATATTTTGGAACCCAACAGAGACTGTTTGCCAAACGTTATGAATGTACGAAATGGTAATTGTTAATTTTATGTTACAATAGTTTTACCACAAATTCAAAAAGGGAACATCATGTCACTTATATTTCAGGTTTGGGTCATGGGTTACCAGTTTGCAAACCTGTCTTCTGCTGTCCTTGCCAATTTGCTAACAATAGAAGTGCCAGACTTAAGAAAACTGGTTGATAACTGCTCTGGGTTCATTTGGTCCTTATAAGAATCCCAGGAGGTTCCCTGCTGACTGCTGCTGTACCGCCATCATAGAGTCCTGTGCAGCCCATCAAGCTGGCTAGGATCATTGCAGAGCTGGCAGGACCATGCTTGGGGATGCACGTGGTATGCACAGACATTATGAGCCACGTTATAATCCACAATGTGAGAGCCTCT
Organism: Talpa europaea; assembly: GCF_964194135.1. NCBI lineage: Eukaryota > Metazoa > Chordata > Mammalia > Eulipotyphla > Talpidae > Talpa > Talpa europaea. Next base: position 70,059,271 of record NC_140076.1, on the reverse strand, counting down.
GTGCCAAAGGAGATATGCTCACTCACCCTATGGTAGTCAGATCAAGAGATTGAGAAACTCCGCTGAACTTGGTGCTAGGTCCTGGATGTCTGGGGAGAGATCACATCAGTCCCAATACAGAAAGTGCCTCCTCCTCTCCCCTCCATGCCCCTGCACCCTCATGCTTTTCTGTTAGCATTCATAAGTATAAACCTTAGGGCATAAACCATATAACATTATATTGAGCCCTTAGGTGCCTTCAGTCTAACCTTCCCTGATGGAAAACCAGAGGTCTAGAAAGGAGACATGACCTGCTCCCCAGAAACCCATCTCAGACCTAGTTACCTGGATCTGGAAGCTGGGTCTCCTGCTGCCTAGACCTGTACTTGTTCTCCTCAGTTGCCAGCCGGCCCTAGATGCAGAGTGCCTCTTGTTTCCACCCCTGTGCCCTTGGCCTTTAGCTTCCAGCCTGCCTTTCTGAGGCCCTTGAGAGAAGAAGGTGGGCTGGCAGAAGCTGGCAGAAGCAAGATTTCTGTCCCCCTCGTATGCTTGTCTGGATGCCATGGGCCTTCCAAGCGGGGGCAATCTCCTCCCACCTTCGGATTCTTGCAGGGCAGACTCCTCTGCTTTGGCTGCCTGCCCTAGATGCCAATGGGTGGGGCACATAGGGCACCAGGTCAGAGGAAGGGAAACCAAGCTCTTTGGATACACACACTTCCTGAATCAGCTGACCTGATCTCTGCACCTCAGTTTCCTCATCTGGAAGAGAGAACTGTAATTTGGCTCAGAGGATCAAGTGCAGCAATATCTACAAAGCACCCAGTTGCCAGACGCCTGGCAAGTGGTAGGCATCTGTAGATGTCAGTTTGTTCTTCTCCCTTCTCTTTTTGGAGAAAGTTTGCCAGAAGGACAAAATGTTGGTCATGGGCCCGTCTCCAAGTGGCTGGTAAGGCTGTGCTGCCCACACCTGGTATGTGGGTTTACCGTCCCCGTCTGTCCCTTGGCTGGGTAGTGCCTGTGTCCATGCTGCCTGCAAGTGGCCAGGACTCTAAAATCTTGGAGCCATTGAGGAGACAAGGAATTTTCTCCTTCCTGGCTACTACCTCTGGACCAATTACCTTTCCCCTCCACTATTGTGGTAACCTGCCTGCCTAGCTGTCTCCGCACTCTACCCCAGAGGGTGCTTTCCAGCCCAGGCATTCAGGTTGAGTCCCAGCTTCAGGGCTGGTTCTGAGGATCCTTCAGACCCAGGCCCATCTGCTGCTTGAGCACTTCTGTGCTAAATATAGCCTCGGTGTCCCCATCTGGAAATGCTGTTTGTTGGGGGAATCCAGCTTGCCCAAGGCAAGGCACCCACTTGCCCATGGCCCCACCCTCAAGGCAAAAGTACTCCACCATCCTTTGCACTGCACTTGTCACAGTGTATCAGCATTTGGGGACCACCTTTGTGTTACCTCTAGGAGACAGTGAGCCCTGAGTGCACAGGGCCTGGGCTCATCCAGACCACCCTTCTGGCTGGACTATGCACGTCCAGACCACCCTTCCTGCTGGGACTCCTCCAGTACCGGACAGTTTGCCCATGTTCAGCTCCACTCATATCTGTATAAAAGTCACTGTGGCTGTGTTCTAACCAGGAAGAGGAGAATGGCTCTAATCCCAGGTCCATAAATTCCTGGTGACCTCCCTGAGACTGTTCATGTGTTAACAGGCAGGATCACCAAGAGGGTGAAATGGCATAACCCCGGTGAAGGAAGGACTTGACAGCTGTGGGCCCTCCCCTGTCCTCTCACCCGCCTAGCTGCCAAGCCCCAGCCCCAAGGAGGAGAACTGGGCGTTCCTAGAGAGGCAGCATCTGAGGATTTCAGAATTTTCAAAAAGCCAGCTAACAGGTAACTCCTGGTGCCTACTCTAGCTCCCACCAGTTCCTCCAAGATTATTCTAGATCCGCGAGTCATGTCATGGCTGGGTTGTTGTGGTTATCGTGGTCCAGGCAGTAGGACCCTGCTTACTCCCTCACACTAAAACCTTTGAGATGTGCCCCATCCCCTGGGGTGAAAGTGAACTCCTGAGACCTAGACTGCCCTCATGAGTCACCGGTGCTGGGGAGGAGCCTTTGTTCACCCCACTGTCCCCCCTTCTCCTAATGCCCTCCCTCCCTAGTGACTGGCAGCCCGGGGCTGCAGGTGGGAGTGGAAGCTGAGAGCTGCCAGTACTTGCTCAGGTGACTGCCCTGGGGCAGAGAGCTCAGACCTGTAGGAGCCAGCCAGGACTTTGGGTGAAAGTCACCCCGGAAGTCCCGGCAACCTGACTGGCCCACTGGCAGGTCATCAGAAACCTGGCCTGGCCCCACAGCTAGGCCCTGCCCCAGCTGCCCCACCTAGGGCAGTCCCAGGGCACCCAGGTCTGGAACTTGGGAGACTTGAATGCCAGTGCTGCTGCTGCAGTGGCTATGGGCAGGGCAGGGGTGGGAACTGAGAGAAGTGCTAGGAAGTCACTGCAAAATTGAAAAAGGGCAAGAAAAAAAGGGTACAGATCCCTTGCCCAACAAGTGAAGTGCTTCATACCCTTGAATTTGAAAAGGGTTGGAATGGTAAGTTGTATGTAATGTGTTTTACCAGAGTTAAAGTTTTTTTAAAGAAGAGAAGAATCTATACAATGAAGTGAGTTTGGGATCCTCCTCGAGGGAAGGACAGAGAAATAATCCCTGGGGTCACCTGTGGGAGTCTTGCCCATGTGGAAAAGAGGGTTGAAATGCTGAAGTATCACAAGAGGGTTCTTCCCACAGAGCACAGAGCCACAGACCTGGCCAGTTAAGCCTCAGTCTTGGGGGTCTCAGTCACCTGAGGCTCCCACGCTCCCACTTCCTGTCCATCCAGCAGGCCACTCACATACCCTTCTGACTATCCACACTCATCCAGTCAGCCGGGCAGGAGGGTAGCCCTTTCTGCCCTGGGGCACAGCACATGGAAGGTCATAGGCCTTGGAAGTTCTCCAAAAATTGATACTGTCTCCCCTGTACCTTCTGCCAAGGCATAGGTTTCCCCAGGCCCTTGTTCTGTTGTATTTCTTCAGCCCACTAAATAGATGTTTGTTGCACAGCCCACCTGTCTGATTTCTGTCCCCAACATGCAGCAGGCCAGACTCACAGAGACAGCCACCATTTAGACATAAACATTTATCCCATCCCACCCAGGAGAGCCAGACAAGCTCATACACACCCTTACCCGTCTGGCACGACCACGCCCCCACCCCACCCTCCATCCAAACCTACCAGGGCAGCTCCCACTTGCCCCACCTGTTCCTTAAAAATCTGGGCCACACACATGTGGTCCTAAAGGTCCTCTGAGCCATGTCTGTCATACCCTTGGCAGGTCCGATGACTGGGTGGGCCCAGGATTGTGGTGCTGTGTGGACATCCAGGAGTTCAGGCCCCTGACCAACTTTTTACTCTGCACACAGCTTAAATCCCAGGTTAATGGGGACAAATATGCCATCAGGGAGGGTTGTCCCTGGTTTGGCTTACCCATGGGAGCTAGTAGGAAGGTCACACAAGCCTACTGAAGTCTGTTGCAGGTCAACCCTCTGGGAATCAGATGCTCAGATGGAGTTAAGAATGCATGGGTTTGGGCCTCCCTGGTGGTGCAGCGGTTGAGCACTGGGTTGCGAAGCTGCCCGCAGCCTCTGCGGCACCGGTTCAATCCCCGGCTGCTCCCCGGCCACCGGAGGAGGGTCCCACATGGCGCGCAGACCTCTCCTGCCTCCCGCTGCTCCCCTCAGCAGTGTACTTCGGTCCTTCTGCCTGCTCTGCTCCCCGCTCTGGCTCTGGTGAGTTCTCTCACCCTCCCGCGCTTCTGACTGTACCCAGTGCTTGTATAAATAAATTAATTAATTAAAAAAAAAAGAATGCATAGGTTTACTGGGGGAGGGGGAAATCTATAAAAGAAAAGGGGAGGAAGCAGGACTGGGCAGAGGATGCCACCTGGCCATGCAGGTCCCTCTGGCTGCCCAGTGCTGAGCTCCTGATGGATGTTAGAGGATCCCGTGATGGCAGAATGGCCTTTATGCCACTGCTTTGCTCAGTCACTGGCCTTTGCAGAAGAATGTGACCTCTCATCTGAAAGCTGAGATGGCCCCATGACTGTTAAGTGTCAGTGTTAACAGTTAACAGGCATTGTCAGCTAGATATGCTCCTTGCAGCTGGGCAGTGAGTTCTTTCTGGGGAGTTGGGAGGAGTGGGGGTAGAGAGGGACATATCATCCTGGTACCCCCACAAAACCAATTGCAACAGTTAGGCTGTATGTAGGTCAGTGCTCTGGGCTGCAGCCATAAAACCTTTAGAATGGAAATGAGCTGATGGCAGAGCCAGAGACTCCTAGACCCTGAGTGTCCCCAGGAGTTGTTCAGTGTGGTTGCATGAATGAATGCATGTGCAAACAAATGAAGGAACTCAACATGTCAAGAATTGTGTTCTACTGTAATTCTAGAATTTGCCATCAAGGGACGTACATTGCATGGAGTCCTTCCCTTTATTGATTGTGTGACCTTTAACCCACTCTATATCTTAATTTTCTGATTTGTGAAATGAGAGTGATGATGGTGCCTGTGGTGAGATTTAAATATGATGCCTCCAAAGGCTGGTGTGGAGTAAAATCACGGGCATGACAGGGTAATCCTGTGGAGCATGAAACCACCCTGTGCCAGAAATGGGACAGGCAGAAACTATGCATAAATGTTAATAGTGGACAATTGGATGATTTTTAAAAAGTTTTATTTTGAAATAGTTAAAAGACTTGGAGAAAACTTGCAAAATGGTAGCATTTGCTTACACCCTTGGCTCAACATCCCCAGGGGAAATATACATCCTGGCATGTCAAGGAGCAATGGGCTTGCTGTGTGATGTGCATAGAGGCAGATACAGCATGAAAAGAAAGCCTTATCCTGAATCTTTTGGCAAGGAGACAGGCGGTAAACTCAAACCTGCCTGTCTGGTAAAGATGGGTACTGGGACTGAGAACAAAGGAGTTAAATTTTATCAACTGAGAAGCAGTTTAGGGGCAAAGAAACAAAGAAACAGGGCTTGGCTTAAGTTCATTGACTAATTATAGGCCAGTTCATGAAGTATGAAGGGCTTTTTTTCAGTTTGTAGACCCCTCATCTCTGGGCTGCCCCCCAACTGTGTTGGTAGTTCCTTTGTTCCAGCCGCCCTGGGAGCTCGGCTCAAGGTTAGTCATCTTTACCTGCTCATACTGGGTCATCTGCAATTAAACTATTTAAATAAGAAGCTGAAAGGGAAATTTATATTTTTTCCTCTTTTGTGCTCTAAGGTCTGAAAGCAGTTTAACCATTTAAGCTCAGTTTAGTAGCACAGTGATGACAACTGAGAAGTTGACAGCACTATAGTAAATTGCAGTCTTCATTTGAATTTAACCAGTGTTTCCACTAATGCCCATTTTCTGTTTCAGGATCCAGACCAGCACTCCTCATGGAATCATGTCTCCTTAGCCAACTCAGTACTAGTCAAGTTTGTTGTGGAACACCCCTCAACTTGTCTTTGTCTGAGGCTGGACATCATGGAGAAGAATACCACAGAGATGCCTGCATGCTCAGAGTATCAAGCACTACAAGATCCAATATATCTTCTTATTGGTGGCTGTGTCAAGACCTTAAAACTCTTTAATTCTATTATACTCCTCTTTTTTATTTCTAAGCTACTATTGACTATATTACTCTGCAGACTTTATTGTTCTTTTACACAGTCTTCGGCTAAACTGACCCATTTACTTATCATGTTTTTTGTTTTTTTTTTATCTTTCATTCTTTCCTACATCCTGATCTTTTATCTCAGTAATTTTTCTTCTCTCTGCAAAAATCCTTTAATGTGTGATAGTTTGCTTGTGTCATAGTTCTCTTAGTTTTTGGCTAAAATGTATTTACTAAGCTTTTCTTGGTGAAGGATTGTTTCTATGAGTATAGAATTGTAGATTGACACTCATTTTTCTTCCTACATTGAAACTGTTAAAATATCTGCTGGCTTCCATTTTTGCTGTTGAGGAGACAGATGTAGTCTATTTCTATGAAACAGCTGGATTTCCACAAAGACTGCTGCAGGAACAAATATCCCCTAAATCTCCTTGACTTGCAACAACAAAGGTTTAATTCTAGCTCACTTTCCATGTCCTGTGTGGGTGGGCTGCACCTCCCAATTGGACAGTGCTAGTCTCTTGGCAGAGGGAAGAGAACCATGGAGAAATCATGTGATGTTCTGAAATCTTTGCCTGAGAAGTGGAGACAGATGTTGCTTACCCTCACATGCCATAACCCTTGCATGTCATTAGCCAAAACCTGCTATCCACAAAAGGGAAATTACTAGCCTCCTACAGTAATAGGTGACAAAAATTGGGAACAATAATGCTATTACACTGTGGCTTTTTGAAAAGCTCTGTATCATTTGGGATCCACTCAGGAAACTATAAACCCTACAAGGTGTTGGGTTTTTTTTCCCCAAACAAAGGAGGTATAAATATACAAGGTGATTGTTTATGCAGATTTTGGAAAACTGAAAAAGAAAAAGAGGATGTTGGTGACCCAGATATTGGTAATTATAAGAAGCAGCTGCTATTCCTAGATCTGGGAGGATAAACAGGACCTAGAACCTCTAAGGAGTACCTTCCGCATGTGGCTGGGAGTATTGAACTTTGCTGGAGGGTCCTGAAGTAAAGTCTATAGGATGTGGAGACAGGAAGTAATCTCCTTCTCCTGCCTCCTAATCTCCCTTTCTGGGTCCCATTGGCAGAACTAAACAGGAAGTCAGCTGGCAAGGGTTCCTGGGAAATGTGATTTGGAGATCCCAGTCCCAGCATCACAGAGCAGATGATAGAAGCATAGGCTGGCACCATCTCTGGATGCTTTTAATGTCTTTCTCTTTGTCTTTGATTTTCTGTACTTTCACCATGGTAGGTCAGGATGTGGATTTCTTTTTATTTATTCTGCTTGGGATCCATTTGTAATCTCAAATCTCTAGATTGATGGAAGCATCCATCCTAGAAAATTCTCAACTACTATCTTTTCAAATATCATCTCTCTTCTTATCTTTCTCCTCTTCTTCTAGGCTTGCAATTAAACATATGTCAGATTTTCTCATTGTAACTTCCATATCTGTAAACTTTTCTTTTCCATCCTTTTACTTCTTTCTGGATTGTTTATTCCCAGTTCTCTAATTCATCCTTCAGCCATGACAAATTCACTGGTGAACCCATCCATTGAGTGTGTAAGCTTAGTTTTTGACTTTGTTTGTTCCTCTTTCATATATGCTATATAATTTTATAGAGTTTCCAGTACTCTGCTGAATTTTTCAATTTGGTTATTTACCTTCTTTTTTAAAAAAGATTTATTTATTTATGCATACAAGAACTGGGGTACAGGCCAGTCACATGGGGGATAAGAGGATTCACCAGAGACAGAGTGGGGAACAGAACAAGTGGATTAACTGAAATACACTGCTGAGGAGAGCAGTGGGCCAGTCAGGAAAGGTCTGCTGCGCCATGTGGGTCACCTCCCTGGCCAGAGATCAAACTCATGATGCAGTGGCCGCAGGTAGCTTCATAATGCCTTGTCTTAACCCTTTGTGCCACCAGGGAGGCCTGGTATTTAACTTCTCGACCCTAGTAATTATAACTTGTTTTAGAGTTCTGGTGTTCCTCCAACTCTGTTTCTACTAACTATTATTTCTGATGATTTTAACTCAATGAATCTGTGTCCTCCGGTGTCCGGTTGTTTTTGTGTGTTGAATGTTGTGTTTGTGAAATTATTTGTAGAGATCATTTGAAATGGGGTAATTTTGTCATTCTCCAGAGAGAATTTTCTATTACTTTTGCCAGGTGCCTAGAGGGATTAGCAAAACTGAGATCATGTTAGTTCATACTTACGGCATGATGTTTTCTGGGGCACCTAGATGACTCAGAGTTGAGCTACCATCCAGGGAGGGGCTTGCTTTCAGTTCAGCTTTATGTCTGGGGTGCAGTCCTTTAGGAGCTTAGTGTAGGGGGCGTGGTTATCTCCCACCCGTGGCAGGACTTCAACTCTGATTTTTTTTTGTTTCCCACAATGTAAGCTTAAACCTCTCAGAAGCTTCCTGGGCAACCACCTCTAGTATCAATGTCACCTCTTCGAATTTGTGTCCTTTGCTGGGCTACCTCAGCTCAGCAATTTCTCATTGTCTTGTCAGCTCTTTGATCTTTTTAAGGGTGTGTGTGTGTGTGTGTGTGTGTGTGTGTGTGTGTGTGTGTTTTATAAACATTTAATCAGCTCATCTAGCTGTCTTCAGTGAGAGGTTTAGTCTAAAATATCTTGGCTGCCTCTACCGGAACAGAGATCCTGGATTGCTTTTTAAATTATCAAACTCTCAGCATGGAGGATGAATCAGGGAGTTTAAGAGTGGTTTTGGGAAGACCAGTTTTGTTAACCCATTGTGGAAGAGGCTGCAAACTTGGATAAGGGCATTGGAGGTAGAGCTGAAACAAGAACAGATTTGAGAAAGTCTCCAGGGTTGAGTTGATGGACTTGGTTTTAGACTGTATTTAGGGGATGTAAGGGTGGAAGATACCTCAGGTTTGTGGCATGAGTAAATAAGTGGTGATGATCCCAACCTCAGAGACAGGTTTATGAGAGGAAGACCAATTTAGTGAGAGATCATCACCTTGACCCTGGGCATATTTATTTGATGAGGCTTTGGGATGTCCAAGTAAGAATTTTCTATGGGCAGCTGCATATTTGAGTTTGGAACTTAGGTAGAGATTTATAAAATTTTGACTCTTCAATCAGTTGGGAGCATTTGACCCTGTGGTTTTCTTGATTGGAAATATTTTAACTGGATTTTTTTCAACACTGACAATATTTTTCTTGAGTCAATAAAGCTTTGGTAAATAAATTGCATTAAAGCAAATTAATTTCTTGATAAAAATTGAAATGAAGCACAATGAAAACTTTTTTGCATTTAAACTTTATTTTGCAAAAATTGTTTTCATGAAGTTAACTTCTTTTTAGTCTAATTTCATTCTATTTAATTTTTAAAAGCTTTATTTATTTACTTATGCATAGAAGAACTGGGGTGCAGGTCAGAGGTGCAGGGGGGTGAAAGGATTCACCAGGGACAAAGTGGGGAGCAGAACAGGCAGATCTATTGAATTCACTGCTAAGGGGAGCAGTGGGTGAGACAGGAGAGGTCTGCTGCACCATGAGGGTCAGTTCCCTGACTGAAGATGGAACTCAGGCCACAGTGGTGACAGCACTGAGACTTAACACGTAGGCCACCAGGGAGGCCCTCATTCAACTTAATTTTTAAACAAAATTTATGTCTCCATCCATCAGTTCTCATATTTTTTTGTGATTTATTTTTACCCTTTCCAAGTTCCTGCATCAGGGTTTGAGAGTTATATCTAGAAGATTTGACTTATCTCACTTCTTAAGACAATCATAATGGTACAGTGTGCAGGGTCAGCTGTTCTTAGTTTTATTTGTGTTGTTGGGTGGGAGAGGGACAGTTTGTATATGTTTCTTAAGGAATTCAGGAGAAATTTTTTTTAAAGATTTATTTTTATTTATTTATGCATATAAGAACTAGGGTGTGGGCCAGAGGTGGGAGGTGGTGGTGAGAGGATTCACCAGAGACAGAGTGAGGAGCAGAACAGGTAGACTGACTGAAATACACAGCTGAGGGAAGCAGTGGGTGAGACAGGAGAGATCTGCTGCACCGTATGTGGGTCAGCTCCCTGGCCAGGATCGAACTCAGGCTGCAGTGGCTAATGATAGCTTGATAGTGCTTAGACTTTTAACCCCTGGGCCACCAGGGAGGCCCCAGGAGAAATTTTTGAGCAGTTTTGAAGGAGAAAAGAATAGTTAAGGAACTCCAGGAAATGGTGAGAGAGGGAAGGAAGATCGAAAAGGAGAGGAAAAGAGTGGGAGGGAGGGAGAGATGAGGCAAGAGGGGGATAGACAAGAGAAGATAAAGCATATAGCAGGTCAAAACACCCTTGGAGTTTTAAACAGGCAGAGTAAAAATAATGGCCTGCTTTAGTCCTCAGTAAATAGATGGTCACTGAAGCTCTGGACAAGGGTAAGATCTTCTGGAGAGAACCAGAGCTCCAGGTCAAGGCTAAGGGACTGCCAGATGTGAAGGCAGGTCAAGGAGGAGGAGGAGCCCTGGGGAGAAGAAGGACACCCCTATCTGCACCTCTGCACCGCTCCCATCCTTCCACCCTTCTGGTCTAGCCAGTCAGGTTGGGCTGGGTGCTAGGTGCTCCAGGTCTTGCCATCCAGAACACAAAAGGGATGGGGAGTCTGCTCCCTTATAGGGGCAGAGGGTTGGGAAAGGGAAGGAGAATATTTGGCTGTGTGGCAGAGAGTGCCCCCCACCCCACCCAAGAACCAAATGAGGCTATTCCTTCTCATGTTCAGGGACACTCGGCCTCTTCATTGTTCCTCAGCCTATCCTAAAGGTCACCTGACAGAATGGATTGCGGCATGAAAGGGATTTGGGCATCCAGGATTCAACAGGCTTTTTTGTTTAGAATGGATGGTGAGGATATTCTGTGTTTATAGGGCCCAGACACCCTCACCAGGTACCTCATGCCCTCTCCAGGTCTACCATCCTCCTCAAATCTATCTGTTCATCAACCTGAAAGCTCTCTGAATTCCCTCTTTCAGGGCTTTTCTGGAAGCTTCTTTACATTGGCAAGATTGATGCACTCACTGACTATTGGCAAATCAACTCAACCCTCAGTCTCTCCTCTCAAGAGGCCACAAAGTTGATTCTCCTGACAATCAGCCCTCATCATTAGGTGCTTCCCCAAAAGTCACCTCCTTAACAAGACACCTTTACCATTCTTAACACTTAGGATATTCTAAGACTTTGAGGAGCTGTGAGCCAGAAACTGTGGATACAGACCAACTATGTTTGAGAAATATATTGGATCATCTGAATGACCAAATACACATTTTTCAGGATATATACACCCCCTTTGTTATCTCCTCAGTGAAAGTGCTTTCTGCTTCTCCTCTGGCCATCCACAAAACCACTTATATCTATCACCAGCTACTTTACACACACACACACACACACACACACACACACACACAAATAGACTTCCCTGACTGAGCATCTTCTATGTCAAGGCAGGGAAATGAACCTTGGGAAGTTCCAAGTGAGAGACAGGGTAGAGGCCCCAGATCCAGGATGCATGCGGGGCTAGTAGAACGAGTTCTACAGAGCAAGCATCAGCTGTTTGTGTCCCTGAAGCAGTAGTTCCCCCTAGTGAGGACTCATCCTGCAAAGGCAAGTGCCTGAGGGGGTGCTGCCCACCTGAAGCCTTCCTGCCTAGGAAAGAGGCAGAGCTAAATCCTGAATGATCTGACTGGCCTAGCGCCACACCTGGGACTCCAGCATAAGTAATTAGAAACCAGTGGACTTTTGAGTGCAAAATGTTATGTGATGAGGTTTGCATTTCACTAGAATGTAAAAAACCTGGGAAGGTAGGAATTCTGTTGTGTTTTGTTTTCAGAACATGAGGTAACTACTGAATATTGAATTGTGTAATACATGAATGAGTGAACAGATGGTGAGTTGCAGGAAGGTCAATTTGATAACAGTGAGAGGTTGACTGGAATGGGCACAGTCTGGGGAGGGAAGTCAGGAAACTGGGACTATCAGGTCTGCAAGGAAGGGAGAGCTGGACGAAGGCGTGGAAGAGGCCTGATGGGGGCCAATTAGAAATGACATTACAAATGTGCTCTAGCATCCCCTGCTCATGGATTGGAAGAATTAACATTATTAAAATGTCCATTCTACCAAAAGCAATATACAGATTCAATGCCATTCCAATAAAAATCTCAATGACATTCTTCAAAGAAATAGAACAAATACTGATGAAATTCATATGGAACCAGAAAAAAACATGAATAGCCAAAGCCTACAATTAAAACAAAAGAGAAAAGAGGTATCACAATTCCAAACTTCAAGCTATACTACAAAGCCATAATAATTAAAACAGTTTGGTATTGGAACAAAAACAGACACACAGACCAATGGAACTGAATAGAGAGCCCAGAAATACAACCACACTTATATGGACAACTGATCTTTGACAAAGGAGCAAAGAACATGTAATGGAACACAGACAGTTTGTTCAGTAAATGGTGCTGGGAAAACTGGACCACCACATGCAAAAAAAAAAAAAAAATGAAACTAGATCACTGCCTCTCACTGTGCACAAAAACCAACTCAAAATGGATAAGAGAACTGGACATAAGACCTAAAACCATAAAATATATAGAAGAAAATATAGGTAAAACACTAAAAGACATACATCGCAATAACATCTTTAAAGACTCTCCACCCAAAGCAAAGATAGTCAAGGAAAAGAGAAACACCTGGGATTACATCAAACTGAAAAGTTTCTGCACAGCAAAAGAGATATTAACCAAAACAGAGAGACACCTCACTGATTGGGAAGAAATCTTTCCACTCCATTCAACTGATAAGTGACTGATCACAAAGATATACAAAGAGCTCACATGGCTCAATAAAAACAAAATAAACAATCCAGTCAAGAAATGGGCAGAAGAACTTAAAAGACATTTCTCCAAAAAGGAAATGCAAGTGTCCAACAGGCATATGAAAAAATGTTCAACATTCCTTATCATCAGGGAAATGCAAATTAAAACCACATTGAGATACCACCTTACACCAGTAAGAATGGCACATATCAAAAACACAGGCAACAACAATTGTTGGCGAGTGTGTGGTGAAAAAGGTACTCTCCTACATTGCTGGTGGGAGTGCAAGCTTGTGCAACCACTATGGAAAGCTGTGTGGAGGTTCCTCAGTCTACTAAACATGGAGCTACATATGACCCAGCAGTTCCACTCCTAGGGATTTACCCAAAGGACACATAAACATTGATTCAAAAGACCATCTGTAAACTTCTCTGAAGAGGAAATGCAAATGGCCAACAGGCATATGAAAAAATGTTCAACATCACTTGTAATCAGGGAAATGCAAATTAAAACTACCATGAGATACCATCTTACACCAGTGAGAATGGCACATATTAAAAAAACTAGCAACAACAAATGTTGGCGAGGGTGTGGAGAAAAAGGAACTCTCCTGCACTGTTGGTGGGAGTGCAAACTGGTCCAACCACTATGGAGAGCTGTGTGGAGATTTCTGGACCTACTAAACATAGAGCTTCCATATGATCCAGCAATTCCACTCCTAGGTATTTACCCAAAGGACACAGAAACATCAATTCTAAAGAACACCTGCACCCCTATGTTTATAGCAGCACTATTTACAATAGCTAAGCTTTGGAAACAGCCCAAATGCCCAAAAATAGATGACTGAATCAAGAAGATGTGGTTCATATATACAAAAAAGATAAACACATGCAATTTGCAGCAACATGGATGGCGCTAGAAGGGATCATGCTCAGCGAAATAAGCCAGAAAGAAAAAGAAAAAGACCGGATGGTCTCACTCATAGCAGGAATCTAGAAAACTTAAATAAGGAACCAGGAAAATGAATAACTATAAGAAAGTGAAAATCGAAATCAACAAAAAACTATGAACCAGAGACACTTTTTGGGAGGTGGGGGCGGGAGGGGAGGGATTGGGGTCAGAATGGGGGGGTTGCAATTGTATGGGGAATATAAAAATAAAATTTATTATTTAAAAAAAATAAAATAAAGAGTAAGTGATCAAAAAAAAAAAAAAAAGACCATCTGTACCCCTATGTTTATTGCAGCACTATTTATAGTAGGTAAAAAGTGGAAACAACCCAAATGCCCCAAAATAGATGACTGGATCAAGAAGATGTGGCATATATACACAATGGAATATTATTCAGCAATCAAAAAAATAACATCATGCCATTCGTAGCAACATGAATGGAGCTAGACGGAATTATGCTCAGTGAAATAAGCCAGAAGGAAAAAGAAAAATATCGGATGGTTTCACATATAGCAGGAATATAGGGGAACCAAATTAGATGTCAGTGTAAAAAAATGTTAACAGTACAAAACACAACAAAACAAAAACAGACAATTATAAATCAAAGACATACTGCAGGGGAGGATCAGAGGGAGGGAGGAGCACAGGGGACTGAGGTGATGGTGCACGGGTGCATTGGTGAAGGAAACGCTATGGGGACTACACCTGAGGGGCTGAGGGGAAGCAAGTATTATTTAAAAATGAACAATGATGTAAAAAAAAGTAATAATTAAAAAAAAAGTGCTCTAGCCCCTTTACTTCAAGGACTGGGATTCATCTTCACAATAATTCTGCATGTTGTCTGGCACTGTGTGCTGCTCAAGAACTATTTTTTGAACATTTATCAAATGAACATTCTATGTCTGCTCAAAGTCGGAACAGTCTGCCCTTGGCTCCAGGGGTACTGGTGGCTTGTCTGGAATCTCCTCCTCCAGAAACTTGTTGTTCTAACAGCATTTCTTCCCAGTTTACATAGAGCTTTTGCAGACATTGCCTCATTTGATCCTTATCACAACCCTGAGACGTGGGAGTCCTTAGCTCCATTTTACAGACTCAGAGACAGAGGCCACAAGAAGTTCTATGACTTCACCAGGGTATGATACAGAAGAGATGAAATTCAGATCAGCAAATCTAATGATGCCCGTGCTCCAGTCCTTTTAACTTCATCATTTATCTGGAAAGATGTGGAGAGCAAATGTGAAGGAGTACATTTGTGACATCAGCAGATGTGGTATTGGCAGAGTATAAAGGACAGAATCACTTTAGGTGGGTGCACCAGAGAGGAGGAGCCTGAGGTGTGGGTGGGAGAGGAGGAAGGCATTCTTGAAGGGAGGTCTGGCTTGAGCCAAGTATGAAAGAGTGGCAGAAAGAAATGGCCCCAGTACTGCCAGAAAAGGAGAGAGACTGATGGGACATGTTAACCAAGGCCCTAGCCTGCCTGCTCTCCAGAAGAACCTGGTTGATAGATGTCTGGCCTCTGTAGGTCCTCGGCCATGGGTTCTGGTGACAGGGCCTCAGCCATGGGTTCTGGGCAGTAGTTAGGAGGGTGAGAAGGACTGGAGAAGGAGAGATCACTGGCAGGTCAGGATACTGACTTGGTGAAAGATGGTGACAACTGGAAATAGTGAATGCTGAGAGGAAGGGAATAGGTTTTCCTAAGGAAGAATGCACAGCACAGGTCAGCCACCACCTCTGAGTGGCATGTCCAGTTTTAGGAGGCACATTTTCAGATACCTGTGAGAGATGCATTGCATGCATTGTATCTTTCATAGAGATTCCATTTTTTGCTTGCCTGTCCAGTTTTGACTCATATGGTGGTTTTGTTAATTACATCCATGCCCCTAGAAGGGTGTTTTGGTCAATGGTGGAGCATATGTGCAATGATGGTCACAAATCCCTACTGATCTCATAGCCCTTGTAACATATAGCATTTTAGGCCAACAGCAGCTTCAGCTATCTTGTGTTTATTATATCTCTTGAGAGCACCATTCTCCCTTATACTTGATTTGATCTCATGTTGTTTTGTTCATCACAAAACCTGTGTACAAATTCCACTGCTAGGGTTGCCAGTCAGAACCACAACTGATTGACCTGGAAATGAAATTAGAATTGATTAAAGACTTACCAAAGTGGAAAACCAGCGATGGTATTGCTTGCCACTCAGGCACATCCTGTTCCACTCTAGCTACAATCTTGAAGAACAAGAACAAAGTGACAGAAGCTCCTAAAGGATCTGCCTCACTGAAAGCATTAAGACTAAGAAAAATTCAATAATGTTTATATTAGACACTTCTAATAACCTGGATTAAAGACCAGACACAGAAGCATATTCCTCTCAGCAGCATGATGATCACAACCCAAGCAAAAAGTTTTTTTTTTAAATAATAAATTTTATTTTTATATTCCCCATACAATTGCAACCCCCCCATTCTGACCCCAATCCCTCCCCTCCCGCCCCCCCCCCAAAAAAAGTGTCTCTGGTTCATAGTTTTTTGTTGATTTCGATTTTCACTATCTTATAGTTATTCATTTCCTGGTCCCTTATTTAAGTTTTCTAGATTCCTGCTATGAGTGAGACCATCCGGTATTTTTCTTTTTCTTTCTGGCTTATTTTGCTGAGCATGATCCCTTCTAGCGCCATCCATGTTGCTGCAAATTGCATGTGTTTATCTTTTTTGAATGCTGAGTAATATTCCATGGTGTATACGTACCACATCTTCCTGATCCAGTCATCTATTTTTGGGCATTTGGGCCCAAGCAAAAAGTTTTTGTTTGTGATGTTGAAAGATAAGTCTGGATCTGACTATCATCTTGCCTGTACTGCCCATCTTATGCCTCTCACACATGCACAAAATCACCTAACAATGCATTTCTTAGAACATATCCCCATCATTAAATGATGTATGACTTAAATTACCAACTTAAGAAACTGGGGGCATTTCAAATCCAAAACCAAAATTCCTATTTCTACAGGAAAAGGAGATATCTGGCAATCCTGGGGCTTCACTTCTAAGTGACAACATTGGCTGAAACAAAAAATGCTGTTTCCAGTAGTCATGGTACATAGTATCCTCTTTGCTGCAGTCCCCTTCATGCCCTATTGTACCCCATTCACCTCATTTACTAGTGGCATCTACTCAGCCTCCTCAGGTACTGAGTTTGCACTTCTGATTTTGATAAGTGGGAACATGTTTGGGAGAAGGATCAGACTGGTTAGTAACTTGAAACCCTGTCATTTGAAGACCAGCTGGAGCATTGGAGATATTTACCCTCTGGGAACATGATCATAGCCTTCACATTTACAGGGCAAGATGGATGGGAGGTGGGGTGGGGCTGTTGGAATCTGTTGTATGAAATCCCAGGAAAAAAACTAGGGCCAGTGAGGGGTTCCCTGGTGGCACAGGAGTTAAAGTCTCAGAGCTATCAAGCTATCACCAGCCACTGCAGCATGAGTTCTATCCCAGCCAGGGAGCACATGATGCAGCCAGACCTCTCTTATTTCGCCCTCTGTTCCCCTCAGCAGTGTATTTCAGTGATCCACCTTTTTTTTTTTTTTTTTTAGGATTTATTTATTTATGCATACAAGATCTGGGATGTGGGCCAGAGATGCTAGGGGTGAGAGGATAAAACCAGAGGCAGGGCCTCCCCTGGTGGCACAGGCAGTTGAACACAGCTCTGTGAAGCTGTCCACAGCTTCTGCAGCACTGGTTTGACCCTGGCTGGCTGGCCGGCCAGGATCCCACATGACGTGGCAGACCTTTCCTGTCTCGTCCGCTGCTCCATTCAGCAGTGTATTTCGTCAGTGTGCCTGTTCTGTTCCCTTCTCTGTCTCTGGTGGATCCTCTCACCCTCCTGTGCATCTGGCCTGTACCCCAGTTCTTGTATAAATAAATAAATAAATAAATAAATAAATAAATAAATAAATCTTTAAAAAAAATAAAACCAGAGGCAGAGTGTGGAACAGAACAAGCGGATCTACTGAAATACACTGCTGAGGGGAGCAGCAGGCGAGACAGGAGAGGTCTGCTGCACCATGTGGGTCACCTCCTGGCTGGGGATAGAACTGGCACTGCAGTGGCTTCGGATTGCTTCATAGTGCTGAGACTTAACCCCTTGTGCCACCAGGGAGGCACAAATAAATAAATTTTAAAAAATCTTTAAGGGGTCTCCCTGGTGGCACAAAGGGTTGAGAGCAGCGCTGTGGAGCTGTCTGCAGCCTCTGCAGCACGAGTTCAATCCCCGGCCAGGGAGCTACCCACATGGCACTGCAGACCTCTCCTGACTCACCTGCTGCTCCCCTCAGCAGTGTACTTTGGTCTTATATGCCTGTTATGTTCCCCGCTCTGTCTCTGGTGGATCCTCTCACCTCCCACACCTCTGGCCTGTACCCCAGTTCTTGTAATCATAAATAAATAAATCTTTAAAAAATATTTAAAACAAAAACTAGGACCAGTGAAAATATGTGTGGTGGTGGGAAGGGGAGGCAACAGGGAAGCTGATGTTTGGACATCACAACTATTTCAAGATGTAACAAGTAGGGCCTCCCCTGGTGGTGCAGCGGTTGAGCTCCGGGCTGCGAAGCTGCCCTCAGCATCTGCAGCACCTTTTCGATCCCTGGCCGCCTGCGAGGGTCCCACATGGCGCACAGACCTCTCCTGCCGCCTGCTGCTCCCCTCAAACAGTGTATTTTGTCGGTCTGCCTGTTCTGTTCCCCGCTCTGGCTCTGGTGAATTCTCTCACCCTCCCGCGCTTCTGACTGTACCCAGTGCTTGTATAAAAATAAATAAATAAATCTTTAAAAAAAAAAAAAGATGTAACAAGTAATGTCAGGAAATAGATGTGAACTCCCTGGCATGGGCATTGGAGGCTGTGTTTAGGAGGATTCTGGGCAACAGCTTCAGCAGGACCATTTAGAGGAAATCCAAGTGTTGGGCAGCTGCATCGGATGCCCTTTGTGGTTTTTTTTAGCCCTCCAGGGCTGGATTCTATAGAATCCTGGCGAAGTAGAAGGGAGAGTTGGAAGTGGCTGGTCTGGGAGCCTGAAAGGCTGAATCTTTAACCCTGGGATCTGCGGCTACCTCCAGGTAGAGTGTGTGTCAGAACTGAGCCTAATTGTAGGAACTTAAGCTGTGGTCAGAGATCTGCTGGGTGGTGTTGGGGGGAAATACACTAGCAGAGTTAAACTAAAAAAGAGAAAAAAGCAAACCTGAAATGGAATGCAAATAGAGAAAAATGAACCAATTATACATCAAATGAGTAATATAACCATCTACATTTAAACAGTTTTGGCTTACACACCCATTAATGGGACGGACATTTTCTAAGCCTGAAAAGAATTGCCCAGAAATCCTGACCTTTGCCAAGACTTGTAGGAGTGGTTTGGTGGCTGTAAGGATTGTGTGTGTGTGTCCCAGGATACTTGTATTTTCTTGTGATTTTAAAGAAGTGTGTTATTTGCTTGAGCTCTTTGGTACTGTTTATAGTAAAGTAAATATTTTAATAAGTGCATACGAGGCAAACAACGCATCAGCACTTTGGATTGAGTCAGGTTGTGAAAATAACCTTTACCCTCCCCACCTTCACCCCGTAATCCCTTTCACCAACCAGGCATTTGTGAGTCTCTGAGTGGACAGCGCCCCCTGCAGGACAATGTTCACCAAGCGCCTGCTGCCAAGTAGCTCTCGTTATGGTTGTTACAAATAACAATTTTCCTAACACCTGAAATTGGATCCTCCTGCTCCCAGGTTTTGTGGGAGGAGGTGTCTGCATTCACAGACTCTGTCTTTCCCAAGATTCAGTTATGGGCCAGTGGAAAGGACTGAATCAAGATTGTCTTGGTGTTAAATCCTCTTAATTCATGAAATCCTCTTAATTCTCCACATTTCGTATTAAGCAGGGAGAGTCCAGACTCTGTCCCGTGGAGATCGTGCAAAGGTCGTTCGCCAGATGGTAGTGAAGATGAAATGAGACGTGGGAAGAGGCTATTCCAATGTGAGTCAGGTTATAAATCCAAGGAGGGTGGGCTTGAGGGCCGAGGAGACAAATTCTGAGCCACCAGGATGTATGGGCCTGCAGCACTTCGACGGACAGACGCCGGGGTTAATCGGCTAATCCTGTCATAATCCCCACGTGCAGACGGATGCCCAGGTCTGGCTTTTCGCCACGGGCAGGCCGGACTGGTGGGTGCCCAGTCAACGAGACTCTAGGTCTTGGGTTTCTTCCCCGGCTGGATGCTGTGGATTAACAGACAGGTCCGCTCTCCAGGAACTTCATTCAGCCTGGTAGGCCAAAGTGTGGGTGGTGCTCCTGCTCGCCCCTCCTGCTCTGCACGTTTCTCGTCCCCCCCCCCCCCCAAAAGCTTGGCTTCGGGCCTGGCAAAGCAGACTCCACCGGGATAACCGGCAGCCGCCCAGCGCCCTCCCCCCTCCCCCCCGTGGACTCTCCTCCTCCATCACCAGGCCTGAGCCCTCAGTCACGCTCCTGAGAAGTCAGACGCGGAGCTGCACGCGGCTGGCACGTGCACGCGCAGCTTCCGTCTGTGCCGCGCCGGTCCCAACATCATCTTAGCGTGGCGGCAACGGGTCACCAAGTCCCTAAAGCCTCAGAGCCTCGGGGGACACTGGCGCGGGCTTGTGACGCACGTCTGCTCGACACACTTCTTTATTTAGTGCTCACCTCTTGCCACTCACCGCACCAAGCACTTTACAAGTGTGTTTGTGGGTTTTTTTTTTTTTTGGGGGGGGGGAGTTGTTTGTTTTTTTATTTTACAAGAGTTTTTAATGGCACCACTGTGATTTTTTTTTTTTTCCCTCTGTCGTTCCCTCGGACAGGACCTCCTGCCTTGGACCCGCTGCCGGGAGGTGTAACTTTTTTTTTTCTCAGCCCAGACCTGAGAGGTGGCAGGGATGCAATGGAAAAGGCTTTTATAGAATTCTTCTGTTCCCTTGCCTGATGAACAAACTCAAGTGTTCAAATTAAGGGTAAACAAACTTTTTAGGATGTGCAGTCTTTCCAGGAGGGGGAGGAGGTAAACCAGAAAATAGATTTTACTACTTTTATTGACTAGTACATGGAATCTGGGGAAGAAAATCTTGTAAAGGAATTATCTATGAGTTTTAAACAATGCATCTTGAAAATTTGGGCAGTGCCAGAAAATATACCAGTTACACTGGATTTTATGTAATTGATTTGTGTTCCAGTTACATGGATAGTATTAAAGGAAATCAGCTTACAGAATCTCAGCTTCCATAGGTCTTTTTTCTTAAAATTGATCTGCCTGTAACGCATCTGAAGTGAGGACCACTGTTCTCCCTCTGACGTCCACCCAACATCTCTACATATGGAGTTGCTCCTTTGCTCCCCAGGGCTCCCTCTGTTTTTCTCTCGGAACAGTCTGAAGATGGATGTATGCATGCATTGGGGTGGGGAGTCAGAGCAATTTTCAAATAACTGTTTTGTCTTTTCTACCTTTCTTTTTAAAATTGAAATATGACTGACATATAACCTATTTCAGGTGTCAAAATAACCATTCAATATTTGTATCCATTGCTAGATGATGACCTCAGTAGATATAGTTAACCTCTGACACCATACATAGTTGTTTTTTTCTCTTGTGATGAAAACTTATAATATCTACTCTCTTATTCATCTCTCCTTTTGTCTAGAGATGCATTGTTCTTGAGGGAACTCCCCAGGATCAAAGGAAAGTGAGCACAGGTAGGAATTATGTGTAATTGTGTTGTCAGTGCTAGGACATGTTCTTAGCTGGTGGGAACCAGCCTCTGAGAGCAGGTTCCTCAGAGGTGAGTGATGCCAAGCTGTGTGCTCACTCCCTGTGGGTACCAGCATTTTCAGGACATATTGGCTGAACCACACAGATGATGTTTCTTTGGATTCTTTGTGTTAGTCAGGAATGGAATGAGGGGCTGCGTCAGGCTGCAGGAGAAGATGGCGGTCTCTACAGGAGTTAAAGTGCCTTATAATTTTCACTATTGGAAGAACTTGAAGAAGGACAAAAAGGAGTAGGCAATAGTATGGTTAGCTGGGGCCTTGAAGATGATGAAGATATGACACTTACAAGGTGGACAGACATGATTATATAGTCTGAAAGTAGAATGTGGACCTAAATACACAGAAGCTCTTCCATCAGTTAGATTTGTAACCAAAATTAATATGAATGGAATAAATAATTCCAGTGGAATGGGGGATGCATGGAGCATACCAATCTTAGCAAAATGGCAAAATTCATATAGCATTAAAGTTGAACTTCAAAAGCTAAGACATCTAATGATGCCCAAAGAAAATATGAAGCTTCCACAGCCACCAGAAGGACAAACATACAATAATTAATTTTAGTGGATCTTAAAGTTGTCTTTAATCAACAACCTTCTACTCATGTTAATGTCTTCATTAAATATCACAATGCAAATACCCACACATTAAGTGAAAGAATCCAGCTGATAAACATGACTGGACATTTTTAAGAATATAACTAATATATGTACACCCATTTTGTTTTCAGGTAACGAGAGGAAAAATGCAGCACAATTTTTTTTCCCTTGTTAAGACTTTGTCATTGAAGCATAAACCTAGAGTGCTCAAAATTGAATTCAGGTTTACAAGATGAAAGCATGACTAGATGTATCGGATAGCTTTGGAAGCATGTGTATTTCTGAAAAGTGAAAATCTCAGGAAGGAAAAGCTAAATAGCATGCTTTGTCCACTTTGCTTAGAAAAGGAGATACAGTTGGGCCTCCCCTGGTGGCGCAGGCAGTTGAGCGCAGCGCTGTAAAGCTGTCCGCAGCCTCTGCAGCACCAGTTCCATCCCGCCCGACCAGCGAGGGTTCCACATGGTGCGGCAGACCTCTCATCACGCCCGCTGCTCCCCTCAGCAGTGTACTTCATCAGTCTGCCTGTTCTGCTCTCTGATCTGTCTCTAGTGAATCCTCTCACCCTCCTGCTCATCTGGCCTGTGCCCTGGTTCTTATATAAATAAATAAATAAATCTTAAAAAAAAAAAAAAGAAAAGGAGATGCAGTTTAAATTGTCTAAAGTAGCATTTACAATGAATATTGTCACAAATTGTATTAACTTTTGAAGCAGTGTAGGTGCTGACTACTAGTAGTATCAAAAATATGTTCAGGATTGTTTTGATACTTGAATTTATAATAAAAAAATGTCATGGGGAGAGGTCAATGAATTTCTGTTATAAGCCATTCCTGTGTGTTACATGTAACAGACATGGTAAATATTTGTTTATAGTCTTTGTTTGACAAACCATGCATTTAAGTTTAAGTGAAATCAACAAAAAGGAAATAGGTATATGGATATGTGATTCTGAGATTAAAGTTAGTCTTAAAATGTAAACAAAATGTGGAATGTGTCCTCAAAAAAAAAAAAAAAAAAAAAAAGAATGGAATGAGGGCCTCCCTGGTGGCACAGGGATTAAGTACAGCACTGTGAAGCTATCTGAAGCCACTGCAGCGCCAGTTTGATCCCCAGCCAGGGAGCTAACCCACAAGGTGCAGCAGATCTCTCCTCTCTGGACCGCTGCTCCCCTCAGCAGTGTATTTCAGTGGATCTGCAAGTTCTGCTCCCCACTCTATCTCTGGTTAATCTTCACACCCCCTGTACCTCTGGCCTGTACCCAAGTTCTTGTATGCATAAATAAATAAATCTTTAAAAAAAAAGAATGGAATGAGCTCTGCTTTACCAAATCAAATAAAATGTTCTAATCACAATCTTCATCTTATAAAATGTTTCATATTTTCTATTTTCTATTGTAACAATTGCTAGCAGCCTTTCAATTAGTGTTTAGCAATATACACCTCAATAACAATGCTCTTATTTTATTGAGGTATCATTGCATTATAACGTAATAAAATGGTTTTCTATGTTTGAGAATTATTCACCAAAACATATATTTATATTATTTTGATTAACTAATCCTATTTATATTAATCATTCCATTCAGAAGACCTGCTTAACATTTAGAATTTATGATCGACAGAGAGTAAAATAAACTTCAAAATTTCAGGGCCTCCCCGGTGGCGCAACGGTTGAGCGCTGGGTTGCAAAGCTGCCTGCAGCCTCTGCAGCGCAGGTTCGATTCCCGGCTGCTCCCCGGCCACCGGAGGAGGGTCCAACATTGCGCACAGACCTCTCCTGCCGCCCGCTGCTCCCCTAAGCAGTGTACTTCGGTCCTTCTGCCTGCTCTGCTCCCTGCTCTGGCTCTGGTGAATTCTCTCACCCTCCCACGCTGCTGACTGTACCCAGTGCTTGTATAAATAAATAAACAAATAAATCTTTAAAAAAATATTAAAAAAAAACTTCAAAATTTCAACTTCACATGGTAAATATGGAAAGGAAACAACTCAAGGAGGAAAGGGGAAAAAAAAGTAAAATTTCCAAGCATTGAAGTCAAGCTAGTTCATGGATTTCAAAAACTAATGATAGGGCCTCCCCGGTGGCGCAGCGTTTGAGCGCTGGGTTGCGAAGCTGCCCGCAGCCTCTGCGGGGCCGGTTCGATCCCCGTCTGCTCCCCGGCCACCGGAGGGGAGTCCCACATGGCGCGCAGACCTCTCCTGCCGCCCGCTGCTCCCCTCAGCAGTGTTACTTCGGTCCTTCTGCCTGCTCTGCTCCCCACTCTGGCTCTGGTGAATTCTCTCACCCTCCCGCGCTTCTGACTGTACCCAGTGCATGTATAAACAAACAAGCAAACAAACAAATAAATAAAAACATGCCTCTATAAAAAAAAATTAAAAATAAATAAAGTAACTATAAAAAAAAAACTAATGATAGCGGGTAAGAAAGTATTTCAAAATTTAAATTCCATTATACACTGAAAGACTGATGTAACCATTTTGATTGTAAATATTAGTACTTACAATAGGCAGGAAATTATACCCCTTTCAATAATTTAAGCAAGTAATGAAAAATGTGGGAGAGAATACCAGTTTTTAAAACTTCTTTTAGGGGCTATATACGTGTATCATCAGTCGGTATTAGCTAAGCCGGCTAGGCTGCAATAACAAAAGCTCTCAAAGACTGGGTGGCTTATAATAAAGGCTATTAACCTTTTTAAAAAAGATTTATTTTTATTTACTTATGCATACGAGAACTGGGATGTAGGCCAGAGGTACAGGGATGAGTGGATTCACCAAAGACAGAGTGGGGAGCTGAACAGGTGGATCTACTGCAACATACTGCTGAGGGGAGCAACAGGCGAGACAGGAGAGGTCTGCTGTGCCATGTGGGTTAGCTACCTGGCAGGGAATCAAACTCATGCTGCAGTGGCTGTGACAGCTTGATAGAACTGAGACTTAACCCCTTGCACCACTAGGGATGCCCAAGGCTATTAACTTTTTTTTTTTCATTTTATTTATTTATTTATTTATTTATTTATTTATTTATTTATTTATTTATTTATTTTAAATAATAAATTTTATTTTATATTCCCCATACAATTGCAGCCCCCCCCATTCTGACCCCAATCCCTCCCCTCCCGCCCCCGCCCCCCTAAAAGTGTCTCTGGTTCATAGTTTTTTGTTGATTTTGATTTTCACTTTCTTATAGTTATTCATTTTCCTGGTCCCTTATTTAAGTTTTCTAGATTCCTGCTATGAGTAAGGCTATTAACTTTTAAAGCTAAAGAAACAAATAAGGGTGTATTTTTCACTCACACTGCAGGTTCAATGTGGGTTTTTAGTTTTGAAAGGAAGTGACATGTGTCTCGCTCTTGCTCCTGCCAGAATAGTCACATGGCCTACCCAACCACAAGGGCAGGGAGTATCAAAGACTGGAAATGCTTGGGGAACAGCTGTAGTGAGCATAATGTTTGAAGACTCATGGTCCAGATCATGAGTCCAGATTATGTTTCTTCTGTGGTGCCGAGAGCTCCCACCAAGGCTCCTGGGCAGAAGGGACTATGGCAGATGGAGGTCCAGGAGGCCCCTTCCTCCTGCCCTCACAGTGTAAGAGGGGAAGAGAGGACAGGGAGACGAGAAGTATATGTTCTGTTTGTTTCATTTTCAGGGTGAAACCAAGAAGGTGTAACAGGGTGGTCCCCAGGAAAGGGGGTTGCATGTAAAGTACAGAAATTTATTTCTCCTAGTTCTGGATGCGGAAGCCTGAGAACAGGGGGTTAGCAGGTGGGTTCTAATGAGAGCCTTTCCCCAAGTTGTAGACAGCTGTCTTGTCACTGTTCTCAATGGTAGTGAGAGCAAGAGGGCTCCAAGGGTCCTTTTTTTTTTTTTTTTTTTAAGGGTACTAATCTCATGTATGGAGACTCTATCTGAATAACCTAATTACCAACTTTTTTTTTAAAGATTTATTTATTTATTTATACAAGCACTGCGTACAGTCAGAAGTGCGGGAGGGTGAGAGAATTCACCAGAGCCAGAGCGGGGAGCAGAGCAGGCAGAAGGACCAAAGTACACTGCTGAGGGGAGCAGCGGGTGAGGCAGGAGAGGTCTGCGTGCCATGTGGGACCCTCACCCAGTGGCTGGGGATTGAATCGGCGCTGCAGAGGCTGCAGGCAGCTTTGCAACCCAGCGCTCAATCGCTGCGCCACCAGGGGGCCCAAATTACTAACTTTCAATGTGTGTTCTCCCCACACTCAAGCAATGCTTTGACACTACTGGATGCCCCATAATTCAAGTCAATTCTGTCGCTAGCTATTTAGAGGTACCATCACATCTCGCAGGGTAAGGGCTCAACCCCACTAGGCTTCCTGTCTCTCAATTCAGATACCAATTGCAAGTTGAAGTTGTCATCTGTGTTTCTGTGCAGCCAGCTATAGACTGGAGATTTCAACAACCCTCTTCTTTGGTTCCATTAATTTGCTGGAGCAGCTCACAGAACTCAGGAGAAACATTTTACTTACTGGATCACCAGTTTCATGCAAAAGGCTATATAACTCAGGAACAGACAATTGAAGAGATACACAGGGCAAGGTATGGGAGGGGGAGTGGAATTTCTGAGCCCACAACTCTCCCCAAATCTCCACCTGTTCACCAACCCAGAAGTTCTCCAACCCCATCCTTTTGCTTTTTGATGGCGGTTTCATAATATAGGCACAGCTGAATAGCTCATTGGTCTTTGGTGATTGAACTCAACCTTCAGCTCCTCTGAAGGGGGCTGGGATGGGGCTAAAAGTTCCCACTTTCCAATCACCTGGTTGATTCTCCTGATAACCAGTCCCCATCCTTAGAATATTCAGAAACTTTCCAAAAATCACCTCATCAGCACAACAAAAGACACACGATAGCTCTCCTGACTTAAGACATTTCAAAGATTTTAGGAGTTGTGTCAGGAATGGGAACAAGGACCAAGTATGTATTTCTTACAAACCACAATAGCTCACTGTCCAAAGACCCCTTCTCCTAATGCCAGCACATTGGGGTATGTGATTTCAACTTATTAATGTGGGAGACTATAATATAAGAGTAGAGGGAAGCAGTTGCAAGGGAAGAAAAATGTTCCTTCTACTGTTCTAGGTGCTTTTGGCTAGTCTAATCATTAAATGGACATGAGACAGATTGAACAGGAGAAAAACTAATTTCATATGTATGGGGCCCACAAAGATATGAGGCTCACTGGCAAACAGGACAAACTGAAGCTGATAAGCCATCTTCAGCCTATGGGTGGGATAGGGGCCTAGGCTTTCAGAGAGGGGGAGGATAATTCACAGGACCTTAAGAGCAGATGCTTGTTAATTAGATGTTTACCTAACTATACATATAGGTCATTCAAACAAAAAGGGATCACTGGGCCAGGTCCCAAAATGTATCACTTTCTGGGTTAGGTATCACTGGGCCAGGCATTGTTTTCTGGGCCAGGTCCCCTATCTAAAGTCTTCAGGTAATTAAAGGAGATGTAAAAGCTTTTCTTGCAACTCCTGGGTTTTGATTATCTTCAGCTCAGAATAATTCCCATACCAAAGTGACACATTTTGGGGTGGCTTATTCTGTTCCCTTTCATAACTGACAGATGAGCCTGAGGCAGGGTTCTTGGCTGGGGAAGGGGGAGGTGGGGAGCATGTAGGAATCCAGAGTTTTTATATGCTCCCTGTGTAGAACATGGAGATGTTACAGGTCCCAACTTAAAAGTGGATTCTTTGCCCTCTAAGGAAAGAATTCACCAGAGAGCACTAGGAGAAGTGGAACCAGGCAAGGCATTATTCCAGACCCGTGCATGAGGGAGCCAGTGCGGGACAGGAGAAGGTAGCCTGGCTCCCAGAAGGGAGTTAGGAGGAGCTATTCAGAGGGTGGGTCCGTGAGGCCAGTGAGAGCGCAGCAGCGTCATAGCTTGTTCCAGGTTGGACGATGCCGGGCATGCGCAGACGGGCTGCTCTCCAACCATGTATGTGGGCTCTCGGCTTTCTCCCTCTGGGAAATTGTGAGATAATCATTAGTCAGGATCTGATGATTTTTGTGTATCATGGTGCCTCATGGTCAACATGGTGGGCCAAGTTGTTTGGACAGGGCTTGCCAGCCCATGATTCAACTCACCTGTTCAAACAGGATTTGGGGCAACTCATCCTACTGGATCTCAGTTTCTTTTGCCTGGGCTGTCTCAGAGGTGCTGAGGAGACTGGTGAGCCAGTAGAAGTCTGGAGTGGGGACAGATGGGCTGCAGGATCCGTGGCCTTCATTCATGGCTAGACCCAGAAACTCCAGGAGGGACCCAAAGATCAGATGGGAAGTGTCTGAGAGAAATTTACCAAGCCCAGGAGAGTGCCCCCTGGCATTTACAGCTGATGGCCATAATAGCAATAGACTTTGCACCCCCATCCCCACCCTGGGAAACTTGAGAAGATGATGCACTTGACCCTTTTTTTTTTTTTCACATGTAAGTAGTGCAAAGTCAGCCATCCTCCATGTGTATCCCTCAAGTGCTCCTTGAGGTGGGTGGGTACTGGCTGGCATTCTCCCTCTGTGAGCTATGAGGGAAGAGGCTTTGTGGGGGGATAAGTTGGTTTTCCAAGGACATGAGACTATGGAATCTGAGACTCTGTGGCTTCCCAGCCCAAGTGTCTTCACGGTGCTTACCTCCTGCTGGGGATCTTGCCTCTAGCTTGGTCTCTCAAGTATGCTGAGGCAGCATGCCCCACAAAGGCGAGCTTTTCTCCAAGTCAGGAAACATTGCTCACAGACATACTGTAACTGATACTAAACACCGGCCTCAGTTTCCTTCAGCCAACAAAAGGAAACAGAGTTTGAGGAGAAGAAAATTAGTTTAATTTATCAACAAAATGAGAAGGGCAGCAGACTCGTGTCTGAAAGACAACCATCCTGCTCTTTGGCAGAGTGCAGGGGTATTTGTACAAAGGAGTAAAACAAAAGGGAGATGGGCAAGGGTCTGCAAAGGGGAGATAGGAAGGGTTGGCATGTCCTTTTGATGCAGGCATATAGAGATTTCCGGTGGGTACCAGCTTGCTTTGTCAACACCTGCTGTTTAACTTCCTTTTCCTTAGAATGCAAGAATACAAACTTGTTAAGCAAACAAACAAACAAAAAAACTTGTTAGGGATGCTTATCTGGTGGGGCAGGAAGAGAGACCTGTCACTGTATCATGACAATTGTATATATAGTATGTTTGAAGGAAGTCACCTTTGGGCAAAGCCAGGATGAAGAGAAGTACATTTCTAGGCAAGAGCTTCCAGGCTTAGGAAGCTAGAACAATTCACAGTGCTCTGGTGCTATTAATGCAGGGCCGCAAGGGGCACCAAAACTGGCCTGGGACATTGCTCAGTTTGCTGGTCACCGCCTGAGTTCTTTACCTGTGCACATACTTGCAAGACTACTTCGGTTCAGAAAACAACAATAATAGGATTTATTTAACAAGCCAGGGTAAAACAAAGAGTCACTGAGGCCAAAAATGGCTGTTTACTTCACCTAAAGCAGTGTCCAGTGTTTTAAAGTCCTAAATATAAACACTCTTAAGATGGCATCTTCCCGTCACTGAAGACGCAGAGCACGTGGCAGCCAAACTATAGGCTGGAATCTAACTCATGAAGACAGCAAAAGACACAATAGGAGGGCCTCCCCGGTGGCGCAGCGGTTGAGCGCTGGGTTGCGAGGCTGCCCGCGGCCTCTGCGGCGCCGGTTCGATCCCCGGCTGCTCCCCGGCTACCGGAGGAGGGTCCCACATGGCGCGCAGACCTCTCCTGCCGCCCGCTGCTCCCCTCAGCAGTGTACTTCGGTCCTTCTGCCTGCTCTGTTCCCCGCTCTGGCTCTGGTGAATTCTCTCACCCTCCCGCGCTTCTGACTGTACCCAGTGCTTGTACAAATAAATAAATAAATAAATAAACAATAAATCTTTAAAAAAAAAAAAAAAAGACACAATAGGAAATGCTTCCCAGAGCTGCTGAGATGCCCCAGCACAGCACTTCACAAATGACACTCAAAACAGCAGCTGCAGTGGCTGAATGACCCACAAACAACCACAATCATGCAGCTCAGGGAGGTGCCTTCCCTGCCAGGCAGTAATAGCAGCAAAATCGGAAACAGTTTGTTTCTTGGTTACCTGCAAAGCTTCTGAACTTTTCCTCTCTGAGGTTGGCTGCTGGAAGCCTCTCCACATTCTTCAGAGGCCTGCAACAGCCTTCTGGAAGATTGGTGTGGTGGGGGCAGAAATCACTGACTCCAGAATCCCTGAGGATCCGAAAACACGGAAATCCGGAACACTGAATCCCCAACACTGAATCCTCAAATGCTCAATCCTAAACATGAATCCCGAGGCCTGCTTCTGCAGTCCCTTATATTTCTTAGCAGCGTCTCCACCCCCACCAATACTTTGTTTGCATTTCCCCTGGGGCTATCCATCCTCACCAGCCACCCCACCCCCTCCAGAGGGCACCACCTGTAACATTCTTTGGCTTCAGCCACTGGTTACACGTCTGCTCACCTCTAAGATGTCTGAACAGCCTGATCCTTGGTATTCTGGGAACGTGCCCACACAGATGGAAAGCAGTAGGCCACACATGGGTTTCATCACATTGTTTGCCTGTGTCCCCTTCAGGCTGGTCTAGGATTGCCCCTCCACACCTCTGAGGTGGGGTAGCAGTCTAATCACTTCAGGGAAGCAGGAAGTTTAGGGGTTGCCTAAGATTGAGATGAGACCTTTGCCTCCCATCCACACTGCCTGTGCCTCCAGGTGCTGGCCTGCTGTGGCCAAGGGTGAACTCACCGAGAGTGACCAGGCCTCCAAAAAGGAGGTTAGGGATTTGACCCAGTTGAGTCCCCACCAGGAAAAAGCACAGTGCCCACAGGGATACTGTTTTTAATAGGAACTAATGCTGCCTTCACCAGACAGAGGCAGGGAACATTCTTTGGAATCCCTTTTCTGTGCAAGATTTTCTCCCTAACTTGTGAATTTTGAAAATTTTCACCCAGTGAAGATTTGAAAAAGCAAAGCAATTGTCTGGAAGACAGGCATGTGCTACCATTCCTTGGGAGGAAGGTTTCTCACTACTGAGCCAAATGCCTGCCCCCCCAGTGAAGACAGGCCAATGTCAGGTTTGTAATGGACCAACTTTGGCACCAGAGAGGGCAGGCTCAGGGGCAAATGCTACCGCAGGAGCAGAAGGGGAAGCAAATGACCACTAGGGGGCAGTAAAAGCCGGTGGATGCGTGAGAAGGTTTTTGAAAGAAAGGACAGTCTCCATTCAGCACCTAGCATGGCATAAGGTTTCCCTACTGGTAGGATGAGCACGTCTGGACATTTAACTTCGATAGCAAGAAGTCTCATTGCATCTCTGGTTGGGGTAGAATGGAAGGAACAGAAATTACTAGGAAAGATTATCCTCACCCAGCCCAACCCTCTCATTCCAGAGGAGGGAGAGCCCCGGGGGTAGGAGATGAGGGGGTTTGGTCAGGCTCCTTTGTTCTCAGATCTGACTTATTCAGGACCATAAGGCTGTGCCAGGAAGAGCGGAATAGAAATGTTTGATGAATTTCGAGAGGAACTGCTGTGGTCTCAGGAGGTTAAGAAAGGGAAGTGGCCCCACCTTTTGTTTGTGGTTTCCTGGGATTAAGAAAGACTGATGGCAGATACAGAACTCACCAGGGACATGATGTCTCAGCCTGCTCGGACTCTGTGCTCCGGATACTGCAGCACTCCGGGTGGGTGTGGCCCGCAAAGGACTTCGTGTGTAGAGTCGTCCTCCCTGAAGTTCAGCAGGAGGGCTGTGGTCAGCCTCCCGCAGAGCGGGGCCAGCTCTGGGACATGCCCTAAACTCTTCTCTGCACATCAAAACAATGGGGGCATCTTCCTTTCTCCCCGCCTCCACACAATCCCCACCACCCTCCCCCCCACACACACACACACACTTCTTTCTTTCTGTCCTCGCATGGAAAATTTCACTGGCACCTAACAGTAATAAGTGGAAAGAAGAGAACAATGAACCCCTAGGACCACCAGCCAGACGAACCATCATCTCACCATCACTTTTGTTTCATCTTTATCCACCCCCTCTGCTCCCAATGCCCGCATTATTTGAAAGCAAATCCTAGACATTACAATACTTTAGGCTGTATCTCTAAAGGATAAGAATTTTTTAAAACCCAATACAATACCATTGTGTTGGCATATTGTAATACCCAGTCCATATATTTTAAGAATATATTTTTATAGTTGATTGGTTGGGATCAGGATCCAATTAAGGTGTACTAATTGCACTTTGCATTTGGTGGATGAGTTTCTTAGGTCTCATTAATCTACTGTGACCTTCCTGGGACTGTGTAAGCCTGGGGGAGACTTCAGATGACATAGAGAGGATATAGGGCTCCCCACACCCAGGATGACATTCGATTCTCACCAGGTGCTGGAACTGTTCTAATGTAATTTAAAAAAGAAAGGAGATTTCTATTCCTTGCATCCTGAACATGGATCATAACATCTAATACAACAAGCCCATGAGGTAGCAATTATGCCCATTTTACAGATGATGAAACTAAGTCTGAGGGAGTCTTTCCAAATAAGTAGAAGTGGCAATTTAATCAGAAATCTTCACCTACCCAATTCCATGACCATATCTACTCCTCCAGCCTGGGACAAGCAACCCTATGCTGTCGCTGCCCCACCTCCTCCCTGGGGCATAAACTTCTGCTCATGGCTCAACTTAGCTGGCAGGGAACATTGATAAAAAGCATTTTCATTGCTTATAACTGCTACGAATAGCAATATTCTGATTTCCATTAATTTTTTTTACTACAACATTTTGCTTTTCACAAATATACAACATGTATAAAAGTACATATAAGATATAAAAATTAATAAAATGAGACCTTATATTATCTTTGAAGGCCCCTGTAAAGCCCGGCCCAAATGCATCCTCTCTCGCCTCAACACCCCCCCCCCATCCTACCTTGAATCTTTATCATTCCTTTGCTTTGCTTTCTATTTTATCATATTTGTGTTCTTAAGGAATATAGTGTCAGATTTGCTTGTTTTTTCACTTTATAAAAAAGGATTTATTTTTTGTATTCTACTGTGTTTTGCGTGTTCAGCCGATGTGTGCAGAGCTTTTGTGCTGTCAGGCCGTCAGGGTGTATTTCGGCCTGTTGATGCATGAGCCCCATGGACATTTGACTTGTTTCAGCTGTTTTTTTCATTGCAAACAGCTTATCGTGAGTCTTCTAACCCCCTTCGGGCATGTGTGTAAGAGTTTTCTAGAATAAATACTTAGGAATGCAGCTGCTGAGATAAAGGGAATAAACTTGATTCATTGGTGCCCAAGTAATCCATGGATTTGCATTCTTGGGAGCAGCCCCTGAGCCCCACAGTTCCGGGTCCTTCCCAACAGCTGGCTTTGGGTGTGTGTCGGTCTGATGGGGGTAACTAGCATCTAATTGTACTTTTGCAATTTTCGGATTGCTATGAAGTGAAGAAATTTTTCTCAGGTTTATTTGCCTTTCTATTCCTCCTCCAGGAAACAGACTGTCTACTTACCGACATGTAAGGGTTTCTTTTTTAAATACATGCTTATTTAAATATATAAATTGTAATGTATAAAAGTTTATACACATGTAAACTAAATGTGTAACATATAGATATAAATGTATATAAAAATAAAATTTATAAATATATCCAGTTAAATATATATCTAAATAAATGAATAGAAATATTATGGATTCTAATCAGGCACCACTTATATGTTTAGTACAGTTCCTTTCCCAGTTTACAACCTGTCTTTTCACTTTCATTACGGGTGTGTGTGTGTGTCTACACATGTTTATATTGGAGGTTTTTGAACATATGGAAAAAGTAGACTAGTGTAATAAATCCTATGTGCCCAGCACCTGCCTTTATCAACCTCCAGCCCATGATCCATTTTGGGCTCTTCCACACTCATCTGTTTCCTTTATTTCTTTATTACTTGAAACAAATCACAGACATCATTTACTTTCCTATGTAAATATTTCAGTATGTGTATTTTTAAAAGGATGTGCCCTGTTTGGATGCCTTCCTCAGCCCCAAGGCTCTTGTATGCATAAATATACATACATACCCCTCTCACCCTGTTCAGGCTCTGCTTCTCTGAAACCTCCCCTTTCCTCCCCTCTCTTCTTCACCCCACCCCCACACTGTTGCTGCTTGGGCTCTGATGTCCCCTCTGGGCCACCAGGGTTCTCTTCTTCACCCTCTAATATGGTAACCGGCCTGATTTGACCTCACTTAATTTTCTAGTACTGAATTGCTCAGGGAGGGGAGGAGAGGAAGGAAGGGGAAGAAGAAGAAGGCGAAAAGGAAGAGAATGAAAGGATCCAGACAGCATCTTTTACAGAAAATTAGCCTTCTAATTTTAATATAGTCAAATATAGTCAAATTTATAAAATGTTTTATTTGTGGCTTTCACTTTTTGTAGCTCTTTTAGTGAATTGTTTTCTACTCTGTCTTAAAGCTATTTTTCCACACTGACTTCTAAAGTTTTACCTTTCATTTAAAATCTTTCTTTTTTAAAAGATTGATTTTTATTTATGTATGTATACAAGGACTAGGGTATAGGCCAGAGATGCTGGGGGTGAGAGGATTCACCAGAGACAGAGTGCGGAGCAGAACAGGCAGATGGACGGACCAAAGACACTGCTGAGGGGAGCAGTGGGTGAGGCAGGAGAGGTCTGCTGTGCCATGTGGGTAGCTCCCTGGTAGATCAAGCCTAGGCCATAGTGGTAATAGTTTGAAAGCACTGAGACCTAATTAATCCCTGTGCCACCAGGGAGGAACTCATTTAAAATCTTTCGTCTTTGTTGAATTTACTTGTGTATAGTGTGTGAGATTGGAGCTACCAATTATTCCAGTAACTTGTATTGGCTATTCTGTTTTTTTCTTCACTGAAGCACAGTCCCCTGTCTGTTATATATCATATTTCCATTTATGAGTGTCTTTCTGGGCTCTCTGTTCTGTTCCATCCCCCGGTTTCTCTATCCCTGTACCAATGCTACATTGTCTTAATGACCATGGTTCTTCTCAACATCTCCAATGATAATCAAAAATCACCTCTCCTGGGCCTCCCCTGGTGGTGCAGGCGGTTAAGCGCCGCGCTGTGAAGCCGTCTGCAGCCTCTTCAGTGCCAGTTCGATCCCCGCTGGCCGGCTAGGGTCCCACATGGTGAAGCAGACCTCTCCTGTCTCGCCCACTGCTCCCCTCAGCAGTGTATTTCGTCAGTCTGCCTGTTCTGTTCCCCACTCTGTCTCTGGTGAATCCTATCACCCTCCCGCACATCTGGCCTGTACCCTGGTTCTTCTGTAAATGAATAAATAAATCTTTAAAAAAAAAACTCACCTCTCCTGCTCTCCCACCTCCCTCCCCCCAGTGGAGTATAAACTCATATATTTATGTCAATTTAATATGTTTCATTCAATTGCTATGCTTTTTTTTTTTTAATGTTTAAGTCACACTGTTTTCTAGTGGGATTATTTCTGTGTCTTTTTGGACATGAAACTAAAAGTCCTTGATGTCTTCCTTATTGTTTGGTAGGAAAACATGTCCCAGACTCATCTTGTACATTTCCTGAGCCAGACCTCATATTAGTTATTCCTCCAAGGAGTCCTGGTTTCTTAGAGTGGGAGGTGATAATTTATAGGCCACAATCTGAGTGCTGATTGTTACTGGGTAATACTTATATCAAAGTCTTTGCAGTGTGCAGAGCTAGGGAAAAAGTATTATGAAAATGAAAGTGAGTTCATACTTATCTTTCCAGTTCAATTTAACTTGACAATCTATAAAATTCTGATTTTATTTATTTATTTTTAAAGATTTATTTATTTATGCATACAAGAGCTAGGGTACAGGCCAGAGATGCAGGGGGTGAGAGGATTCACCAGAGACAGAGAGGGGAACAGAATAGGCAGACTGAGTAAAATACACTGCTGAGGGGAGCAGCAGGCGAGACAGGAGTGGTCTGCTGCGCCATGTGGGTTGCTCCCTTGTGGGCCGGGGATCAAACTTGGGCTGCAGAGGCTTCGGATTGCTTCATAGTGTGGTGCTTAACCCCTTGCACCACCAGGGAGGCCCTAAAATTCTGATATTATGCTTGCAAGTTTTTTTTAACATAGTTATTTGTCTTATCTTTCAATATATATACAATATTCAAAATAATATCAATGTTACTAACAGTAAAAATACACATAGAAGATACTCATAGAATTTATTATTCCATTGCAGCTAGACTTGTCTTTAGAATTATAAATCTATAATATATATTATATGTATTCTAGATGCACAGTCAAAATGCTTTTTCTGAAGTGACTTGAATTATTTTCTTTCTTTTCCCTATGTAGTTCTCTCTACCACTAGCTTGATATCAGCTGGTTTCCATTATCTCTGTTTTATTTTTCAATCTTAGAGAATTCTTTTTCATTCATATGATTTGCATACATAAGTAGCTTGCAAAATCCCTAACTGAAGAAATATATAACACTCATTCCATTCTTCTGTACTTGTTCCATCTCTTCCATAAGTAATACCTAATTTTCCCTTTATTTTTTCTTTTTCCACATATAAACTCATATGTATGCACACACATGCATATTACCCTTCCTTCTTTCTACCATAAAAGATAGCATATTGTATATATCAGACTTTTCTTTTTAATTATATATCATGGAGATAATTATCTATTGGTGCATGACCCCAAAACTTGGTAGCTTAAAACCATTTGTTACTTTTCCTGATTCTGAAACAAAGGCCAGCATCTACTGGGTAATTTCAGCTGCACGTGGCAGCTCCCAGTTCAGGAATAGACAAGAGACAATTTTTCATTCACAAGTCTGATGCCTCAGTGAGGTGGCTAGAACTTCGGAGGGCTGGCCAGGCTTTCTCATGTGGCCTCTCCATATGGGCAGCGTGGGTTTCGTGTCAGCATCATGGTCTCAGGCCAGTTGGGTTCTTACATGGTGGGAGTTTTCCAAGAGAGTACATAGAACCTCTTGAAGACTAGACCCAAAACTACTAAAATATCACTTCTGTCACATTCTATTGGTCAAAGCAAGTTGGACATTCTACCCAATTCAAGAAGAGTGGGGATAGAATCCATATAAGAAGTGACATGTATCCATGAGAGGAAGGACTTAGTGATGGTGACCTTTGGAGACTTCCTGCCATAGCCCACCCTCTAGCCACACAACACACTTCCCTTCCATGTACAAAATACTCTCCCCCCCACCACAGGTTCCCCCAAATCTTCTCGTGTTATAATGTTATGCTCAGGTTTGAAGTCTACTATCTCATTACTAATCAGTATCTAATTAGCAGATGCAGTATGGTTCATGCTTCTTATGTATGATTTCTCAGATGTAGAGACCAGTGGACATCAAATAAAAGTTATCCTCCCTTCCCCAGTACCCTTTGCAGTGTGCAATATTAAGACCAGGGCCTCCCCGGTGGCGCAGCGGTTGAGCGCTGGGTTGCGAAGCTGCCCGCGGCCTCTGCGGCGCCGGTTCGATCCCCGGCTGCTCCCCGGCCACCAGAGAAGGGTCCCACATGGTGCGCAGACCTCTCCTGCTGCCCGCTGCTCCCCTCAGCAGTGTACTTCGGTCCTTCTGCCTGCTCTGCTCCCTGCTCTGGCTCTGGTGAATTCTCTCACCCTCCCGCGCTTCTGACTGTACCCAGTGCATGTATAAACAAAACAAACAAACAAACAAACAAATAAATAAAACATGCCTCTATAAAAAAAAATATATTAAGACCAGGTTAGGGAAAACCACAATAAACATTTCCATTTGAAAAAGGGAAAGAAAGCATAAGGCAGTTACTGATCCATAAAAATTCTGAACTCCAGCAAGGCACTCATTGTCAGGGTCTGCTCTTCCAGGGCAGGAGTTAGGACACAGATCTGCTCCCTGGGGGTGGTTTTCCAGACTATTGTTCTTAGTGGCTCTTGGCTTCACTCTTTAAGAAATTCTTCCTTTTCTAAAGGAAATGATCTGTGTCTACTACTGAGTACCTTCCTAAGGTGCTTCTCAAGTACCACTGATTAGTCTCCTAAATACCTTGCCTAGTTAGGGATGCAGATTTCCCTACTGAGTTTGAACTGTGTCTGTCTCCTTAAGTCCAAACAGGAAGTGCTTTCACCAATGTAATTCACTTTTAAAAAATCGATAGCTTTTCTATGAATCTGGTTGGGGTTCACTCTATGCTTCCAAAATACACATACATGATTCTTTCCAAGATAAACCTCTCTCTATTTGAGCATGTCAGGCAAACAATGATTTTAAGATTCTTAAAAACCCTTTTCTCTACCCAAGAGGCTTGATAAGACATCACCTTAAGTCATTGTGAGATCTTAAATGCTTTTATAGCTGCACCCTAGAATTGCTCTTAACCTTGAAGCCACTTCTTTGAAAATTTGTAAAATTTTATAGCTGGCAATAGCAGCTATAAATAGTACTGGGTTGACGGTTTAAAATGGTTCCTAAACTATTCCTTCTTTAGCTCAGCTCTCTCTTCCTGTTCTTTATCATGGGCAGCTAAAAAAAAGGCCATTGGCGCTTTATCTTCCTGCCAGGAAATTTCCTTAGCTAGCTAGATACACAAGTGTGTAAAGTGCATTCTGCATCTTCAATATTACCACCGGTGATGCAACTGTCGAATGTTCTACTGTCAAGGGGAAAGGATGTCCTGAGCTAATTCCATACATACTTTATGGACTATACTCCCACTCCAGACCAAAGCCATCAAAACACTGGAAATAACAAATCCCATCATCACCAAAGGGAGAGTTGCTGGGACCTGAGGGCGAGTTAGGCTGCTTGGGTTGGTATAAAACCAGACACGTGGACCTTGGGTCTCTCTCTCTTGGGTTCATGGCTCTTGGCTCTCCGCCAGCTCTCAGTGTGCCATTGGGATTCCAGGTCAGCGGAATGGGTAGGACGCATTTAAGAGTTTATCTCCTTCTTTTCTCCCTGAGTTGTACATTTCCTCATTTTCCCTCCCCTTGTAAATAAACCTTTTATTAACCTTTTGTGTGTGCCTGCAGTTGAGTATTAATAAGTCCCTTTTAAGCGCATGGGTGAGGCAACCCGTTTTATATCGTGGGGGTTTTATAACCCCACCGCCAGGCAACCCGTTTTATATTGGGGCTGCCCTGTAACAGTTTGGTACCCAATGTGGTTTCCAGGTTACTCCCGTGGTTGACCAGCCCAAAGTTAACTACTTGAGTTGGTCACCATAAGCACACTAGGTCTGCAGGACACTGGTAAAAGTTTTTGTTCCAGGTCTTGAACAGTTTTTTTTTTTCCCCTCTTGCATAATGGCTCTGTCTGGTTTTTCAACCATGAGCTTAAGCAATCTCATCCCTAGCTTAAGTTCTTTCCGGCCTTGACTTTAAGTAGTCTTTTTCTCTTCAACATCACTACCAGCTTTATAAACATAAATAATTTGGTGAAACCAGGCCTGTGGCACATGATTTTGCTTTTATATACTTATGTGGGTGGCTTGCAGGCTATCCCTGCTTTGCAATCTGTGCTTCTGGCTGTTTTTCTGGTGGTATGTGGGAGCACCATTGGCTACATTGTTGCTTCTCTGAGAGCTAGATCTTCCACTCCACTTATCCAGGCCATGCAACAACAAATTCAGGCTCTTAGCTATGAACAACAAATTCAGGCTCTTGATTTAACTACTAAGAGCATGAGGGATGAAAACCATACCGTTTTTGAGTCAGCTTTTAAAAGATTGCAGGATCAAGCTTTTAAAAGTATGCAAGACCAGATACAGGCTGCCCTCCATAAATTGGATATGGCAGAGGCTCGGCTGATGGCACAGAGAAGGAACAAACCTTCCCCTTCCCATGAGGACTGCAAGAGGGCAGAGTTAAAAAAGGAGTAGTATCATTTGTTAAACACCTTAAATACATCAGGACAAAGTCCTTCTCCGAGTGACAAGGACCCTCCTGCGCAGATTCCTGAGGCTTCACAGCCTCCACTGCCCTCCAGGGAGGGAACTAAAATGGAGTCTACTCCCCACACTAGATGCGGCACCCATTTTGGCAGAAAAGGTCACCCTGAGGCAGGGCAGTT
Source organism: Talpa europaea (assembly GCF_964194135.1). Lineage (NCBI taxonomy): Eukaryota > Metazoa > Chordata > Mammalia > Eulipotyphla > Talpidae > Talpa > Talpa europaea. Next base: position 70,019,234 of record NC_140076.1, on the reverse strand, counting down.
TCCTCTCCGACAGATGCTGATGGGTGGCTTGAATGAACATGGATGACCTCCTGGGTACTTTTGGTCACACCATCCCTTTAGCACCGGGGACCTCCTAAATTAGAGGAGTTCTGTCCCCTCATACCAGCAGGCTCCTAAGAGGATGACAAACTTGTTTGCCTCTATCTTCCTCTCCCACCGCCCTAACTGGGCAGATCTACATTCCATGCCACTATACAGTCCATGTTGACTCTGGACGAGCAGAGAATGGTATTCAAGAAAGCCAGGGAGGAGGCTGACCATCTCCACCAGCAAGACAGAGACTCCCCAGAGCCAGAGATGGTTGTCCCAGTGGTAGATCCCGAATGGGACCCAAACAATGGAGGAATGGCGATGTTAGAACTATATAAAAAGTGTTTACTGGTAGGACTGCAGCAGGGAATCCCCAAACAAAAAAATTTTAACAAAATATTACAATTTGAACAAGGAGCTAATGAGGATCCATCGGAGTTCCTTGAAAGAATTATTCAGATGTATACAACCACACATAAACCCAGATGCCCCAGAAAATGCTTGTCTGATTACTATGGCGTTCATTACACATAGTGCCCCAGACATAAAGAAAAAGTTAACAAAGGTGGACGGTGTCACACAGATGAGTCCATCCCAGGTAGTGGACTTAACATTTAGGGTTTATAATAATAGAGAGGACAGGAGACCGAAACCTGTGAATGTTTTTGTACAAAGAGAGCACAGGACAGGATTTCAGGGAAACAGTAATGGACTGAGATGTGAACCCAGAAGTGAACCCATGAGAAGTGAACCCCTAGGAGGAAATCAGTGTGCTTACTGCAGGGAAGAGGGACATTGGAAGTACAGTTGTCCCAGACTACAGGGAAGCAGCAGACACAATAATTACAGAAGACAGGACAGAAGACTGAGGACACCACGACATGATGATTCACACAGAGTTTACAGGAGGGGATAAAGAAGGAGTACACAGAACCAGGAACCAAGGACAAAGGAAAGAAGACAAATGATAGCACAGAGGTTCAGGTGAAGATAGGAGGGAATACGGACAGAGTAGAAGGAATCTAGAGCCAAGTACAGAGGGAAGGAGACAAATAATAGTACATGGAGAAGGTTCGGATGAAGAATAAGGATGCCTGGGGGCTCCACTAGATCTAAAGAAGCCCATTAACATAGCCCCCTCAGAGCCCCAGGTAACACTTGCTCTGGAGGATCGTCTGATTGATTTCTTGGTGGACATTGGAACAACATACTTGGTTTTGAATTCTAAATTAACTAAAATGAGCAAAGAGACTGTAGCAGTCACTGGGATTACAGGAAGACCACAACAGGAAGCCTTCTTACAACCTTTGGAGTGCCGGCTGGGCACCACACAGCTCCAGCTCAGCTTCCTGTACATGGAAGAGTGTCCAATCCCTCTGCTTGGCCATGACCTTTTAAGTAAGCTTAACGCACAAATTATGTTCTCACCCAAAAATCAGAGGCTTCACCTACAGATACCTCCAGAGCATGCTCTGCAGTTCCAGATGTTACTTACTCAACATGTTCCACCAAAAGGTGAAGTTTTACCTTCAGAAATCGTTGAATGAGTAAGTAAATGGGTATGAGCTGATGGGACCCTAGGATGTGCGAAAAATGCAGAGCCTTGTAAAGATAGACGTGATAGAGAGGAGAAAAACCCCGAGGAGGAAGCAATACCCCTTAAAGGAGGAGGCCTTGAGGGGAACTGAGCCAGTATTGAAAAGTTTCCTTCAATCTGGACTCATTCGGCCCGGCTGCTCACCGTATAACACTCCGATTTTGCCAGTGAAGAAACCCCATACAGGCGAGTACCGTTTTGTCCAAAATTTAAGGGCCATTAATGACATTGTTCGGGATTTACATCCCACTGAGCCTAATCCCTACACCTTATTAACTGCCATACCTGGTGACTTCGGGTGGTTTTCAGTATTAGACCTAAGGATGCCTTTTCCTGTATCACAATAGATGTCCAGGATCAACTGCTTTTTGCCTTTGAATGGCAAGACCCTAAGTCCAAGAGCTCTCTCCAGTATTGCTGCACTGTGCTTCCACAGGGGTGTGAGAGCTCCTTGACTATTTTGGGGGAAATACTGGCCAGGGATCTCAGGAAGGTTCAATTAAACCAGGGCATCTTATTACAATATGTAGATGGTTTTATTGATTGCAAGTCCAGACCATGAATCTTATCTGGAAAATACCATAGTGGTACTGAACCACCCGGCAGAATGTGGCTATAAGGTGTCACCTAACAAGACACAGATATGTAAATGGTGACATATTTGGGGTTTGAAATTAAGAAAGCCTGATGACGGAGCCTGATGATGGAAAGAAAACAGGTAATTTCAGCCCTTATAGTCCCCAGCAACTGGCGACAGTTGCCCAAATTTTTGGCTATGGCTGTGTTTTGCAGGATTTGGATTCCTAACTTTGTACTAATAGCAAAACCCTTATATGATGCTCTCAAAGGTCTGGACTCTGAACCTTTGTCTTGGACTCCAGAATGTCAAAATGCCTTTGATAAAATAAAAGTAAAGTTGATCTCAGCACCAGCATTAGGACTTCCAGATCTTAGGAAGCCATTCAGACTTGATGTACATGAGAGGCAGGGGGTTGGCCTAAGAGTGCTAACCCAATTGTTGGGGCCAGAAATGCAGGCTGTTGCATATCTATCCAAACAATTGGACCACACCACTAAGGGATGGCCTCCATGTTTGTGTGCTGTAGCTGCTGCCACTTATGACCTACACGAGGCAAAGAAGTTTACAGTGGGTCAGCCCATTACTGTGTGTGTGCCACATCAGGTCTTGACATTGCTGGAGCAGAAGAGTGGACTGCTGGGCAAATGGGAAACTATCAAGCAGCTCTGTTGGACAATCCTAATGTGAAACTGCAGGTTTCTAATTCCCTGAATCCTGCCACACTGCTCCCAAGCAATGCAGGCGGACCTGAGGATGCCACTTTAATCCATAACTGTTTAGAAGCCATTGACACAGTGTATGCCAGTCAACTGGATCTGACTGATCAGCCTCTGCCAGATCCAGAGTGGGAACTATTTACAGATGGCAGCAGCGTCATGGACCAAAGCCGTCGTTGTGCGGGATATGCAGTGGTGACGCTCCAGAACACCATAGAAGCCAAGGCTCTTCCAGCAATGCAAAAGGCCAAATTAATAGCCCTGACCCATGCCTTGGAACTCTCGAAAGGTAAAAGAGTCAATATATTTACTGACTCAAAGTACTCTTTCATGATTCTCCACATGCACGGGGCCATTTGGAAGGAGCGAGGACTCCTAACTGCCAGTAACAAGGACGTCAAACACCCATTAGAAATCCTGGCCTTGCTAAAGGCAGTAGCTTTACCATCAGCTGTTGCCATGATGCATTGTCCTGGCCACCAAAAGGGTGGGACTGACATGGCAAAGGGCAACAGGGCAGCTGATCGGGTGGCTAAGGCCACTGCCCGTTCTGCTCTCCAGGGTGCACTCATCCCTCTGTGGGCCTAACTTGGTATGCTCTTGAATACACTGAGCAGGATGGGGAGAGAGCTCGTACACGGGGATTTACTGAGTTTGACCCCAGCTCTGCTTGGAGAGTAAACTCTCATGGGATGATACTCCTTCCAGAGGCCCCGGTATATCCAGTGTTAAAACAACTGCACGAAGGATCGCACTATGGGAGAGATGCCTTATTAGAAACAGTGCGCCCATATTTACATAAAATAGCACAACAGATCACCCTGGGTTGACAACTATGTGCCAGGAATAACCCCAAGACTGACTCCCACCCTAAAACCATTGGGGTTCAATATCGGGACAAGTGCCCTTGTGAGGACTGGCAGGTGGACTTTACACAAATGCCTAGAACAACAGGCAATTTCAAATACCTACTTTTTTTTTTTTAAGATTTATTTATTTATTTACACAAGCACTGGGTACAGTCAGAAGTGTGGGAGGGTGAGAGAATCCACCAGAGCCAGAGCAGAGAACAGAACAGGCAGACTGACGAAATACACTGCTGAGGGGAGCAGCGGGCACAGCAGAAGAGGTCTGCGCGCCATGTGGGACCCTCGTAAGCGGCCGGGGATCGAACTGGTGCTGTAGAGGCTAACTGCTGCGCCACCGGGGAGGCCCTCAAATACCTACTGGTTTTTGTGGACACGTTCTTGGGATGGGTGCAAGCATTTCCCACAAAGATGGAAAAAGCTTCCAAGGTTGCAAAACAGCTGCTGAAGCAGATAATACCTCGCTTTGGGTTGCCCGACTCCATCCAGAGTGATAACGGGCCGGCATTCGTCTCTGACATTACTCATGCAGTCCGGAAATAGCACAAGATTGCCGATCACACAGTATGTGAAACACATCCAGGAGGTTCTGGCAGTAATACACAACTTTACAACCTCGAGGATCTCTATGCCTCCTGATCAACCATTACATCCCTTCAGACCTGGAGATCAGGTCTTACTAAAGACCTGGCAGAGTGGGGATGCCCAAAACCAGCTGTCAGAAAAATGGACTGGTCCCTATGACGTTTTGCTGATCACACATACTTCTCTGAAACTTGCAGGCATAAAACCCTGGGTACACCATTCCAGAGTTAAGAAAGCCCCAGGAGGAACTGACCCAGAGACGAAGTCCCACTGGTCTTGTGAACCCATTGAGGACTTGAGATATTTATTTAAGAAAAAGACAAAAATTTGAATGTTACTGACTTCTTTTCCAGTTGTTGCAGGATACCCAAGGATTCACTTTTCTGAAGAAACCCTGAGAAAACTAACATGCTCTAACTAATCTTCTTCCTTTCAAAGTTTAGGAGAAGTGAAATACCATCTAGAATCACATATATGCTGGCAGTATTTTTTTTTTTTACACAGAAAGGCTTTCAATCTTGATTTTGGTATTTCCTTTTAACTTTTTGGATTTTTTTAACTTTGAGGGTTTTTTTTTCTGCTTGTTTTTGTTACTTTGGCCTATGAGTGAAACTGCAGTTGTATAAGATACCCCACGCATGATAAATGGTAACTAAAGAGCTCTTTGTGTCTATATGTTGTATGTCTGTATGTCCTTTCCTTGTGTCCTTGTTTTGGCCTCTAGTGGTTGACAAATTGGTAATATACATGGTGCCTATAGACATTGAAAAAAAATGGTCTCCAGTTATGGTTTCATTGTCAACATCGTACTACTGAACTAAGCCAGTGCCTTCATAGAGATTGAATATTGATATTTCTGCTGTTTTCTGATATTTATGGCAAAGCTTCCCAGAAATCTAAATTCAAGTAAAAATTTGGTAGTCAATCATTTGGCTGATGCAAGGAAATTTTGTGGAACCTCAGAAGAGCTCCAGAGACTTTCCACAAAGTTTCTCCCTTTCCTCCTGGGAAAGGCATTAGATGAATTTGTCCTATTTGGCTTACCTAGTAGAGTAAAACTAGAAGGGAAGCATTGTCACTTGGGAAAATGGGGAAACTTTGACATACACAGAAATGTTAACAGTGGTTTTCTAAACGTGTATAGAACCTCTCAGTACCTGATATGTATGTAAATTGTCAATGGTGATTGTCACCTTGTAATATTGTATACTTCAATTGTTTATCTACAGAAATTGTTTCTGAAGAAAATAGGGGGGAAAGGCCTCAACAGATTCCTATTGATAGAACTTTTGATGGGTTAAAAAATTTTTTTTCCTATAAAGTACTGAATAGACTGTTGTAGACACACCTGATTTTTACTAAGTTTTCTTTGACATAATACTGGTAATTTTTTTTTTTTTGCATTTTGTTCTGAATCCACAAAATTTTCTTGTTTTGACTGACCAGGACCTACAGCAATGTTGATTTTTTTTCTTTTTTCAGCAGAGCTAACTTGTGTTCACATTTTCTTTCCCCTTGATACCAACACAGCATAAAAATAGTGGTAGAAATCTTCTACTACTTATCTCAGAGTCTGTTTTTGCATAACTTCCATAGGGATTTTGTCTGCTTAAACTAAAAATTGGACATGAGTTTCATCATGTGGCTGTGAGTGGAATCTTTCAGGAAGTTGAAACAGAGCTGAACCAAGAAGAGGAGAACCAGTTGCTTTGTTCATAGTGTTCCAGAGACCTCCAAAGAAGGTGAGGAAGCTGCCTCCCTTGGCAGGACTGGACAACCCAGCAAACGAAAAAGTCCCTGGTACCCTCAAGAAGAGGAAAGCCCAGGTGGAGTCTGATGAGACCAATCTTGTTCTTGAAGCCCACGTAGACCCGATGTCAACAGTTCGCCCTGATCCTATATGGAGTATTCCAACGAAGCCAGCTAAAATTGCTGTTTAGTTATTCTGCCCTGTGATTTTATGCAAAAATAGGTAATATGGTTTAAAAGTAGATTTACTTTGCAAGCTTTTGCTATGCTGTTGAAAAATTTGGGATTAAAGTTGAGAGAATTTGTTTTTTACATAAGTTGAACCAATTTTACAATTTTTTTTTTCCTCCCATGATTTTGACATATTTGCTGTCTTGTTTTGGCTAATGCCTCCAGATTGGCTTGGACTGATGAACTGTTTTTCCAGAAATGGAGGACTTTTGCTTTCCACAATGGGCAATACTGGAGAGACTGGTTTTCTTTCACACTGGAACCCTGAAAACTTTTCATCTGAGACTGCATCCCAGCATCCATATATTTGATCTTCATCACCATAGAAATGGTGGCAAAAAGTGAAAGGGGGGAGGGCCTCCCCGGTGGCACAGTGGTTGAGCACTGGGTTGTGAAGCTGCCCGCGGCCTCTGCGGCGCTGGTTCGATCCCTGGCTGCTCCCCGGCCACCGGAGGAGGGTCCCACGTGGCGCGCAGACCTCTCCTGCCGCCCGCTGCTCCCCTCAGCAGTGTACTTCAGTCCTTCTGCCTGCTCTGCTCCCCGCTCTGGCTCTGGTGAATTCTCTCACCCTCCCATGCTTCTGACTGTACCCAGTGCATGTATAAACAAAACAAACAAATAATATAAATAAATAAATAAATAAAACATGCCTCTATAAAAAAAAAAAGCATAAAAAAATGTTTTTAAAAAAGTGAAAGGGGGGAATTGTTAGGGGGAAAGGATGTCCTGAGCTAATTCCATTCAGGCTTTGTGGGCTCTACCCCCACTCCAGACCAAAGCCATCAAAACACTGGAAATAACAAATCCCATCATCACCAAAGGGAGGGTTGCTGGGACCTGAGGGTGGAGTTAGGCTGCTAGGGTTGGTATAAAACCAGACACGTGGGCCTTGGGTCTCTCTCTCTTGGGTTCATGGCTCTTGGCTCTCCGCCAGCTCTCAGTGTGCCATTGGGATTCCAGGTTAGTGGAAAGGGTAGGACACATTTAAGACTTTATCTCTCTCTTTTCTCCCTGAGTTGTACATTTCCTCATTTTCCCTCCCCTTGTAAATAAACCTTTTATTAACCTTTTGTGTGTGCCTGCAGTTGAGTATTAATAAGTCCCTTTTAAGCACGCGGGTGAGGACCCACAGTCAGGCAACACGTTTTATATTGGAGTTGCCCTGTAACACTACCAGTGGATAAAGCACATCACCCTTTGTGAAACATCTAATAGCAAATTGCTTGCTGCAATTCCTGCCTCCATCAAAACTGTCTTCACTGTTCTTGCATCTTTTTGTTACAGTTGTACCCACTTCCACTCTCTCAGTCTGCAGTTCAATCAGGGGAGCAGAATTACCTGGAGTCTTGAATTCAACTTTCCGCAATTGTGAGAGGAGCTTGAGAAGTTAAGGTCAGAGTGGTGTGAGGTCAGAGGAGCCACCAGCCAGGGGATCTGGGTACTGAAAGTGGCCACTGTGGAAGAGAAGGGCTGTCTGGATTGGCACCTGGGCCCTTGGCAGGTCCAGCACCCTGTGCTTGCCAGCAGCTGCAGTTAGGGAAGGACCCAGCATGGGATTCCCACAAATGCTCACTTTGTTTTTCCTCAGACAACTTTTAAAATTAAACACTTAGAGTTGAACCTGAGAAAAGTTAGTGACTTCCACCCCAGCCTCCATTAAGTATGGTCACGTGTCACTAAAGGACAGAGGTATGTTGTGGGAAATGCATCGATAGGCAACTGCGTGGTTGTGGGACCATCCTAAGAGACACATGCACGGCAGGGGCCTGGGGTCTGTTCTCTTTCTCCTGCTGGCTGATGACTGGACTAAAGGACAGCCCCCTGCACAGTGGACCCCACCCTCCTTTCTGAGATTTGTGAGTAATAAATCTGTGATTTTACTTCCTTTGTGTGGGTGTATTAAAACTACACCTTCAGAGCCTCCCCTGGTGACCCAGCAGTTGAGCGCTGGGCTGCGAAGCTGCATGCAGCCTCAGCAGAACTGGTTCGATCCCTGGCCGAGGGTCCCACATGGCGCGCAGACCTCTCCTGCTGCCCGCTGCTCCCCTCAGCAGTGTACTTCGGTCCTTCTGCCTGCTCTGCTCCCCGCTCTGGCTCTGGTGAATTCTCTCACCCTCCCACGCTTCTGACTATACCCAGTGCTTGTATAAATAAATAAATCCCCCCCCCCAAAAAAAGAAACTACACCTTCAATCAGAATGACATTGGGGGTTTCTCTTCCCCAAAGTAGGAGCTCTGATTCCAACTCCCACCCTGTGTGGGTGATTTGTGCCTCCTCACCCCATGGTGATATTCTGCATATTCTGCATATTCTTAACACTCCAGCTGTGAGGGCGTGGGTGGGGGTCTCAATGCTACAAGTAGGTGGTGCTCTGTGAGACCACAGTGAAGCGTTTGGTGATGGGCATGGGCTGCTGTAAGCAACAAGGAAGAAGAGGTGGGTGATGCTGAACAGAATGAGGACAGACTGGAAGTCACTGGGCCCTAAGTGTCTGTCACTAAGTAACGGTGATGCCCTTCAGAGGGTGAAAGTTCCTGCTTCACTTCCATCTCTATATCACAGGTAAGTTCTCCTTTGGCCCACTGGTAAGTGTTCCCAGATCAACCATGTTGACAATAAAATGATTCAGCACAAAGAGAAACTTCTCATCAGCTGTCTAGCTACTCTCAGGTTGATTTTTTTTTTTTTTTTACATAGAACACTTATAGTGGAGTGAAGTATGGACCCACTTTTATCTTTCACCAAATGGCTATTTATTAAAATTAAAATTTTTCTCACTGATTTAACATACCATTTTAATCCTATACTAAATTTGCACATGTATTTTGATCTATTTCTGATTTCCTGTTCAATTTCATCATTTTTTTATATACCAGTACCAATATCACTTATTATAAAGTTTTTTTTATGTTTTAATATTTGGTAGGGCTAGTTTGTCTTAACTGTTGATTTTAAGGTTTTTTTAAAATTGGTTATTCTTACTTATTTTTCTGTATTAACTAGATGAACTAAATCTGGCACCAGAAAAAAATAAATCTGTTACTATTTTTCAATTGAGATCATTTACATTTATAAATTAACTTAGAACTTTCATCTTTATTATGTTAAGCGTTCCTATCTAGGACATATGTCTTCCCATTTGTGCAAGTCTACTTTTATGTCTTTTAAGAGTGTTTTAGTTCTCCCTATGTGGGTTTTGCATATTTATTAGGCAGTTGAAGCTTATTTTCTCTCTCTTGTTGCTGTTGTAAATGTGAATCTTCTTTCCTAGTGCTTCTGAGTGGTTGTTTTTTGCATATATGAAGGCTATGGTATCTGAATGCTATTGTAATCTATTGGGTCAATGTTCAATGATAATCTTGTAGATGTTGCTCTATTTTCTTCTAAAGTAGAATGCTGTTGGAGAGAAATAAGAGGCCAGCTTGATCTCCACCACAACCCCCACCACCCCCCCCCCCCCGCCCGCCCCAAGTAACTATATCTGTTCGCTTGGCTGCCTAAAGGAGTCTATCTTTATATTTAAAGTTCAATTACTTTTCTAGGATATGACTCAGCTTGGACCAATTTGTTCATATTTCCAAAATGTAGATTCAAGTCTTCTTTCACTTCAGAAAAGATTTTGTGAACTATATCTTCTGTTTTAGTGGTGGAAAATGACACGCTGAAAAGTGAACTAAACAAAAATATAAAGCCCAGTTACACCATAAATCAAATGTCCATAGAATACCCTTTTCCCCCCAAGTCAAGACCAAAAAATTGTCAACACCCCAGCAGCCTTCCTCAGACTTCCTCCAGTCACCATCAGCCTTCATATTCATGTGTGGCTAGTTTTACCATCCAAGAATGTATTCATAATCTCTGCTGTTTGGTTTTGTATTTTTGAAAGTTATATAAGTGGAATAATAAAGTATTTTTTTAATTTGGCTTATTTCACTAGTCATGTTTCTGTGCTTCCTTAATATTGCATAAAACTGTCGTTCATTCATTAATTCATTCATTTTTATTGCTCTGTGATATGACATTAGGAATAAATGGCAAGTATTTTTCTTTTCCACTATTGATGAACAGGCGAGGTGCTTTCAACTTTTTGGTATTCTAGATGATGCTATCATGGACCTTCTTCTGCATATCTAGCTGTAAGTGTACACATGTTTGTTAGGGAGAGCTGGGAGAGGAAGAGCTTGCCAAACTGTATTCTAAGTGTTTGAGCCACTTTACATTATTATCAGTGGTTATGCATGTTTTAGTTATTTCACACTGTTACCAATGCTCAGTATTGTCTATCTTTTTAATTTGTTTATAGGTGTTTAGAGCATTTAATTGCCCTGATTAACAATGACAGTTAGCAAAAGCTTACTACAATGGCCCTTTACATAGTCTCCTGAAGAATTTTCTTGCTTGTTTTTCTATCAAGTTATCTGTCTTACTGATGTCCAGGCTTCTTTGGGAATTCTAGATTCAAACTCTTTCTTGGTTATTTGTATTATAAATATCACTTCCACTCTATGGCTTGCCTTTATACATTGTCACAGGGTTAGCAGTTCTTATAGACTGCTTTGTCAATATTTTTCTTCAAGGTTAAGATTTCTGGTCTCCTGCTTAAAAAAATCCTAATCCCAGTGTCATAAAAATGTTTTCATTTATTATTTTCTAGGAGGTCTATTGGTCTGCCGTTTACACGCAGATCTATAAACCACCTGGAGCTGATACTTGTGTATGGGTGAGGTGTGAGTTGTTTTATTTTTTCCATATAGATAACCAATTGTTTGAATAAGATTTATTGGAGTTGAAATAACTTCTCTTACCCCATTGCTCTGATTTACCACCTTTCTTGCAAACCAAATGTCCATGTATGCTTGGGTCTGTTTCTAGACTTTTCTGTTGCTCTATCTACACACATGCCTAAATCATACTTTTTATTTTGGTAAGTATTGTCTCTTTGTTCAGTAGAGCAAGTCCTCTCACTTCACTGTTTTTCATGGAGTTTCACATAGTCTAGGCCCTCTGCATTTCCATAACCATTTTAGGAGGACCTTGCCAATTTACACACACACGCAAATCTGCTAGGGATGTGAGCTGATATTAGTATTCAATCTATAGGTCAGAATCAGACTTAGCAGTCTGATTCTGAAACATAAGAGTTTACCCACTGTTGAATCAGGGTATATATTCCTTGTGCTTGGTTTCTTTTGCTTAAATAATGTTTTCGAGATGTTTTCATGCTATTGCATTTTTCAGTGGTTTCTTTTTATTGTTGAGCAGTATTTCACTTTTCGTCTCAGTTTGTCTTTTCTTTCCCCTGTTTTTTTTTTTTTTTTACACATTTCTTTGCCATTGTCTCAGTAGCAAAGAGGTTCATTTTATACAATAGAAGTATTAATTGAAGGTGCATTTCTTAAGCAATTAAGTTAGCTTGTGAATATCTGGATGGAAGTAGATTTCTTACTTTCATTGTGATTCAAACTCAGAATTTCTTTTTTTTTTTAAAGATTTATTTATTTATGCATTCAAGAGCTGGGGTACAGGCCAGAGGTGGGGGGGGGTGAGAGAATTCACCAGAGACAGAGTGGGGAACAGAACCAACAGACTAACTGAAATGCACTGTTGAGGGGAGCAGCAGGCGAGACAGGAGAGGTCTGCTGCACCATGTGGATTGCTCCCTGGCCAGCTGGGGATCGAACTCATGCTGCAGAGGCTGCAGATTGCTTCATAATGCAGTGCTTAAACACTTGCATCACCAGGGAGGCCCCTTATTTCTCCTGTTGATGGACATTTTGTTTGTTTCCAATTGGGGGAATTATGAGAAAACTTGAACAAATCTATTTGTGCACCTGTTTTTAGACAAATATCTAGTAGTGAAACTGTTTGGTCATAGGGTTAGTGTATTTTGAAAAAGATTTATTTATGATTACAAGAACTGGGGTATAGGCCAGAAGTGTGGGAGGTGAGAGGATTCACCAGAGACAGAGTAGGGAACAGAACAGGCAGATAGATGGAAGTACACTGCTGAGGGGAGCAGCCGACGAGTCAGGAGAGGTCTGCAGTGCCATGTGGGTATCTCCCTGGCCAGGGATCGAACTTGCGCTGCAGAGGCTGTGGACAGCTTCACAGCACTGCGCTCAACCCCTTGTGCCACCACGGAGGCCCAAGTGTATGTTTAATTCATAGGAAGATGTCAAACTTTCAGTGTGGTTGTGCTGTCTTACACCTTCATCAGCAATGTATGAGATTTTCAATGGTACCACATCTTTAAAAGTCTTTGGCGTGTCAATCTTTGCAATATTAGCTATGTTAGTGGGTGTGGATTTGTATTTCATTGTGGTTTTAATTTGCATATGTCTGATGACCAATGATATTATGCAAGTTTTCATGTGTTTATTAGCCTATAGATCAAATTGGGAAAATTGACATCCTCACAATATATGAAACTCCAATCCATGAGCATGCTATAATGCTTCATTTACATAGGTCTTTAAATTCTCCCACGCGCCAGGGTAGGGCCATGTTCCAAGGTATCTGGAGTTTTTCTTACAATCTGTGGTTTTGTGTGTGAGACTTTGGTGGTTTTTCCCCACACTATCCACTGGAGAAAGGGAGTTCTAAATTTTTCACAATTCAAAAGTCTTCTCCTATTGCTGCAGATGGAAATTGCTTCCCAAATACAAACTTTGTTGATATGATTGCTTGTCTAATCCTAAATTCTGTTCTTCTCAAAACCTGGTCCAGAACCTCTAGTCATCCCTGGGTCCAGAACCACTAGTCATCCCTGAGTCCACAGTCAAGCAAGGGAGGAGGCTGTCCACCCCAGGCATGCCTCCCAAAGCAGGAAACACCATTCCTGGCTCTTTCTTCAAGATGAGGCAGTGTCCTCTCTCCTTGTGTCTTATCTCTGTAGATCCACTCCCTTTTCACTACTTCCCTACCCATATGGGGGTCTGGCCTTTAACCTGCCTCCAGTTTTATTGAAAATGTCACTTGTGTTTTGTGTCTGATTCTTTGCTGTTTTGTATGATTAAAGGATTTTCAAATCAATCATTTCAAATCAGAAATCTATGATCTTATAAATCTCAGCTTTACATCGTTTTCTTTTTTCCTCTTCATTAGTCTTGCCAAAAAGTGTCAATTTTATTACTCTTTTCAAAGAACTAACTTTTGCCTTTTGATTCTCTGCTTTTTTTTTCTTATCTCACTTCTTGTTCTGTTTATTTTTCCTTTCTTCTACTTCTGTTGTTCCTTTCCATTCCCATTCAGTTTTAAATTAATTTCTGACTTCCATTATTATGTCTTACTTGGCACATAACTTATTTAGAAGCATTTCTAAAATTCCAAATTTATGAGTTTAAAAATTATTATTTTCTTTTTTTGGGAAATTTTTCATCTTTAAATTTTATATTTATCAGAGAAAATTTACACTGAACTTCTAAGTCAATACTGACAAGTGAGCCTGTCAAATACAACAAGTAAATAGGTAAAAACTGTTTTATGATAAGGATTTTATTTGACATATGACATGGTATTACAAAAGTTATGTAAATTTTTTTCATTAATATTATGAAGGCCACATTGAATAATGTGTAAAAAAAGGGAGGAAAAACAGCTAAAAGTGCTATATTTAAAACAGACTTGCGGGTCTCCCCGATGGCGCAGCAGTTGAGCGCTGGGTTGCGAAGCTGCTCGCAGCCTCTGCAGCCCGTTCAATCCCCGGCTGCTCCCCGGCCACCTGAGGAGGGTCCCACATGGCGCGCAGACCTCTCCTGCCGCCCGCTGCTCCCCTCAGCAGTGTACGTCGGTCCTTCTGCCTGCTCTGCTCCCCGCTCTGGCTCTGGTGAATCCTCTCACCCTCCCGCGCTTCTGACTGTACCCAGTGCTTGTATAAACAAAACAAACAAACAAATAAATAAAACATGCCTCTATAAAAAAAATCTTTAAAAAAATAAATAAAAATAAAACAGACTTGCTCTTCAAATAATCTTCCTTTTATCAATGGTAAACTTGCTTTTCAGATCAAACAAAGCATGGATGACTCTGGGTGGTAGAAAAGAAAGAACTATATAAAAGAATTGCAGATATTTAACATTCAAATTTAGAGTCTCGGTCTGCGCGGGAGTAAAAAAAAAAAAAAACAAATTTAGAGTCTCAAAGTGTTTTTCAAACTTGGGTAGAGCAGTTAAAATACCATTTTTACTGTCTTATTTTCTGGGTTTAAACTTTCAAACATTTTATCAAAGTGAGATGCTATTGCACTTAAAAGTCATGTTTGGACTAATAGTAAATGTACAGTCAGGAACAGAGTAGTAGCTTGTTAAGCCATTTGGGATCGGAAAGAAATGATAATGGAACGGCCAATATTTGACCTTGGGACCACCAAGGAAATGTCATAAGGCACATAATTGTTCTTCTTTCATTGACTGTATCCACCATCATTTAATCATATAGCTTAACTAAAGGTTGTGGCCCCAGGTTCACAGGGATCAGCACCTGTCAATCCTAACAGCAGATGGCAATGTCGCACAAGGTAGGGAGAGAATCAGTTTTAAGTACCAAAAGGGGAATTCGTGCATTGTTATAAATAGATATTTTAAGTTTTTGAAAGACTGTTATGATCACTACTTAGAATATTGAGAGAATAATCAGAGACCTGAGCCACAGACACTGCCCGCTTCCCCACCTTTAATTTTTTTTTAATTCAGGCAACATTGTTTTATTTATTTTTCAAGATTTATTTATTTATTTATACAAGCACTGGGTACAGTCAGAAGCGCGGGAGGGTGAGAGAATTCACCAGAGCCAGAGCGGGGAGCAGAGCAGGCAGAAGGACCGACGTACACTGCTGAGGGGTGCAGCGGGCGGCAGGAGAGGTCTGCACGCCATGTGGGACCCTCTCCGGCCCGCGCTGCAGAGGCTGCAGGCAGCTTCGCAGCAGCGCAGCGCTCAATCGCTGCGCCACCCGCTGCGCCACCCGGGAGGCCCAAGGTAACATTGTTTTATTGAGGTTTACATTGTTATTTATATTTCGGAAGCATAGGACTCCCCCTTCAGAAGTTGTTACCATAGGACACAGTCCACCACCACAGTCCATTGTGTTCCCTCCCCACCTTCTCTGAACGCCTCAGTTCTACAGTCAGGTTTCAAGAGTTGGTTTTTGAGTTTGGCTTTATCTGATCCTTTGGTTTCTCTATGTTCCCCATATAAATGACACCAGCCAGTACTTCTCTTTCTTCTTCTGATGCATTTCGCTAAACATAAACCGAGTATGTTGCTGCAAATGGCATGAGTTTATCATTTTTGACTGTGGAGTTGCATTCCATTGTGTATATGTATCACATCTTTTTTTTTTTTTCTGTTCTAGGAATTAGTTTATTTCTATATGAGGAATAGTGAGTATTATTAAGTTGCTTTAAAATGGTTGAAAAGAGGTTAAATATTATGAATTGTCCAAGTCACAAAATACTAAATGGTTCTCTCAGGACCAATATCCAAGCATTGAAACTAAGTCCTGTATGCTGTGTACTATCTATTTCATATCACATTCTTTTTTTTTTTAAATAATAAATTTTATTTTTATATTCCCCCATACAATTGCAAACGCCCCATTCTGACCCCAATCCTTCCCCTCCCGCCCCCCACCCCCCAAAAAGTGTCTCCGGTTCATAGTTTTTTGTTGATTTTGATTTTCACTTTCTTATATTCATTTTCCTGGTCCTTATTTAAGTTTTCTAGATTCCTGCTATGAGTGAGACCATCCGGTATTTTTCTTTTTCTTTTTGGCTTATTTCGCTGAGCATGATCCCTTCCAGCGCCATCCATGTTGCTGCAAATTGCATGTGTTTATCTTTTTTGAATGCTGAGTAATATTCCATGGTATATATGTACCACATCTTCTTGATCCAGTCATCTATTTTTGGGCATTTGGGTTGTTTCCAAAGCTTAGCTATTGTAAACAGTGCTGCTATGAACATAGGGGTGCAGGTGTTCTTTGGAATTGATGTTTCTGTGTCCTCTGGGTAAGTACCTAGGAGTGGAATTGCTGGATCATATGGAAGCTCTGTGTTTAGTAGGTCCAGAAATCTCCACACAGCTCTCCATAGTGGTTGGACCAGTTTGCACTCCCACCAACAGTGCAGAAGAGTTCCTTTTTCTCCACACCCTCGCCAACATTTGTTGTTGCTAGTTTTTTTAATATGTGCCATTCTCACTGGTATGAGATGGTATCTCATGGTAGTTTTGATTTGCATTTCCCTGATTACAAGTGATGTTGAATATTTTTTCATATGTCTGTTGGCCATTTGCATTTCTTCTTCAGAGAAGTTTCTTTTTAGCTCTTCTGCCCATTTTTTTTTTTTTTGAGGCATGTTTTTATTTATTTATTTATTTGTTTGTTCGTTTTTTGTTTATACATGCACTGGGTACAGTCAGAAGCACGGGAGGGCGAGAGAATTCACCAGAGCCAGAGCGGGGAGCAGAGCAGGCAGAAGGACTGAAGTACACTGCTGAGGGGAGCAGCGGGTGGCAGGAGAGGTCTGCGCGCCATGTGGGACCCTCCTCAGGTGGCCGGGGAGCAGCCGGGGATCGAACCGGCGCCGCAGAGGCCGTGGGCAGCTTCGCAACCCAGCGCTCAACCGCTGCGCCACGGGGGAGGCCCTCTTCTGCCCATTTTTTGACTGGATTATTTTCTTTGTTGTTGCTGAGTCTCATCAGCTCTTTGCAGATTTTTGTGATCAGTCCTTTATCATTAGTGTTGGGTGCAAAAATGTTCTCCCAGTTGGTGGGGTTTCTCTTTGTTTTTGTTATTGTCTCTTTTGCTGTGCAGAAGCTCTTTAATTTGATGTAGTCCCAGCTGTTTATCTTTGTCTTCACTATCACTGCTTTGGGTGATGTGTCTGTAAAGATGTCTTTGAGGTGCAAATCCCGTAGTGTTTTGCCTATATTTCCTTCTATGTATTTTATAGTTTCAGGTCTTATGTCTAGTTCTTTAATCCATTTTGAGTTGATTTTTGTGTATGGTGTGAGGTAGTGGTCAAGCTTCATTCTTTTGCATGTAGCGACCCAGTTTTCCCAGCACCATTTATTGAACAAACTTTCTTTGCTCCAATGCATAGTCTTTGCTCCTTTGTCAAAGATTAGTTGACCATAAATCTGTGGGTTTATTTCTGGATTTTCTATTCGATTCCATTGGTCTGTATGTCTGTTCTTGTTCCAATACCATGCAGTTTTGATGATTATGGCTTTGTAGTATAGTTTGAAGTCTGGGAGTGTGATGCCTCCACTTCCTTCTTTTTTTTTTCAGTAGAGCTTTGGCTATTCGGGGTTTTTGGTGATTCCATATGAATTTCATCAATAATTGTTCTATTTCTTTGAAGAATGCCATTGAGATTTTGATTGGAATAGCATTGAATCTGTATATTGCTTTTGGTAGGATGGCCATTTTAATAATGTTTATTCTTCCAATCCATGAGCAGGGGATGTCTTTCCATTTCTTTGTGTCTTCTTCTATTTCTTTTAACAGTGTTTTATAGTTTTCTTTGTATAGGTCCTTTACCTCTTTTGTTAGATTTATTCCCAAATATTTGATTTTTTTTGTTTCGATAATAAAAGGGATGGTTTTTTTTATTTCTTCTTCTTCAGATTTATTGTTTGTGTATAGGAAGGCTACTGACTTTTGCGTGTTGATTTTGTATCCTGCCACTTTACTGAATTGATTGATGAGTTGAATTAGTTTTTCTGTGGAGATTTTGGGGTTCTCTATGTATATTATCATGTCATCTGCAAATAGTGATAGTTTGACTTCTTCTTTTCCTATTTGGATTCCTTGGATGTCTTTCTCTTGTCTTATTGCTCTGGCTAGGACTTCCAGTATTATATTGAAAAGCAGTGGTGAGAGTGGACATCCTTGTCTTGTTCCAGATCTTAATGGAATTGCTTTCAGCTTTTCACCATTGAGAATGATACTGGCTGTTGGCTTGTCATAGATGGCCTTAATGATGTTGAGGTATGTTCCTTGTATCCCAAGAATTTCAAGGGCTTTTATCATGAATGGGTGTTGCACTTTGTCAAAAGCTTTCTCAGCATCTATTGATATTATCATATGGTTTTTATATTTCTTTTTGCTGATGTGTTGGATAACGTTGATTGATTTTCGGATGTTAAACCATCCTTGTGCCCCTGGAATGAATCCAACTTGGTCGTGGTGAATTATCTTATGGATACATTGTTGGATTCTGATAGCTAAAATTTTATTGAGGATTTTTGCATCAGTGTTCATTAGGGAGATTGGCCTATAGTTTTCCTTTTTTGTGTTGTCCTTATTCGGTTTTGCTATTAGTGTAATATTGGCTTCATAGAACGTGTTTGGTATTGTCCCTTCCTTCTCAATTTTTTGGAAGAGTTTGTGAAGGATAGGCACTAATTCATCTCTGAATGTTTGGTAGAATTCATTTGTAAATCCATCAGGTCCTGGGCTTTTGTTTTTGGGGAGGTTTTTGATTACCATTTCAATTTCGCTGCTTGTAATTGGTCTGTTTAGGTGTTCTATTTCTTCTTTATCTAGCTTTGGGTGATTGTAGAGTTGTAGGAATTTGTCCATCTCCTCTAGATTGTTGAACTTGTTTCCATGTAACTGTTCATAGTAGTTACTGATTATTCTTTTGATTTCTGCTGTGTCCGTTGTGATTTCTCCTCTTTCATTTATGATCCTGTGTATTTGTGCTTTCTCCCTTTTTTCCTTTGTGAGCCTGGCTAGGGGTTTGTCTATTTTATTTATTTTTTCAAAGAACCAGCTCTTGGTTTCATTGATCTTTTGGATTGTTTTTTAGTTTCAATTTCATTTATTTCTGCTTTGGTTTTTATTATTTCTTTTCTTCTACTGGTTTTGGGGTTTTTTTGTTGTTCTTTTTCTAGATCTTTGAGCTTCGAGATTAGGTTGTTTCTTTGAGTTCTTTCTTGTTTTTTGATGTGAGCTTCTATTGCTATATATTTTCCTCTTATTACTGCTTTTGCTGCATCCCATACATTTAGGATATTGGTGTCCTCCTTGTCATTCAATTCAAAGAATTTTTTAATTTCTTCTTTGATCTCCTCGTTAGTCCAGTGGTCTTCCAGTAGTGTGGCTTTTAATCTCCATGAGGTAGGATAGTTCCTTGCCTTCTTTTTATGATTTATTTCTAGTTTGATGCCTTCGTGGTCAGAAAAGATGGTTGGTATGATTTCAATCTTGGTGTATCTGTTGATGTTTGTCTTGTGCCCCAGTATGTGATCGATCCTGGAGAATGATCCGTGTGCGCTTGAGAAAAATGTGTACTCCATTTTTTTGGGGTTTAGTGTTCTATAGATGTCTGTTAAGCCCAAATGCTCTAGGTCCTTATTTACAGCTTTAGTTTCTTTACTTATTTTTTGTCTTGTTGATCTATCCATTGTTGATAGTGGTGTGTTGAAGTCTCCCACTACGTATGTGTTTTCTCTGATGTCTGTTTTCAGAGAGGACAACAGTTGTCTGATATATTTTGGTGCTCTTTCGTTTGGTGAGTATATGTTAATGAGTGTTATTTCTTCTTGAAGTATTGTCCCCTTAATCATAATGTAGTGACCATTGGGGTCTCTTTTTATTTTTTTGAGTTTGAAGTCTGTTTTATCTGATATAAGTATCGCTGTTCCTGCTTTCTTTTTTGGCCCATTTGCTTGTAGGATTGTTTTCCATCCTTTGACTTTGAGCCTATTTTTATCTTTTGTAGCTAAATGTGTTTCCTGGAGACAGCAAAAGGTTGGGTTTTGTTTCTTAATCCAGGCTGCAACTCTGTGTCTTTTTATTGAAGAGTTTAGTCCATTTACATTTAGAGTTAATATTGATATGTTAGCATCTGTATTTGCCATTATGTTTGTCTTTCCTTTGATTGTATTTATTTATTCTTTTAATAACTTTTTTTTTTGGTCTTCTTTCGTTGTTATTCGTCCCTCTGAGGTTCTGGCTTTAGGATTCCTTGTAGTATTTTTTGGAGTGGGGGTTTAGTCGTAATGAAATTCCGGAGTTTCTCTTTGTCTGGAAAGGTCCATATTCTTTCTTCATGGAGGAAAGAGAGCTTTGCGGGATAGAGTATTCTTGGTTGGCATCTGTTTTCTTGGAGTCTGTTGACTATGTCCCTCCACTCTCTCCTTGCCCGTAGTGTTTCTTCAGAGAAGTCTGATGTCAGCCTGATTGGTTTTCCTTTGAATGTTATCTGTTTCTTCCCTCTTGTCAGCTTCATTATTTTTTCCTTGTCCTGGATTCTTGGGAGCTTTACTATTATGTGTCTTGCTGTGTTTTTCCTTTCGTCGTGGAAGTTTGGTGTTCTTCTTGCTTTTTGTATATCAATTTTCAGCTCCTTCTTCACATTTGGGGAGTTCTCTTCAATTATATCCATGAATATTTTCTCTGTTCCTACATCTCTCTCCTCTCCTTCTGGAATTCCTATAACTCTTATATTTCCTTTCCTCATGGAGTCAGATAGTTCCCGAAGTCTTTCTTCATTCTTTTTCCTTCGTACTTCTCTTTCCTTTTCTGTTTTGGTTCTTTTTATTTCTGTGTCTTCAAGAGTACTTATTCGCTCTTCCTTTTCACCTATTCTGCTTTCATTGCTTTTCCCAGAGTTCTTTAGTTCCTCCATTAATTCTTTGATCTCCTGCATTTCTTTTACTTCCCTCTTTAGGGACTCAATTTCCTTCTTCTGATCTATCACTTTTTTAATCATGGCAATTTTAAATTCTCTTTCTGGAAGGCTCAGAAGTTCTTCCAAGTTGCTGTCGTTGCAATCTGGGGAGTGGTTTTCTTTTTGTGGTGTGCTTCTTTCCTGAGGAGTTGTTAGGTTGCGTGTGGTTCTTCTACTCCCTACTGTCTGTTTTCTAATTTGTCGTATGCGTTGGGACACTGTGTTGCTCGGACTGACTGGCATCTTGGGTGAACTTCTCCGCTCCCCTCTGGCTCTTCCAGGAGCCATCTCTGTCTTCTGGGGGAGCTTTCTGCTGGTTTTAGGCAGTTTTTACTGAAGAAATGTCCCTGTTCTAAAATGGCGAAGCGGGATGCAGTCCCTGCGTCTCCGGTTTCAGGCACACTCTTCTGCGCACCCAGTCTGCCCCGGACGTGGGTGCCTGCTCCCTCTGTGGGCTCAGACTGCTAGTCGGAAGGGGCCTGGCGTGGGCTAACTTCCCGGCTGGCCACTGGGTCCTCCAGAAGCCTTCTGCCCTTTTCAAGCAGTCTTAAGAAATTTCCTGTTCTATGGGGTGTTAGTGACTTTTTTTCCTGGTCGCTAGGTGGCGCCAGAGATCTCTCCTATTGTCCTTGGGGGGCTGTTTTTCGCCTCCCCCCACCCCGTGGGACAGGGAACAGAGCGGGAATGGTAGGGTACACCTCAACAGCTTTGGGGTGCTGTGTCTGCCTTGTGCCCCACCGTCGTGGAGAACCCACGCCCCGAATTTTCGTGCCCCGGGTCTCAGTTCAAAGCCCTCAGTTCCAGGACGCGGGCTGTAGCCCAGTTCAGTGGCGCGGGAATGGCGCCTTTTGCACCGCTCCCGTGCCTGGGCGCCTGGTTCCTGCTTACTCAGGGAGGGACCTTCACCTCAGTGAGGACCTCCGCGCGTCTCCCCGCAAGCCTAGGTCGCAGGCGCGGGGACCTGGGCAGCCACGATCCCGGTCTGCATTTGCTTTTCAAGCGCGCCCAGCGCGCCGCTTTTCCGCACAAACTTACCGGCAGCCCGGGCTGTGTGCGCGTCTCCCGGGGTCTTTGTTCTTCTCTAATGGCGCCCGGAGCCATTCGCTCACCGCATAGGCGAATCCTGCAGGGTTCGCCTCAGCTCCCGTTCACGGGGTGTGGTGGCTGCAATAGTTCCTTTCCACTCACAGTCCCGCTTGCTGCGTCGTTTGTTCTTGTTGGCCGTTTTGGTTTGTTGTTTTCCTCCTCTCTGCCGGTCGGAGAGCGCTGCCTCTGTGGGCAGGGGAGGGGAGCAGGGTTCTGCGCTTCCCTCCCTTCTAGTCCTCTTTTATGGCCACTTTCTTCTTCGGGTAGTTTGCTGGAGTCACCCGTTTATCTTCCGTGTCCCAGTTCTCACTGAGACCTGCCGCTTTTCCTCCCTATTAACTTTTTTTAATGGGAGATCTTACTCGCAGCGTCTCCTCGCCGCCATGTTGCTCCACCCCCCTGTATCACATCTTCTTGATCCACACATCTGTTTGTGGGTGCTTAAGTTGTTTCCGTAGTTTGACTATTGTAAATGATCTATTATAACAAGGAAAATGCCTACTTTTCCACTTTTTCTCGGGCTACCACAACAGTCTTCTTGTCAATTCCAATACACTGTTTCTTGATGATGAAAGAAAAGCCTTGTTGTTCTGAGTGTGAGTTCTCGTGCTACAGTCAGACAAGTTCTATAACAATGCTAAAGATGAATTGCAGCTTGGGTAGTGTAAATGTTACAGGGCAGGGAGAGGGGCAGCCCAAACCCTGCAAACCTGCCTATTCTATGTAGGGTTCTGCCATCCGCCGCATCAACACAAAACATGAGACTTTAATGGGAAGGAACTTTAATACAATTAGGAAACAATACAGGAAAGGCAAAGAATCTAGTTTCTAAATCAAGCACCCAAAGTTACCCGTCCCCTCGTGGGTAAAACTCCATCCAAATGGGATTGGCCCAGAACAAGGCCCCAAAGCCTGCCACAAGCCCAAAGCATCTTCCAGTGGGGACCCACAGAAAAGGGTCAGAAACAACCAGACAAACCCAGAAGGAAAAGAGCAAAATCAAAATCAAGATAAAAGCTGCCATTGTCACCTCCCCACGGGTCTCACCCACATCTGTATCACCCCGTCCACGACCAAAAGACAAGCGCAGTTTCTTCACGTGTCTCTAGGCTCCATGTGCCTCCTCCAGGTCTCCTTCTGGCTCCATCCTGCTTCCTTCCTTCCTCAGTCTCCTCTGCATCCTCTTCTCTTCCTGCTCAGCTCCACCCTCCCTTGGGTGGGGCAGGGAACCTGGAACCTCCCCCTTTCCTGGGGACCAGCCTGTTACATAAACATACTGTAAATTGTTCTGGGAACACAACCCTTCCCTGCTCTAGCAGGCAAGAGAGCAAACCATCTGCATGGACTTGAAATCTGAAACAATTTTGCAAAATCTGATTCCTGCTGAGAAGGTATCTTTTGACCTTCCGTTAATGACCAAGGAGCTAGATTTAACAAAAGGTACTCCGCCTACAGTACATTCTTTTTCTTTTTTTTTTTTTAAATTCTGGTTACCAATTTTTAAAAACATTTTTATTTTTATTATTTTTTAAATGTGTATATATATATACTTTTTTACAGCATCATTCATTTTTGTATAATTTGCTTTCTCCTCTCAGGTGTAGACTCCATAAATTTCCTACCACCAAGTCACCCTTGAACCATCACCATAGTCTCTTGTGCTGTTCCCACCCCTGTTTTAATCATTCTCCTTCTCCTTCCCACTTCCCTGCTGAATGTCTCCAATTTATAGTTTGCCTGCTAGTTTTGTCCTTTTTACCCCCATCCCTTATTTGTTTCCTCATATAAGTGAAACCATCCAATATTTTTCTTTTTTCCTTCTGACTTATTTCACTGAGCATAATCCCCTCCAGCTCCATCCATGTTGCTGCAAATGACATGAGTTTATCTTTTTTGATTGATGAATAGTATTCCATTGTGTATATATACCACATCTTCTTGATCCAGTCATTTGCTTTTTGGGCATTTAGGTTTTTTCGATATTTTAGCTATTGCCAATAGTGTTGCAGTAAACATAGGATTGCAGGTTTCCTTTCAAATTAATGTTTTTGGTCCTTTGGGTAGATTTTTTTTTTTTATAGAGGCATGTTTTATTTATTTGTTTGTTTGTTTATTTGTTTATACATGCACTAGGTACAGTCAGAAGCGCGGGAGGGTGAGAGAATTCACCAGAGCCAGGGGAAGGACCTGCGGGGAGCAGAGCAGGCAGAAGGACCGAAGTACACTGCTGAGGGGAGCAGCGGGCGGCAGGAGAGGTCTGTGCGCCATGTGGGACCCTCCTCCGGTGGCCGGGGAGCAGCCGGGGATCGAACCGGCACCGCAGAGGCCGCGGGCAGCTTCGCAACCCAGCGCTCAACCGCTGCGCCACCAGGGAAGCCCCTTTGGGTAGATTTTTAAGAGCGGAATTGCTGGGTCATATGGTAGCTCCATTTTCAGTAATTTGAGGAACTTCCACACAGCTTTCCATAGTGGTTGGACCCATGTGCATTCCCACCAGCAGTTCTACAGTGCATTCTTTAAAAAGGAATAGATTAAATTGTGCGTTGCCTTCCTCAGCACATAGATAGATCAACACATCTTTAGGACAGAATAGCTTAGAACCAGAAGTCCCCTGTCAGTAATAATTACATTTTTAATGCCAATGTCTCATGGTGCCTACCTATGTAAACTAAATTCAAACATGTCCTTTGGGACAGTTCCCACAGAGTAAAGTCTTTTGGACTGCTTCACTTGAATTACCTAATAAACTCTTTGTCTAACTGTAATTGAGATTTTGTTTCCAGCTAATAGCAGTAACAAGGAGCTGAGGAAGCTGCATTATGTGAAGCTTCAGCAAGGGTTAAAAAGAAAGTGAAAATAAACCTACCCTGGTGCATCTATGCCACAAAACACCTTACTAATCAATAAAGGGAAATAAACTATGGAATCACACAACACCCTAGATGGATCTCAAAGGAATTATATTGAGTGAAAAAAATCAATATCAAAATATTGTATACTGTGTGATTCCATTTATTTACATTCTGGGAAAAATAGGACTATAATGATAAGGCCAGATCAGTGGTTGCCAGGACACAGATTGGGAAACCTGTGATTGAAGGGGCAGTACAGGGAAGATCTTGGGGCAATGGAACTCTGTGTCCTGTTTGTGGTGGTGGTTCTGTTACAGGGCAACCTCAAAGGGAAATGGGATGACCTGGGTGTGAGTCCTCACTCAAAAAAAGCAACTCATAATAAGACCCAAGAGCTGATACACATAGAAAGGTTAATAAAAATAGCATAATGAAAGAGAGAGAAGGGGGAGGGGAGAGATAATTGTTCGAAACACCCTGTAGATAATGCTTTCTGAGCTGGGACCCTGGGTGCATGCTGAAGGCAAACAAAACCAAGTCCCTCTAGCCCAAAATTCCTCCCTTTTCTGTTAAATAGGGATGCTTAATGCCACCCTTTGTGCTGAGCAATCCCCTTCAAGAAGTCAAGAGTCAGTGCAGATCCATGGCATGATGGGAGTTGCAATCCTAGGAACCTCGGATCTCTTTGGCGTGGAGTTGGGGGTGGAGCCTGTAAAACATCAGTGGATGGAGTTCATTCAGGGCATACTGTTCCCCCAACAATTCCCAGAATCTATTCATGGGCTAAGTATATTGAACTGTATGTACATTCCCTGCAAAAGTCAGTATCACTGTAGGATAATTTAAGAGATATAAAGATGGAGATGTAACAGAGCCTTCTTAAAAGGAGGAGGTACCATGTTCCCCAGCCATCTGGGAACTATGGGACAGAACTGTGTGCCCAGCTGAAGCTATATAACATGAAAGGCAAGTAGGCTCTGGAACACCCAGAGAGGGGAGACATACGGAGAAAGGCCTTTGCGTCTTGGCTTTGGATTTGCACCAAGGACTTGGGGGATTTGGATGAGACACGTGGAGAAGAGACATGCAGGGGTACTTGGAAGAGATGTGGGTGAGAGAGATACATGGAGAGGCTGACAATGGCAACTGTTATTTTGATTTGTACTTTGATTTTGTTCCTTTCCTCCCAGAATTGCATGGTTTCTTTCTCCCCTTCCTGTGTTTCCCTGCAGGAGCTGCCTTAGATTTAGATTCAGAGGTCCCACTTTGGGTCAACCCTCTTTGGCTGATCATTCACCCATGAGGGGGTGGTAATTTCAGGTGTTTTATTTGGAAACTATTATCTGAAAGGTCCATGCAGGAGGCTGGAATGCAAAAGCCTACCAGGAAGCCCACCTGGGGGGCAAGAATGCAGAAACCTGCCTGCAGGACTCAATGAGCCTCCCCTCACCCCCTACGAATCTCTTCTCAGACAAAGAACCTCCACCTGCCCCATGAACTTTTCCACCCTACAAACTTTTCCCGCCATACGAACCCAACTTCCCACCTGACCTCTCCTTACCCTATAAAAGCCTGCTTCCCTCTAACAACGTGCGCGACTCCACTGACCCCTGCCTTGGGTCCCTGAGGTCCACCCGGGAGCAGTAAACTTTCCCTTCCCCCGAGGAAGCTTGGCCTGGCTGTTCTTTACCAAGCCGTACCTTTCATTACCTTTTTTCTCTCTCTATGCACACTAATCCTAGTAAAGTTCTTTCACTAGGTATGCTTTGTCTTTGTGCACATGGATGGCCAAACCCCTTTACATTGTGCAAGTTTGGGGTCTTGGGGTCCTCCTTGGTCACACACTAACAGGGAGACTCTTAACTATTTCCCCAGAAACAGAACAATTTGCCAACATAAACATTTTTTCATAAATGTTTATGAATGTGATCAATGAATTCTTTATCTCTTTGTTTTATGTGGGCCTCACTCTATTGATAATAATACTACTGACAAGAAATGCCTGGAGCACTCACCTGGCAGTATCCCAACTAAATGATCTCTTTTTAAATCAAAATTACAACCGACCAGCGCTTGAGCTTCTTCTTATGATTGCATGCAACCCTTCAGCACCAGGAACCTGGAAAAAAATAGTTTATTACTTACAAGACCTGGAAATCACACAGCACACTTGAACCACATTGAGGGTTCTGGGGTAATGAAGAGATGGAGAGAGGGAGGAGGAGGAGGGAGAGAAGTGAAAGTGTTAGGGGGAAAAGGATGTCCTAAAGCTAATTCCATACAGGCTTTGTGGACTCCACCCCCACCCCAGGCCAAAGCCAAAGACACTGGGAACTCCAAATCCCATCACCACCAAAGGGAAGGTGGCTGGGACCTGAGGGTGGGGTTAAGCAGCCAGGTGTGGTATAAAGCCAGACACGTGGGCTTTGGAGGGGTCCCCCATTTTGGCTCTCCACCAGCTAGCAGCGTCCGGCCAGCTCTGAGAGTGACTTTGGGTTTCCAGGTCGGTCGGTGGATCGGGTAGGACGCATTAAAGACTTTATTTCCCTATGTTCTCCCTGAGTTGTACATTTCCTTAGTTCCCTTTCCCTTGTAAATAAACCTTTTATTAACCTTCTGTGTGTGCCTGTAGTGGAGTATTAATAAGTCCCTTTTAAGTGCGTGGGTGAGCACCCACAGCCAGGCAACCCGTTTTATATCGGGGTTGCCCTACAACAAAAGGATTGGCACGGTAAAGAAAAGGAAAGCCAGGCTAAGTTTCTCACAGGCAGGAAATTTATTGCGCTGGGGTGGGGAGGGAGAAGTTTGCCCACCCCAAGGGTGGGGGTGGTTGTAGAAGTCGCACCCGATATGGGGAGAGATGTCCTTTCATAGGGTGAGGAAAGGTTAGGCGGGGAACCTGGGTATGAGGAACAGAACCTAAGTTATTTTTTATTTGTTGGCAGTTTCTGGTTGATCGCTATCAGGTCCTGTTTGTGTTGGGTGGGCCTCTGGTTCCAGGAGTGCATCAAAGGTGGAATTCCCTCTGCGGTTTCCAGGCCCCTCCTTGAGCCCGCAGCCTGGGGCCCTGACCAGGCCCTCTGCACCGACCCTACAAGAAGAAGGAGGGGATAGACAGGGAGAGAACGTGCCTGGGGTTCTGCTTTTATTGGGTCTGAGGGTAGGGGTTTAGGGTTTCTGGGGTACACTCTTTATTGGTGAAATGAAATCATAGGAGTGGGAATTTAAAGTGTGAGAAGAGGCAAAGTAAGAAAAACAAAAAAAGTAAGTCAGTCTCAACTAGTCATTTGTCTAATTAACCAGAATCTGTAAAACAAAGGAATCTTAATGGGGGGAGGCACCCCAGCTCTTTGTCTAGAGTGTGTGGCTTGCTGGCAGGTGTGTTTGAACCCTCTGTGAAGTGGATGCTTTGTCATTAAGCTTAAGTCAGACACTTGCGGTCCAAAATGAGAAGTCAACTGTTGGGGGTTATGTAACAGGGTGGTCCCCAGAAAAGGGGGAAGTTCCAGGTTCCCTGCCCCACCCAAGGGAGGGTGGAGCTGAGCAGGAAGAGGAGAAGCTGCAGAAGAGACTGAGGAAGGAAGCTGGATGGAGCTAGGAGACCTGGAAGAGGCGCATGGAGCCTAGAGACACGTGAAGAAACTGTGCTTGTCTTTTGGTCGTGGACTGGGTGACACAGATGTGGGTGAGACCCGTGGGGAGGTGACAATGGCAGCTTTTATCTTGATGTTGATTTTGCTCTTTTCCTTCCGGGCTTGTCCGGTTGTTTGTGACCCTTTTCTGTGGGTCCCCACTGGAAGATGTTTTAGACTTGTAGCAGGCTTTGGGGCCTTGTTCTGGGCCAATCCCATTTGGATGGACTTTTACCCTCGAGGGGATGGGTAACTTTTGGTGCTTCACTTAGAAACTAGATTCTCTGCCTTACCTGTATTGTTTCCTAGTTTTATTAAAGTTCCTTCCCATTAAAGTCTCCTATGTTTTGTGTTGATGTGGCGGATGGCAGAACCCATTTAGAATAGGCAGGTTTGCGGGGTTTGGGCTGCCCCTCTCCCTGTCCTATAACAGTTACACCACATTCTTTCTGGATTTTTCTTGATCCTGACACTAGTTTTTATTTACCTTTAATTTTCACAGCAGTTCTTGACCCTGATTTCACACCATGTATTTTCAACATCTTTTGTAGTCCCCTGGATGCTCCTAGATGTGCTAAAGTTTACCTTGTATATCTAACTTTCCTAGACACAGCACATAAGGGAATTAAATCAATTGAGTGGCAGGGATAGAAGTCTCAGAAAATTAATATTTGTTTGTAAAACTAGAAGTCGTTTTAAAGAAATCCAAGCTGCTAAACCAAATCTTTTTATTCTGGAACACTAAAACACGAAACAGAAACCTGACTGCTAATGGGAAAAGGGTTTTCTTTGGGGAAGGGGGTGATGAAAATGAGACGAACTGAGGCCAGGAAGACTTGGGGAATGGGAAAGGCTGAGACACAGGACAGTGGTTTTAAACAATATAGAAATGGAAGGAACAAAACAGCTCCAGGAAAACAGAAGTGTTTTGCTGAAATGTTGCTGAGCTAGTCATCACCTACGGTGAGATCCGGTTACAGGATAATTAGGGAACAGAAAAACAATCACCACGAAACTTCCTGACCTCCTAGTGCCTAATCAGTAGTCTGGCACATTGGGCAGCAGGAAGTCTGACAGTATATAGTCACACATATTCTGACATATAAATACAACAGGGCTGGAGTGACACAGGCATCCTCCCTTGGACCCCTCCTGCTGCCAGGAGTTCTTTTCTCTTGCTTCCATAAATCAACACATTTGGTGTGGCGGCTGTTATTCCTCAACCTGCCTACACACCCAGACCCACAAGCATCCACTCTCCTAACAAACATATTCTAAGATTTGATTTGGTGATGGCTGCACAACTCTAAATGAATTAGAAAAAATGGAGAGGATGGGGAAAACCAAAAGTTCATCTCAAGAAAAGCTGTATTAACTAAGGGGCCACATCCACAGATAAAAGGCTCAGTTGAACTGGCCGGGTTTCAGGCTTGGGTAAACACACAGTTACAAGGACACAACTGACCTGTTTGATTGAATGTCTGCAATTCTCAAAACAGAGACCTCCTAAAATGCTTATAATAACCTCATCTCCCATGTTGATTCTTCTAAGATTCAGTCTTCACTCTTGGCAACCTTTTCTCCAGTTTGGAGGGTAATTCACTTTACCTTCGTCTTCCTGCCTGTATGGTATTTACATGTACCTATGAGGAGCATGTCCTATGAGGAGCACAAGTTCCTGAGGGAAAGAGCTGTGTGTAGTCTCCTTGTGACTCAAACTGTCCTCAGCACAGACCTAGTCAATCACACCTGCATTTTAACATCTCCAGATGATTTTAATGATTCTATTGAGATTCAATTCACTTTTATAACCATACAATTTTCCCGTTTAAAGTGTACAAGATGGGCCTCCCTGGTGGCGCAAGGGATTAAGACACAACCTATGAAGCTATCCACAGCCTCTGCAGCACAAGTTCAATCCCCAGCCAGGGAGCTACCCACATGGCACAGCAGACCGCTCCTGACTCACCGGCTGCTCCTCTCAGCAGTGTATTTCAGTCAATCTGCCTGTTATGCTCCCCACTCTGTCTCTGGTGAATGCTCTCACCCCCCACACCTCTGGCCTGTACCCCAGTTCTTGTATGTATAAATAAATAAGCCTTAAAAAAATAAAGTGTATAAGACAATGATTCTTTTGGTTTGTTCAATAGTTTACAATATATTTAAAGAACTATGCAGTCATAACCAGATCTAATTTTAGAATAGGGCCCAACTTGTTAGGAATACTAACAAGGTCTCTGTAGTAGAGCTGGTGGTCTCCTGTCAGAGCCTGAGATCTTTGTCACCAAGGGTCCATCTGGCTCATAAAAACGTCCAGTGATCATCATGTTAGTGGGAAGTCTGAGGAGCACCCCAGGACCCCCAAACATGCCTGCTCTAAATGGGCTCTGCCATCTACCACAAAAAGACAAAACATATCTTTAGTGCGTAAGTCCTTCAAATAGAAAAGAACTTTAATAGAATTAGTGTGCAATAGAGAAGAGAAAGAATATAATTAAAAATCATTTCTCCATGAGATATCTGAAGCTACCCATTCCCCAGATACATACCTAACCAAACAAGGTTGGCCCAAAGCAGGGCCACTGAGCCCCAAAGCCTGCCACAAGTCTAAGGCCCTTCTGATTGGGAACCAGAAGGAAAGGGGCAGAAGGGGCCAGGCAAGTCTAGAAGGAAAAGAGCAAAATCAAAAGACAAATCAAGATAAACACTGCCATTGTCCCCAAAGGTCTCTCACCCATGTCACTTTAAAGTGTCTCCTCCCATGTCCCCAAAGCCCCTGGTACAAGTTGAAGGTTGAGAAGCAAGGCTGGCTTCTTCACATGTCTCTCTGCTCCAAGTCCCTCCTCCTGGTCTTCTTCCCTCCTCTTCTGGTCTCTTTTTCCTAGTTCCCCTCCACCCCCACTGTTCAGCTCTGCCCTTCCTTGGGTAGGGCAGGGAACCTGGAAACTCCCCTTTCTATGGATATCACACTGTTATAATTAGACTCTCCCCAGTGACTCTCTTATAAGGAATTTGCTAACCTGTTCGCTAAAATTTGCTGTTTTGGTATCTGGCTTACCCGATGGAGGTCATTTCTGAGTCCTGACTGTATCCCACTTCGAGAATGGGTTGTGACTCAGACCATGGGCCAGAGTGAGCACAGTAGACTGTGCCTGTAAGAAGCCAAGCACCTCTGCTCACCGACAGTAGCTGTACCTCATTGTCATTATCACAACCCAGGCAGCAAAGACTATGATCTAAATGCCAAAAGAGCAATAAAGTGTGCCACAAGTTCCAAAGGAGCAATTGCTAAAAAGTTTTCAATGGGAATAAATGACTATATTACTTATAAATATTTATTTTTTCTATTTATTTATGCATACAAGAACTGGGGTGTAGGCAACAGGTGCAGGGAGGTGAGAGGATTCACCAGAGACAGAGTGGGGAGCAGAACAGGCAGATCTACTGAAATACACTGCTGAGGGGAGCAGTGGGCGAGACAGGAAGAGTCTGCTGTGCCATATGTGGGTCAGCTTCCTGGCTGGGAATCAAGCTCAGGTCACAGCGGCTGGTGATAGCTTGATGACACTGAGACTTTAACCTCTGCCTCACCAGGGAGACACTATATTACTTACATAATTTTTAAGACATCGATAAAACATGGCATTTGAAACCAAGTTCCATACTTACCATATGACTTGGACACATCCTAGTCTTGGTTCTATTCCAAACTCAGTGTATCACTCAGCATGAGCACATCACTGCTTCAGCCCATGATTCAAACATTCCATTAATTAGATGAAAGAAAATACCAAATTTAGCCATTCAGCTGGGATAGCAGGAAAGTGAATATGAAAATACCTCTTAGGACTAGTAAGTATCTCAGAATAAAGGGAATGAGTCCCAAATATTGAAGTCTGATTTTATTTTATTTATTTTTAAAGATTTATTTATTTGTTTATTTATACAAGCACTGGGTACAGTCAGCAGCACAGGAGGGTGAGAGAATTCACCAGAGCCAGAGCAGACAACAGAACAGGCAGACTGACGAAATACACTGCTGAGGGGAGCAGCGGGCGGCAGGAGAGGTCTGCGCACCATGTGGGACTCTCGCCCAGCGGCTGGGAATCGAACCGGTGCTGCAGAGGCTGCGGGCAGCTTCGCAACCCAGCACTCAACCGCTGCACCACCGGGGAGGCCCAGTCTGATTTTATTTTTAAGATTTATTTATTTATGCATACAAGAATTGGGGTGTAAGCCAGAGGTGTGGGGGTGAGAGGATTCATCAGAGACAGAATGGGGAGCAGAACAGGCAGATCTACTGAAATACACTGCTCAGGGGAGCAGCGGGTGAGTCAGGAGAGGTCTGCTGCGCCATGTGGGTTGCTCCCTGGCCAGGGATCAAACCCATGTTGCAGTGGCTGGAGATAGCTTGATAGTGCTATCTTTAACCCCTGAGCCACTAAGGAGGGCCCTGAAGTCTAATTTTAAATTAACCTAATTCTCTTATCTTTTTTAGTCATTTTTTCCTGCTTCATGTTTGTCTATGCAAACAGCATAGCAAGACACCAGTGCCCTGCAGAGAGCAGCCAGCAATCATACCAGTCCTTCCACGTCGGTGTGGGCAGACATGAGGGGCCTTAGCACCCTGGGAGCCTGCACCGCAGCTGCACACTGGGCCTGGATTTGAGCCTTGGTCTTTGGCCAGGAAAGCCTGAGACACTTGGCGATGGCATGCTTCCCAGACTTGGAGTGAGCAATGTAGGTGAGTTGACTTAACCAGAGGCTGCACCCCTTTGGGATGTTGGCCCTGACCTCTTGGGCTTCACAAGGGCCTGGACAGCCTCAGCATGTGCATGCGTGGCCTTGGCATTGCTGTCCTGCATCATCTTCAGGCCCGTCTTGTTGTGCTTCTTGGCAAAGCACATGTTCCTCAGGAACTTGATGTCCATTCCGTTAAAAGAGTCATATCTTTGTGATTGGGTTTCTTGATTCCATTTTGGTGCCACTTTTGGAATTAGTTTGTATGGCTGTGTCTTATGGACCTGACTGGGTCTCCACCAGAGCCCGTTGCTCTCAGGTGTCTACAGCAGGAAGAGCCCTTTATCTTCTTTTTAAAAGCAACTTTTAAAAAATTGTGGTGAAATAGCAGCACCATTTACAATAGCTAAGCTATGGAAACAACCCAAATGCCTCAAAATAGATGACTGGATCAAGAAGATGTGGTACATATACACCATGGAATATTACTCAGCATTCAAAAAAGACAAACACATGCAATTTGCAGCAACATGGATGGCGCTGGAAGGGATCATGCTCAGCGAAATAAGCCAGAAAGAAAAAGAAAAATACCGGATGGTCTCACTCATAGCAGGAATCTGGAAAACCTAAATAAGGGACCAGGAAAAAGAACAGCTATAAGAAAGAAAAAATCAAAATCAACAAACAACTATGAACCAGAGACACACTATTGGGGGGGGGGCGCGAGGAAAGGAGGGATTGGGGTCAAAATAAGGGGGTTACAATTGTATGGGGAATATAAAAAAATTTAAAAAAAAAGAATGACAAAAAAAAGGGAAGCATTAAATCCAATAGACCTTTAAAAAAAATTGTGGTGAAACATACACAACATAAAATTTGGCATGTTAAAGAATACAGTTCAGTGCATTGTTGTGCAACCATCTTCATTATCTGCTTCCAAAACCACTCATTACCCCAAACAGAAATCTTGTAAGCAATAACTCTCCACCTGCTCCCATCCCCCAGTCCCTGGTAACCTTGAATCTACCTTCTGTCTCCATGAGATATCTATTCTAGATACCTTATATAAGTGAAGTCATGCAGTATTTGTCCTTTTGCTTTTGGCTTATTTCAGTTAGCATAATGTTTTCAAGGTTCACCTTTGCTGTAGCATGAATCATAACTTAATTCCTATCATGGCTATTCTTTCATTGTGTGGAAATACTACATTTTGTTTATCCATTCCTCTATTAGTGGACACTTGGCTTGCTTCCACCTTTTGACTTTTATGAATGACTCTGCTATGAATGTTCATATACACGTGTCTGTTTTAGGCCCAGTTTTCTGTACTCCTGGGCACGTAACTAGAAGTGGAATTGCTGGGACAAATGGTAATTAAAGGTTTAGCTTTTTGAGGAATCTCTTCCTAACTTATTTAAAGTCATTGGAGAGGGTCTCCCCGGTGGCGCAGCGGTTGAGCGCTGGGTTGCTAAGCTGCCCGCAGCCTCCGCAGTACCTGTTCGATCCTAGGCCACCAGGCGAGGGTCCCACATGGCGCGTAGACCTCTCCTGCCGCCCACTGCTCCCCTCAGCAGTGTACTTTGTCAGTCTGCCTGCTCTGCTCTCCTCTCTGGCTCTGGTGAATTCTCTCACCCTCCCCGCTTCTGACTGTACCCAGTGCTTGTATAAATAAATAAATAAATAAATCTTTAAAAAACAAAATAAAAAAAAAAGTCATTGGAGAAACCAACTCCATTTCACTTAATATTGTGTATACAGCAAAGTTATGCTTGGTTCATTTTGTGGAATGGAATGTGAACCTCTGGATTGACTGGCATGAGAACTGGTGAGACTTTCCATACAACAGGTCTGAGAGGGACTGCTACTTCCAATGTAGAAAAGTAGAAATGTAGAAAGGAGGAAATGAGGTTTCATTGAATTGTCTAATTGGATAAATACCTAAGTCACAGACTCTCAAATGTCCATCCTCTTGCAGTCCAAAATGGTGTTTAGCCAAGAAAGAGGCTAGAACCAACAGAGACATAGAATAGAATTAAAATGCAAAATTCTGTCTGGATTAAAAGAAAAACAGTCACAGGTGTGTTATTGGCTTGTGAAAATCATATCACCTTGAAAAATGTTGACTCTGTCATTTTTGAAACCATTGGAGGAATAATGAAGATATTTTTATAAGCAAAATCATTGCCATTTGCCATAAGTGGAACTGTGCATAAGTAGCAGAACCAACTTGCTTATTTCTCTCTGTTCTTATGTCTTGGATTCCTAGGGAACAGGAATTGTAATTAACATAGGGATAATACTTAATCAAAACAAGTTCTCCTCCTGATACCATAGAAACCTCTCCTGACTTCTCTGGGGAGAGTGAGAAAAGCCGGTCATGTGGCTCTTTTAGAAGGGATTTTCTGTACCTGGCAGGAAGGTAAATGAAGATGGATGATTCGGGAACACTGGTGCAAGCTCTCTGTAAGAGACCCTGAGCTCCATGTTCATTAACAACTTGCACCCACACCTTTCTTTCCACCAATCTGGGCAGCAGCTGGGGTGAGAATTCCATCACCCACCCCCTCCCTCCAGCATTTGCTCTTGCTCACCCCCCTGTGTCCCCCCACGAACCCCCCACAAAAGTTTGACTGTGTGTTTCCAAAGTTTAATTATCTGTCTCAAAGCCATGACTCTTTGGGAAAGCAGCCCTCAAATCCTTGTTGAAAGAAAACCTGGTCAACGATCC
Organism: Talpa europaea; assembly: GCF_964194135.1. Taxonomy (NCBI): domain Eukaryota; kingdom Metazoa; phylum Chordata; class Mammalia; order Eulipotyphla; family Talpidae; genus Talpa; species Talpa europaea. The sequence continues at coordinate 69,983,142 of NC_140076.1, read as the reverse complement.
TTTCTACCACCCCACAGAAGCATCCTCTCCCACTACTCTCCATTTCTTCATCCTGATTTATCATAGCTCTGCAGACATCATTCCCTGAAATCAGACATCATTCCCTGAAATCATACATTCATTTTCACTCTCTCCCCCCAATACAAGCACTTGAAATCAGGGACTTTTTGTCTGTCTTGCTTACAGGTATATCCTCAAGGTCTTGAATAGTGCTTGGCACAGAAGTTTAAAAGAAAGTCTTGAATGAAATAATGAGTATCTATTATATTTTAAAATTTGCCCCTTTTTGGTACTGAAATTCCCTGCTGTTATCCTGAAGGCTTCAATAAAGTTTTATCTCATATCATAGCAAATCCCCTGGGGGAAATCTGCCTGTCCACACTCAGACAGTCAGTGGTAGTGGCAAAGTGACCCACAGGGAATGGGTGGGTGGGGATCAGTGGTTGCACATGGGTGGGTTGTTGGTATTGGGGTTTTGAAGAAAAGAGTGATTCCTGGAGTCTGGAAATTTGGGGGTATTGATATGTGACTCATCAGAGTTGCATATAGTTTTATAAAATGCCTTCTCACACTTGAAGAAAAACTAATGTAGAGGGCACACGTCTAAATACAGAATAATAAAGCATTATGGAGAGCACTCAAGTCTAGCAGCATTAGGTATATGGGAGACATCGTCCAGCCTCACGAAGTGGGTGGGGGATCTGGAGATGCTTCAAGAAGAGGTGACCTTGAAGTGAGCCTTTTCTTCTTTTATATGAATTTGCATTTCTTTTAATCTGAATTTTCTCCCAGGCCATACATTTTGCTTTCTCCTGGAATATCTCTTCTTGTGTGCAGCCTCCTCTTTCTAGTTAAGGAACAATCTGCTCTTTTTCAGTAGGGATCATCTCTATGTGGCAAGGGGAGTTCGTGTGCAGGTTAATCTGAGTATTAACTCTTTAAGTTCTGCATTGTTTGGGGCTTTGTTCATTTGGATATGCTCAAAGACCAGAGAATCTTCATGTAAATCCTTAAATTCAGCATTAATCTCTACATTTTTAATCATGTGCTTTAAAAACCCAACATTCTTTTTGGGCCAATGACCCTGTGTCCAGCCTCACTCTTTGGCCTGAGCACACCTGTCATCTCCACCAATGTAAGGATAGGACAGCACACATTCTGAGTGACAGCCTTCAGATCCTTGGTGGCTTTTTGGTTATGCATGGCATTGATAGTATGAGCCTCTTGAAACAGGAGTTAGCCAGGTTAAATGGATATGGAAATAGTCAAAGAAGAGCAGCATGTATGAAGTCAAGGATGCAAAAGAAACCAAGAACCAGGCCTCCCTGGCAGCGCAGCGTGTTGAGCACCGCGCTGTGAAGCTGTCCACAGCCTCCGCAGCGCCAGTTCGATTCCCAGCCGGCCAGGGAGAATCCCACATGGCGCAGCAGACCTCTCCTGTTGTGCCCATTGCTCCCCTCAGCAGTGTCTTCGGTCCGTCTGCCTGATCTGCTCCCGCTCTGCCTGTGGTGAATCCTCTCACCCACGACTCTGGCCTGTACCCCAGCTCTTGTATAAATAAAAATAAATCTTAAAAAAAAGGAAACCAAGAACCATGGGACAGTCTCAACTGACCTTCCAAGGATCCCTGCAAATGGGTTCAATGTTCTATGCCTTTCCACATTAGACAGTAAGCTCCCTGAAAGTAGGGATTGCTGTATTTACCACTGTAGCCAGTGTCCAAGAAAATGCCCAGCATAAGGTTCTTTGCTGAGTGAATGAATGGAGAGATGAATCACTGCCCTGTTCCAGATTGGATGTCTCAACCAATGCTTGCCTAAGTCACATCAGAGTCCATGATATACGTAGTGTGATTTACTAATTGCTAGATAGACTCAATGGATTCATAATCAAATATGGGGTAGGGTATTTGTCTTGTGTTCAATGTGTTTGCTCCTTATACACAGTAAAGCAAAGCTGTTTGCTTCGTGTTACCAGGACAATCTTGCTGTGTGAGTAGAAACAGGCTCCAAAATAATAACAGTATTTATAATATTTATTGAGTTATGGTAATGATAATATTTATTGAATAATATTAGCTCACACCCAGTAGTAAGTGGCCATTAGCAGTCAACCCTTTGCAGGTCACTTTCAGTGCAGCCACAGTGCCCAAAGCTACACTTACCCCACAGAAGCTTCCTTTAGAAATTGTGGGCAAATATGTAATATCAGGAATTCATACCGTGTAAAGCAATCTTGAGGAAAAGAAGGAAAATGGAGGTATCATATTACATGATTTTAAATAACATTATAAAGCAATAGTAACTAAAATAACAAGGTTTTAGAATAAAAATAGACACATGGCTCAATGGAATAGAATCAAAAACTCAGAAATAAGCCCATGCATATGTCAACAGCTTATTTATGACAAAAGAGATTTGATCATATAATGGAAAAAGGAGCATTTTTTAATATATTTTTTACATCATTTTTGATTTTTGCACAATGTATTCATTTTTATCTTGGTTATAGTTTCAATACAATTCCCACCCCCCCTTGTTTTGATCCTACTCCATTTTCCCCCTATAGTGTGTCTCTGAGGATTTATAGATGCTTGTTGATTTTGACTTTATTATAATTAGTCTTTTTCCTGGTCCCTTATTTAGGTTTTCTAAATTCCTGCTATGAGTGAGACCATCCTGTATTTTTCTTTTTCTTTCTGGCTTATTTTGCTGAGCATGATCTCTTCCAGCTCCATCCATGTTGCTGCAAATTGCATGAGTTTATCTTTTTTGATTGCTGAGTAATATTCCATTGTGTATATGTACCACATCTTCTTGATCCAGTCATCTATTTTGGGGCATTTGGGTTGTTTCCATAGCTTAGCTATTATAAATAGTGCTGCTATAAACAGAGGGGTGCAGGTGCCCTTTTGAATTAATGTTTCTGTGTCATTTGGGTAAATACCTAGGAGTGGGACTGTTGGATCATATGGAAGCAAAAGGAGCATTTTTTTTAAAGATTTATTTATTTATTTATTTATTTATACAACCACTGGGTACAGTCAGAAGCGCCAGAGGGTGAGAGAATTCACCAGAGCCAGAGGGGAGAGCAGAGCAGGCAGACTAACGAAGTACACTGCTGAGGGGAGCAGCAGGTGGCAGGAGAGGTCTGTGCGCCATGTGGGACCCTCACCCAGTGGTTGGGGATCGCCAGGGATCAAACCGGCGCTACAGAGGCCACGGGCAGCTTCGCAGCCCAGTGCTCAACCGCTGCGCCACTGGGGAGGTCCAAAAGGAGCATTTTTTAATATGTGCCATTCTCACTAGTGTAAGATGGTATCTCATGGTAGTTTTGATTTGCATTTCCCTGATTACAAATGATGTTGAACATTTTTTCATATGCCTGTTGGCCATTTGCATTTCCTCTTCAGAGAAGTTTATTTTTAGCTCTTCTGCCCATTTTTTGACTGGATTATTTTGTTGTTGTTCAGTCTCATCAGCTCTTTGCAGATTTTTGTGATCAGTCCTTTATCATTAGTGTTGCGTGCAAAAATGTTCTCCCAGTTGGTGGGGTTTCTCTTTGTTTTTGTTATTGTCTCTTTTGCTGTGCAGAAGCTCTTTAATTTGATGTAGTCCCAGCTGTTTATCTTTGCCTTCACTATCACTGCTTTGGGTGATGTGTCTGTAAAGATGTCTTTGATGAGCAACAACAAATGTTGGCGAGGGTGTGGAGAAAAAGGAACTCTCCTGCACTGTTGGTGGGAGTGCAAACTGGCCCAACCGTTATGGAGAGCAGTGTGGAGATTCTGGACCTACTAAACATAGAGCTTCCATATGATCCAGCAATTCCACTCCTAGGTATTTACCCAAAGGACACAGAAACATCATTCCAAAGAACACCTGCACCCCTATGTTTATAGCAGCTCTATTTACAATAGCTAAGCTTTGGAAACAGCCCAAATGCCCAAAAATAGATGACTGGATCAAGAAGATGTGGTACATATACTCCATGGAATATTACTCAGCAATCAAAAAAGATAAACTCATGCAATATGCAACAACATGGATGGCACTGGAAGGGATCATGCTCAGTGAAATAAGCCAGAAAGAAAAAGCAAAATACCGGATGGTCTCACTCATAGCAGGAATCTAGAAAACTTAAATAAGGGACCAGGAAAATGAATAACTATAAGAAAGTGAAAATCAAAATCAACAAAAAACTATGAACCAGAGACAGTTTTAGGGGAGTGGGGGGCAGGAGGGGAGGGATTGGGGTCAGAATGGGGGGGGTTGCAAATGTATGGGGAATATAAAAATAAAATTTATTATTAAAAAAATACTATAATCCACAAAAAAAAAAAACAACAAAAGGAGCATTTTTAAAACAAATGATTCTGAGAAAACTGGATGACTGGATGTAAAAGAATGAAGTCGAATTTCTTTCTAACTCCACACAAAAATAAATTCAAAATGGATTACAGATCTGGATATAAGACCTGAAATTATAAAATACTTTGAGGAAAGCCTAGTTGACACACTTCATGATAGCAGCGAAGGAGCTGTCTTTGGGGACTAGACCCCTATGGAAAGGGAAATACAACAACAAAAAAAAAATTAAGACTGTTTCAAAATAAAAAAGTTTTTAAATAATGAAAGATATTAGCAAATTGAAAATGCAGTCTACTGAACAGGAGAAGACATTACACATTATACAATGATAGGGGTTAATTTCCAAGGTATACAAAGAACTTATACAACTCAACAACAAAAAAACAAGCAACCCAATGGAAAAAAAATGGCCTGCAGATTTGAATAGACAATTTTCCAAAGAGGACACATAGAAGGCCAACAGATTAATGAAAAATGATTGTTATCACTTTTAATAAGAGAAATACAAATAAAAACTGCAATGAGATATCATCTCACACTTGTGAGAATGGCATACATCAAAAGACACCCAACAAAAAGTGCTGCAGAGGATGTGGAGGGAGAGGAGCACTTGTGCATTGGTGGTAATGTAAGTTGGTGCAACCACTTCAGTAAGTAGTCTGGAGGTATCTTAAAGAATTACAAGTGGAAATACTATATGATTCAGCAATCCCACCATTGGGTATCTACCCAAAGAACAAGAAACCATCAATTTGAAAAAACATGTGCTCCACATATATGCATGCATGTTCATCGTGGCATTAGTTACAATAGCTAACTTATGGAACCAATCTCAATGTCCACTGTTGGAGGATTCAGTAAAGAAGAAGTGCTGCATATACACAATGGAATATTATGTGGCCACAGCAAAATGGAAGGAACTTGAGGGGATTATGTGAAGTTAGTCTGAGAAATTAAGACAAATATTGGATGCTTTTGCACTAATGAGTAATACAAGAAGTTAAAGCAGAAGAAAATGATGAGGCTAAATAATTATAAACTAGTGGACATAATCACTGAACTAAGTTTACCAAGGTTAGGGAGGGAAGAAGGTGAAAGGGTGAAGGGGATTTCAGGATGGTGATGGGTGTGTGTTTTTTGCTGTTTCCTGTGTTGTTTCCGTCAAAAAAAATTAGAAGTCACATTGGGATGAAAAATGATAAAGAAATTATTGGCACGCTTCTAGGATTTGATGACTACATCAGTGTGGTACTGAAAGATGCCACTGAATTTGAAATCATACCAGAAGGTAGAATTACTAAATTGATAGATTTTGCTAAATGGAAAAAAAAATGCTGGTTCCTGAAGAAGAACATGAAGTATCAAAGAATTTCCTTATCTTATGCTGAATCGTGCTATGTCCTACACAATGACAAGAGAAAAATTCTTTAACTTTTTAATGTTTAGATTCCATGAAGCTAAGTTTCCTGTTAAAGGGAAATGTTTTGAAAATGCATTGTCAATGCCCATTTTTGTTAGTTAATCATGATTATTTTGGAAAAAGAACGGTTTGCTCTTTGTAAACTAAAATGAAGATATTTTGGTTTTAAAAAAGCCACAATCCCCATCTAATAAGAGTTCATTCTTTAAGATGTACATCTTCAATCAGAGTTTTTCTAATCAATTTTGGAGTTGTGCCTGTTGCACAGAAAAGAGCAGCAGCCATGAGCTCAAAGATAAAGCAAGCAAACATCTGAGAATTTACTTAGAGTTGCAGGGATCAACCAGAGCAATCTACTTCACATTTGCCCAGTGTCCTCCCACTTTTGCTTAAAATCAGTTTGACACTCTTTTGAAACCATGGCTAAATGGTTACATTGGTCTCAGATGCTAAAGCACAAAAAATTCTTCTCTAACTTTCTCTTTAAATTTGTATTCACAGATGCAATTTATTGTATCTGACAGCCTGAGCACCAGAAGTGACTAACCTTGAGTTGAGCTCCAAGGCTGGCTGGAGTCCAGAGACTGCAAATGAAGAGGAGGGGGTGACCGGAACTGAAGGACCTGCCAACAAAAACTCAAAACTCCAGTTACCTGAAAAAACCCTCTTCACTTGTTTCAATGTATGAACTTGTTTCAATGTATGAACTTGTTTCAATGCCCTGCAACTAGCCAGTGAACTTTAGCTGAGTTCACATATCTTTGTCCCTAACCTGTTCTGCAGCCAACAAAATTTAACTCCTGCTACCCCAAATCAATATCACCCCCTTCTTTTTCCTAGAGGGGGAGGCAGATGTGAACTTACTTCCTGCCTGCTGGCCAAAGGATTTGCAATAAAGCTTTTCTCAAACCTGTATCAGAAATTGGTCTCTGGGCACGTTGAGTGGCCAGCCTATGTTCACTGACATATTGTAGGGTAAGGAAAATGTCAGGCTTTTCTGCCCTTCCGCCATCAGGATAGATGATGGATCCTTGTCCTGAATGCATGCCTGATGGCGGGCACCTGGAATAGGGTGTGGGCATAGGTAGATGGGATTCAGCTGAGCTAAGACTGTGCTTTTTAAGGGCAGCGTCACGGGGGGACGCCAGCAGCCCCAGCCAGCAGCAGCAGCAGAAGCTGAGAAAAGCAGCAGTAGAAGCCGAAAGAAGAAGCCCGAAGCAGAAGCAGAGAACGCCAGAGAGCCCAGATAGAGTGAAGATTTGCTGGGGGCTGGGAGGCCTGCCAGCCTCCCAGCCCCCCAGCACCCCTGCCTGCCATATGCCTGGTGAACCCCAATAAAAGACCTGCAAAACCACTAAGGACTCTGACTCCTCCTTTACCCGGTCTGCATGGGATCAGAAAACCTGCACTGTGTCCGGTCCTGCCCTTACACATATTCTTCCTCTTTTGAAAATGCTCTTCTAATGAATTTGTTTGTAAAAAAAAAAATCTTCCAAGTTTTGACTTATGTGCCTATGCTGGCACCATGTGCCTACTTGCTAGAGATGCAGACCTTACCCTCAGGAGATGGAGCTTAATGATGGAAATGGACATTGAAAAATTAAACAAGTATATAAATGCAATGGTGACAAGCATTCCTAAGGAACAGTTGCAGGTGTTTAAGAGTTTATAGAAGAGAGACAAGGCCTGTTCCAGGAGGAGGAGGGCATCGGGGAAGCTTTCCTGCAGAAGTGACAGCACTAGAACTGAGTCAGAAGGATGAACAGGAGTTGCAACTCACAGAATGAAGAGTTTTGGGTGGAAGGAAGAGACTGGAAGGGGTTTGGTGAGATCCTAAGTGCCCTTTTGTAACCATGTGTAGGGTAAGGTAAAAAATCAGGCTTTTCTGCCCTCCAACCATCAGGATTGATGAGGGAACCCTGTGATCCTGAATGCATGCCTGATGGCAGGCACCTGAAGTGGGTATACCTGTGCTAAGACTGTGCCTTTTAAGGGTGGTGTCACGGGGACACCAGTAGAAGCCAAGAAGCCGAGAAAGAAGTAGCAGAAGCCGAGAGAGAAGCCGAGAACGCCAGAGAGCCCAGATAGAGTGAAGACTTGCTGGGGGCTGGGAGGCCTGCCGGTCTCCCGGCCCCCCAGCACCCCTGCCTGCCGTGTACCTGGTAATCGCAATAAAAGACCTGCAAAAAACCACTGAGGACTCTGACTCCTCCTTCACCCGGTCTGCAGGGGATCAATGAAAACCTGCACTGTGTCCTGTCCTGCCCTTACACCATGGTCACCTTGGTCACTGTGTGACAAATCTAACCTTCATCAGGCTGTCCCTTCCATCAGGTGTTGTTAGTCTCTGCTACCAAATGCAGAACTTCATTCAATGTAGTTACTGGAGGAATAACTACACCTGCTTCTCTTATCTCCTTGAGCAAAACAGAACCCAATGGTTGTGGCCTAGAGAAAGGGGGCTGCATATGGAATCTTCCTCCTTGTGGGGACTCAGTGGCTTAGTCAGAGCACCAGTGCCTGAGGAAGTTGGTTCCTGAGCCATCAGCAGGACAGTGTGTTCTACCAGAGGACTTTGAAGCAGGAGATCCAGGGACTGCAAATATTACAATGATTCTTCAGGGATATGAGTGGACCTTCTCTTTTAATACAGAAAACAGCTGCATCAGAAGCCAAAATGGATCTGAACTGGAACAGGGAAGACATGAGCGGGGTGGGGGGGGGCGGTGGGGAGAGGGTCGGTTCGTGGGAGGCAGACACTCTGATTATAGGGCTTTGTAAGTAAAATTCGTTTTGATGAACATGCTTTTAATATTTTTCCATTTGTGCCAGAAAAGTCAACTCTCTCTCCTGTTTCCTTCTGTTGGGAAAGTATTTAATTCCACTCTGGGGTGAGAGACAGCATGTAAGAGCAGAAGTTGTGAAAAAAAAAAAAAAGTGGAGACTTATGAAAGAGAGAACAATGCCAAAGAGGGCCCTGCTGGAGTTTTAGGGAAATCCCCCTTTACCAGTGAGTTAGGATCAAACTTTTAGGTAAAGACACAAAACAGAACCATGGAAAAGGCCAGGTTGGCTGGGTTGGAATTCCAGCCCCCTTGGGAAGGAACTTATCCTCGCTGAAACCGTTATCACATCTGCAAAGTGGGCATTTCCTGGCATCCGACAAGAGAAATGTGGTAGTTACTGTCATTACCGGAAGAAGTAAGCAGAGATCTGAGTTCAGACCTAAAAGCCAGAAATATCTTCTGTTCTAATCTCAGATGATCTAGTCATCCGAACCAAATTTAGCAATGTCTTCTCTTTGTGCTTAGCTCATCCAGAAGGGATCCGTCATTCAGGAGCAGTAGTGGGGCATGTCGCCGCTGAGCTATTCTGGGCAAGAAAAAACAAGGGTTAGCATACTTTAAATTTCAACAACTGTGAGAGTACCTTGATGAGCAGAAGCTGTGGATGGAAGCAAGAAAGATATCTCCAAATATTTTTTATTTTCAGGAACAATAAGGCCCTTTTCATTCCAGGATATATCAAAACTAATAAAATTTGAGCCCCAGTTATCTGTGTGAGCGCCTTCATATCTTTATTGTGTTATTTGACTTTATAGATGAGGAGACTGAGAGGGAAAGTAAAGCCACAGAGCTAGTGAAGAATGAGACCAGGGTTCTCGACAAAGGTTTCTCCACCTCAGCATTACTGACACTTTGCATTGGAGAGTCTTCAGTGTGGGGCTACTCATGTGGGGTGTTTAGCAGCACCCCTGGCCTTTACCAATGAGATGACAGAAAGCATCCTCTTCATTGTGACAACAAAGATGTCTTCAGGGCCTCCCTGGTGGCGCAAAGGGGTTAAGCACCACACTGTGAAGCAATCGGCAGCCTCTTCAGCATGAGTTTGCTCCCCAGCCGGCCAGGGAGCAACTCACATGGCGCAGTAGACCTCTCCTGTCTGTCCACTGCACCCCTCAGCAGTGTACTTCGGTCAATTTGCTGTTCTGTTCCCCACTCTGTTTCTGGTGAATCCTCTCACCCCCTGCATCTCTGGCCTGTACCCCAGCTCTTGTATGCATAAATAAATCTTTAAAAAAAATCTTCAGACAATGCCAAATACCCCTTGCTGAACAAATAACCCCAACTTGAGAATCACCTGTTCTACACCTATATCCACCATCACCAGTCGGTTCCAGAAGTGCTTTCATAGCACTGGTTTGAGGAGTTCTTTGAGTCAAGGTCAATGCTAGTGGATCCATATTAGGTGAAGAGTTGTTTGAAGTCCGAGGCCCTCATGGAAAGCATTTTTTGCAGTAATTCATCTTCCATACATGTTGATACACTCCTAGTTCCTGAGGTGTCTTTACTCATTTCTGAAGATAAGTAATTATCACATGCTATTTAAAGTCTATATTAAGAAGACTAGTTGGAGTTAAAACAGTCTTGGGAAGCCTTTGGAGTACAAAAGAGCCTTTACACAGTGATAAAACATGTGGGCTCTGTCTCCTTATTCTTTCTTTCCTTGTAATTCAGTTTGACTTGATTCAAGTTTCTTCTCTATCCACTCTTAAACAATAAATGCAAATAAAATGCTAGGGGAAAAGATATTCCCCTAGAAAAATTGGCTCTCCAATCAAATAAACCAAAGTTCAAATTCAGACATTTACACTTTAGGTAGATAACTTAAGTCATTTAACTAAAGGCTCAGTGTTTACAGTCATGTTTGGTTTGTGAAGGAAGGAAATACTAGTTAAATTTATTTAATTTTATATTTAATAATATTTAGTTTATGCTATTATACATGGTAAACTAGAGAGTATGTATATAAATATAGCAACATATATATGTACATGTAAGTCTAGCGACTATATTTACTATTTTGAACAGACCAAAATCCAGACATTAGAGTCAAACGTGGCATTATGCCATGTTTATAATCCTTAAAGCAAATTTTCAAAGCGGGCATTGTATTTTTGAGATGCAGTAACTGAAGAAGGAGATTAAACAATACACTCAAGATCAGAAAAACTGTACTATGTGTTAGAATCCTAAACTAAGAGCTAACAGAGTAACTACATGATTCAATGATGTTCCTACAGTTAGTTGAGGAGCATCCTAGGACTTTTTGAACAGGATTCATCTAATTTTACAGGGCACTTTGGATAAATTCATATATGACAAGTGAGTTTAATAATTTGTAACTCTCTGGAAGGGGAGCCATTCTGTCTTCCTTTTTTTTTTTTAGGGTCAAATGTACCCTACCTGTGCTGTGGTGAAAACATGACAGAATCACCCAACAATAGCAGCATAGACATTCTTCCGTGCACACGAAACCTTCTTCAGAAGAGATCATATGTTAAGCTTCAACAAATTTAAAAGGATTAAAATCATACCAAGTACATTCTTTGACCCCAGTGGAGGGGAATTATAAATTAATAATAGAAATAAAGTTGGAGAGTTCACAAATATGAGGAATTAAATGACACAATGCCCAAATAACCAGTTGGTCAGAGAAGGAGTCACATGAGAATCAGGAAGTACTTTGAGATGAATGAAATAGAAAGTATTACATGCCAAAATTTACAAGATGTAGTTAAAGTAGAGCCTACAGGGAAACTCACAGTGGTAGATGCCTATATTAATAAAGAAGAAAGATCTCAAATTGATAACATAACTTTACATAGGAAGACACTGGAAAAAGAAGAGCAAACTAAACCCAATGCAAGCAAAAGAATGAGAATGATAAAGAGCAGAACAAAATTAATGTTACAAATAATATATATAACAGAGAAAATCAGTGGAGATGAAACCTGGTTTTTTGAAAGCACCAAGAAAATATTAAATCTTTACATAGATTACCAGAGAGAGAATTCAAGTTTCTAAAGTTAAAAAAAAACTACTGAAGTCTCTAAAACAAAGAATGAAAGAGGGGACATAAGGGGATATTATGAATTGAATGCCAACAAATTGCATTATTTAGATGAAGTGGATAAATTCTAGGAAGTCACAAACTACTAAAACTGACTTAAGAAGTAGAAAACCCAAATAGAACTATAACAAGGAAAAACACTGGATTAATAATTTAAAATTTTGCCACACACTCTATGCCAAAACCCAGATGACTTCACTGGAGAATTCTACCAAACATCATTAAAAATTTAATAGCAATTCTTCCCAAATTCTACAAAACAATAGAAGAGGAGGGAATTCTTTCTAACTTATTTTATATTTTCTCTTTTTTTAAAGATTCATTTTTTTATTTATACAAGCACCAGGTACAGTCAGAAGCACAGGAGGGTGAGAGAATTCACCAGAGTCAGAGCGGGGAGCAGAACAGACAGACTGACGAAATACACCGCTGAGGGGAGCAGTGGGCGCGGCAGAAGAGGTCTGCTGGGCCTTGTGGGACCCTCACTGGTGTGGGACCATCGCCCGTGGCCGGGCATCAAACTGACACTGCAGAGGCTGAAGGCAGCTTCGCAGCCCAGCGCTCAACCATTGCGCCACTGGGGAGGCCCCTCTAACTTATTTTATGAAGCCAGTATTCCCTGATTCCAAACCAAGGAAAACTACAGACCAATATCTCTTATGGAAATAAATGCAAAAATCCTTAACATAATAGTAGAAAATTGTATCCAACAATGTATAAAAAAAGATTTTGTGGAGACTCCCTGGTGGCTCAAGGGGTTAAGACGCAACCTATGAAGCTATCCACAGCCACTGCAGCACGAGTTCAATCCCCAGCCAAGGAGCTAACCCACATGGACCAGCAGACCTCTCCTAATTCACCTGTTGCTCCCCTCAGCAGTGTATTTCAGTCAATCTGCCTGTTCTGCTCCCCACTCTGTCTCTGGTGAATCCTCTTACCCCCCACACCTCTGGCCTGTACCCTAGTTCTTGTATGCATAAATCAATCTTTAAAAAAAAAAAGATTTTGTGCCTTGATCAAGTGGGATTCATCTCAAGAACAAAAGGTTGATTTAATGTCTGAAAATCAACTTATGTAATATAATTAAATAAAGGACAAAAGCCACATGATCATATCAACAGATATGGAAAAATATTTGACAAAAATAACACCTATTCATGATAAGACACAAAAAGCTTGATATGTGCGAGAACTTCCTTAACCTGATAAAAAGCATCTACAAAAAACCCACAGCTAATTGCATACATAATGGTGAAGAACAAAACTTTCTGCCTAATATATATATATAAAAAAACAAGACAAGGCTGTCTGCTCTCAACACTTCAGTTTGACATTGTACTGGAGGTTCTTGCCAAGGCAAATAACTAAAAAATTAAAAACATCTATATTGGAAAGGAAGAAGAAAAACTATTTACTGATGACATGGTCTCATATATAGAAAATCCTAAAGAATCCACACAAGAAAGCTATTTGTTACAAATGAGTTCAGCAAGGTTGTAGGATATAAGCTCAATATGTAAAAATCAATGTATTTCTGGACACTAGCAATGAACAATCTGAAAATGAAATTAAGAAAGCAATTCCATTTACAACAGCATCAATAACTGTTCTATCATCCATTTAATTGTTGTCTTGGCTGACATCTATTGAAAATCTCTTGGCCCTATAGGTGAGACTTTATTTCTAGACTTCCAGTTTGATCCTATGTGTCTATGTTCATGCCAGTGCCATGCTGTCCTGATTATTGTTATTTTATTTTGAAATTGAGAAGTATGAGCCCTTTAACTTTATTCTTTTCAAGATTGTTTTGGCTATTTTGGGTTCTTTGTATCCTTATGAATTTTAGCACCAGTTTCCAGGGGGAGAGAGGGCTTAGAAGTTGGCAGTTTGACAAAAATTAATTTGAATCTGTAGATTTGGAGAGCTGCAGTTTTAACAATTGCCATTTAACAATATTAAATATTTAATCCATGAACACAGGGTATCTTTCCATTCATTTAAGTCTTCTTTAATTTCTTTCTACAGTGTTGAGTAGTTTTCATTTTATGAGTCTTTCACTTGTTTACAAGTGATGTTCAGATAGGGTTTCCAAGGAAGTGACATTTTGGGCTGAAAGCTGAGTGTCAGGAGTGGGTCAGTTCATGAAGGACCTAATAAGTTATTGTATTATTATAGTTGTTAGAAATCCTAGGGATCATTGTGTCTAGTGTTTCCTGGTCCTGATTATTTTTTGAATGGGTAAATGATGAAAATTGACAGCTGTGGACCCCAGGCATAAATAAGGAGAGAAAAATGGAGCCATAAGAACTGCTGTTGCTCAAGAGGAAGAATTAGCAACAGGACCAGAGAAGAGCTACAATGCTAATCTCATTCAACCTCCTTTTTTTTTTTTTTAAATCAGAACACTCCAGCCCCAACAGAATATATATTCTCTCAAGTGCATGTTCTCTCAGGAAGCATTCTCCAGGATAAGCCATAGGTTAGGTCATACACATTCTTTCCTTTTTTCTTCATATTTTATTTTATTTCATGTAATTCTTATATCATTTTTCATTTTTGCACAAAGTATGCATTTTCATTTTGGTTATATTCCCCATATAATACCCACCCCCCTTATTTTGGCCCTAATCCCTCCTACCCCACCCCTGTTAGTGTGTCTCTGGTTTATGGTTGCTTGTTGATTTTGATTTTTACTTTATAATAATTAGTCTTTTTCCTGGTCCCTTATTTAGGTTTTCCAAATTCCTGCCATGAGTGAGATCATCCAATATTTTTCTTTTTCTTTCTGGCTTATTTCGCTGAACATCATCCCTTCCAGCTCCATCATGTTGCTGCATATTGCATGAGTTTATCTTTTTTGATTGCTGAGTAATATTCAGTTGTGTATATGAACCACATCTTTTTTTTATTAAATAATAAATTTTATTTTTATATTCCCCCATACAACTGCACATGCCCCATTCTGACCCCAATCCCTCCCCTCCCGGCCCCCACCCCCCAAAAAGTGTCTCTGGTTCACAGTTTTTTGTTGATTTTGATTTTCACTTTCTTATAGTTATTCTTTTTCCTGATCCCTTATTTAAGTTTTCTAGATTCCTGCTATGAGTGAGACCATCCGGTATTTTTCTTTTTCTTTTTGGCTTATTTCGCTGAGCATGATCCCTTCCAGCGCCATCCATGTTGCTGCAAATTGCATGTGTTTATCTTTTTTGAATGCTGAGTAATATTCCATGGTATATATGTACCACATCTTCTTGATCCAGTCATCTATTTTTGGGCATTTGGGCTGTTTCCAAAGCTTAGCTATTGTAAATAGTGCTGCTATAAACATAGGGGTGCAGGTGTTCTTTGGAATGATGTTTCTGTGTCCTTTGGGTAAATACCTAGGAGTGGAATTGCTGGATCATATGGAAGCTCTATGTTTAGTAGGTCCAGAAATCTCCACACAGCTCTCCATAACGGTTGGACCAGTTTGCACTCCCACCAACAGTGCAGAAGAGTTCCTTTTTCTCCACAACCTCGCCAACATTTGTTGTTGCTAGTTGTTTTAATATGTGCCATTCTCACTTGAACCACATCTTCTTGATCCAGTCATCTATTTTTGGGCATTTGGGTTGTTTCCATAGCTTAGCTATTGTAAATAGTGCTCCTATAAACATAGGGGTGCAGGTGCCCTTTGGAATGAATGTTTCTGTGTCATTTGGGTAAATACCTAGGAGTGGAATTGCTGGATCATATGGAAGCCCTATCTTTAGTAGGTTGAGGAATCTCCACACTGCTCTCCATAGTGGTTGGACCAGTTTGCATTCCCACCAGCAGTACAGGAGAGTTCCTTTTTCTCCACATCCTCACCAACATTTGTTGTAGCTAGTTTTTTTAATATATGCCATTCTCACTGGTGTAAGATGGTATCTCGTTGTAGTTTTGATTCGCATTTCCCTGATTACAAGTGATGAAATTTTGTTCATATGCCTGTTGGCCATTTGCATTTCTTCTTTGGAGAAGTTTCTTTTCAGTTCTTCTGCCCATTTTTTGACTGGGTTATTTACTTTGTTTTTGTTGAGTCTCATCGGCTCTTTGTAGATTTTTGCGATCAGTCCTTTATCATTAGTGTTGTGTGCAAAAATTTTCTCCCAGTTTGTGGGGTTTCTCTTTGTTTTGGTTATTGTCTCTCTTGCTGTACAGAAGTTCTTTAATTTGATGTAGTCCCAACTGTTTATCTTTGCCTTCACTATTAGTAAAGTGGCAGGATACAAAATCAACACATAAAAATCAGTAGCCTTCCTATACACAAACAATAAATCTGAAGAAATCAAGAAAACCATCCCCTTTTATGACTGAAACAAAAAAAAAATCAAATTCTTTGGAATAAACCTAACAAAAGAGGTAAAGGACCTATACAAAGAAAACTATAAAACACTGTTAAAAGAAATAGAAGAAGACACAAAGAAATGGAAAGACATCCCCTGCCCATGGATTGGAAGAATTAACATTATCAAAATGGCCATCCTACCAAAAACAATTTACAAATTCAATGCTATTCCAATAAAAATTTCAATGACATTCTTCAAAGAAACAGAACAAATATTGATGAAATTCATATGCAGCCACCACAATTCCTGAATAGCCAAAGCTCTCCTGAAAAAAAAAGAAGGGAATGGAGGCATCACACTCCCAGATTTCAAACTATACTACAAAGCCATAATAATCAAAACTGGATCAAGAACAGAACAGACACATGGAACAAGAACAGACACATAGACCAATGGAACTGAATAGAAAATTCAGAAATAAACCCACAGATTTACAGTCAACTAATCTTTGACAAAGGAGCAAAGAATATACAATGGAGCAAAGAAAGTTTGTTCAATAAATGGTGCTGGGAAAACTGGGTCACTACATGCAAAGGAACGAAGATTGACTACTACCTCACACCATGCACAAAAACCAACTCAAAATGGATTAAAGAACTAGACATAAGACCTGAAACCATAAAATATATAGAAGGAAATATAGGCAAAACACTACATGACATGCACCTCAAAGACATCTTTACAGACACATCACTCAACCTCTTTTTAATGCAGAAAAGAGGGCCTCCCTGGTGGCACAAGGGGTTAATCACAGCACTGTGAAGTTATCCGCAGCCTCTGCAGCACCAGTTCGAGTTCCATCTGCAGCCAGGGAGCTACCCAACTGGCGCAGCAGACCTTTCCTGTCTCACCCACTGCTCCCCTCAGTGTATTTCAGTAGATCTTCCTGTTCTGTTCCTTACTCTGTCTCTGGCGAATACTCTCACCCCCTGCACCTCTGACCTGTACCCCAGGTCTTGTATGCATAAATAAATAAATCTTTTTTAAAAATACAACACCACCCCCACCCCCACCCCTGCCTGCCATGTACCTGGTAAATTTGAATAAAAGCCTGAAAAGCCACCAAGAGCTCCAGGACTCCTCCTTTACTCCTGTCTGCTTGGGTCATAGAGATCCTGCCCTGTGCCCATGCTGCCACTATAGGATCCCTCCTTATCACTTGCCTCACAGAAAATTTAATTAAAAATGAATCATAGACTTAAATGTAAGAGCTTAAACTATAAAAGTTTTAGAAGGAAGTATAGGTGAAAATCTTCATGATTTGGGTTAGAGAGTTCTTAAAGGGGGAAAAAATGTTAAATTTTACTTCATCAAAATAAAAAAGCTTTTGCACTTTCAAAGTACACCATTCAAAAGATGAAAAGACTAGCAATAGAATGAAAGAATGTTTAGAAATCATGTACTTAATAAAGGACTTGTAGTCAGGATATATAAAGTACACTTACAACTCAATAGTCAGAAGATTAAACAACCCAATTTAAAAATGGGAAACAGATAAAAAGAACATTTCATCATAGCAAAAAAGAACATGAGAAGATGCTCAACATGTGTGTGTCCTGATGTGACCTTGTTGGAGACCCCTAAGGCATGAAGTGCTGAGATAGGGAAAGTGTTGGGGTCATGACTGGAAGACTGGGCAACATGGGCTGGAAGACTGGCCTGAGTCCACACCGTGATGTCCTTCCTTTTATCAGCAAAGCTAAGCCTGAGGGAGAAACAAGCATGGGAACAGAACAACTTGATAATGCAGAACCTTGGCAGTGAATGTGTGCCAGATTAATGCTGAATACTAACAGTATGTCTTGTAACTAACAAAAGTGGGGAGGGCGGTTTATCTCAATAAAAATGAGTTGTACCAGGTACTGAGGACGCTTGAGCTTGGACTGAGAAGCCTTGTGTCCCCTGGGTCCCACTTTTCTTAAACTCTATTTTGTGTCTGTCAGTTCTTTATTTCTCCTCAACCCTGTTCCCTGGGATGGTTCCCGGCATGACCTAATGAGATGAACACAATATCACCCACGTGTATTCTTGGCAGAATTGTAATCCTGGACCTAGTTGTGAGAAACAACCAAACAAATCCTGATTCTAAAACACTCTTCGTGATCATGTGTGGTGGCACAGGCGGTTGAGTGCAGTGCTGTGGGGCTGTCCGCAGCCTCCACGGTGCGTGTTCGATCCCAGTCGGCCAAGGAGATACCCACATGGCATGGCAGACCTCTCCTGTCTCTCCTGCTGCTCCCCTCAGCAGTGTATTTCAGTCAGTCTGCCTGTTCTGTTCCCCACTCTGTCTCTAGTGGATCCCTCACCCCCTGCACCTCTGGTCTGTATCCCAGTTCTTGTCTGCACGAATAAATAGATCTTTAAAAAAAATAGTTAATGCTCTGGAGAGGGGGATAGAGAGAAGGCATAAGATATGACAACCCCATGCAATGTGTGACTTTAGGTTGGAGCCTGAATAGAAAAACCAGTCTCAGTTGACCCTTAAACCACATGGGTTTGATTTGCACAGGTCTGCTTATACATGGACTTTTTTCTATCTGCAGGTTTTTGCATTCACAGATTCAACCATCCTCAGATGTTGGCTGGTTGAATCTTCAGATTCTGAATCTGGGAAATGGGGGGTCAACTATGAGGGAGTTGAGCATCCCCAAATTTTGGTATCTTCAAGAGGAGTTCTGAAACCAGTTCCCCTTGTATATCAAACAATGACTACAACTTCTTTTAGGGAAAAGGGTGTTGCCAACAGTTTTATGCAGGTTTTGACTAACAAGAGTTGCTCTTCTTAGACAATTAAGAGAAAAAAAGCTCAAAATACAAGTGATTAGTTGAGGCCCTGCAAAAGTGAATGAGTTTTAGTAGGAATATAATGACCAGAAAAATCCCAACTTTTCTAGAGGAAGTAGAAAGCTGGGGTTGAAGTGAAGTGACGTGAAGTGAAGTGAATTGAAGTGAAGTGAAGTGAAACTAAAGTGAAGGCAGGGGTTGACCTGGGTTTGGGTTGAGGCTGAAGAAGGAATGGGGTAAAGGCAGCAAAAAGGACAGATACCAAAGATGGTCATGGTTTTGGCCATCTTGTCATTGCCTTTTTTTGTTTTTTAAGATTTTAAAATTTTATAGAGGGAAGGGGAGAGGAAGGACTAGGGTCAAAATACGGGGGCGGTTGCAATTGTATGGGGAATATAACCAAAATGATAATGCATACATTATGCAAAAATGAAAAATGATGTAAAATTATATAAAATAAAATATTAAAAAAATAAAATTAAATAAAAAATAAAAATTAAGGTCTCAAAAAAGATTTAAAATTTTATTTAAAGATTTTTATATTTATATTTTATATTTATTTTTTCATAGAAGAACAGGGGTGTAGGCTAGGGGTATAGGCTAGAGGTGTGGGGTGGGAGGATTCACCAACCTGAGACAGAGTGGGGAGCATAGCAGGTATATTTACTGAAATACACTGCTGAGGGGAGCAGCAGGAGAAACAGGAGAGGGCTGCTGGGCCATGAGGGTCACCTTCCTGGCCAGGAATAGAACTTGGGCTATAGTTGTGATAGTGTTGAGACTTAACCCTTAGGCTACCAGGTAGGGCCTTGCCATTGCCTTTATTTACCTTCAGCTAAGCAGCGAGGAGTAAAAGCTGCTACCAGGTGTAGTTTGTCACAGAAATTGTCAAGTGGATAGTGCAACCCTCCTCATAATTTAGGAATGTGTCATATTTTATTTTATTTTAAGATTTATTTATTTACACAAGAACTGGGGTACAGGCCAGAAGTGTGGGAGGGTGAGAGGATTCACCAGAGACAGAACGGGGGAGCAGAACAGGCAGACAGACCAAAGACACTGCTGAGGGGAGCAGCGGGTGAGACAGGGGAGGTCTGCTGCACCATGTGGGTATCTCCCTGGCCAGCCGGGAATTGAACCCACGCTGCAGAGGCTGCGAACAGCTTCACAGCACTGCGCTCAAACCTCTGTGCTGCCAGGGAGGCCCAGGAATGTATATTCTTTTAAATGGATACCTACGTATAAAGGTAACCTGATACCCAAAGGCTGTAGGCTTTTAGATGGTGAAAAGAAACTAGAGAATCCAATTTTAATACAAATATCTTAAGTTATATATCCAATAGGCACTATCCTGACTAACCTTGCAAAATAGTTAATAGATGGCTGACCACAAATTGCCTAGCTCTATGTATGATCCTTTTATCTTTTTTTCATTTTGCAGATGTGTTGTCACTGCTTAGAATTCTATTGCAGCTCCTATATGGGAATCCTCTCCACAGCTCATTTATAAATTACACAACAAAATCAGGGTTATTATAATGTAGGATTAAAATAAAATATCTCCTTATTGTTATGAGATCCCTAACCCCTGTTGTTCAAGGGCCAGCTGTACATGGCTCTGACAGACACTACTGAGACAATGAGGAAGTCGGAATCTGGCCCGTGGAGCCAGATCCCCACAGAATCTGTGGGGTTGTGGTTTTTCTTCCTGTTTAAAGCAGGCAGGGGTATTTTTATCCCATTGGCTGGATAATAGTTATACAGTACACCCTTGTTCTTAGGAGTTATATACTAAAGAATGTAGCGGTGAAAGTTAGGATGTCTGAAACTTATTTTCAAATGATTTAGAACAAAATAGAGATAAAAACACAAGTTGAAAGTGTTAACAGGGCACCCCTGGTGGTGTAGGATTTAAGTCTAGGTGCCAATTGCCAGCCACTACGACCTGAGTTCGATCCCCAGCCAGGGAGCTGACCCACATGTCACAGCAGACCTCTCCTGTCTTGCCCGCTGCTCCCCTCAGCAGTGCTTTCAGTCCATCTGCCTGTTCTGCTCCCCACTCTGTCTCTGGTGAATCCTCTCACTCCCTGCACCTCTGGCCTACACCCAAGTTCTTCTACAAATAAATAAATAAATCTTAAAAGAAAAGAACACAACACACCTGAATTGAACAAGCTGAGGGCAATTCTCACTGTTGCAAGGGAAATATGCACCATGGGGAGCACAGGTCTCAGTAAGAGAGTGTTAGAAAGGACAGGATAGGGGCCTGTTATAGGGCGTGTGTGTGTGTGTAAGGAAATTGGACCTTTTCTGGATTGGATGTGGGAAATGGGCTAATTCTTTTTTTTTTCAAGGATTTGTTTTATTTATTTGTGCATACAATAACTGGGGTGGAGACCAGAGGTGTTGGGGAATGAGAGGATTCACAGAGACCGAGTGGAGAGCAGAACAGGCAGATCCACCGAAATACACTGCTGAGGGGAGCAGCGGGCAAGATGGGAGAGGTCTGCTGCGCCATGTGGGTCACCTCCCTGGCTGGGGATCGAACTCCTGCTGCAGTGGCTGTGAATAGCTTCATAAGTTGCGTCTTAACCCTGCACCACCAAGGAGGCCCAAAGTGGGCTAATTCTATGATTGGGTATCTTAATCTTACTAAGGAGGGAAGATCAGACTGAGGGTAGAACTAAAATTAGGAAAGAGCAGCAACATATTGGACAAAATAAGGAGATTTTTGATCATTTTGGGGGGCTCAAGGTATGTTTTTGTTTTGCCACAGTGTTGGTGCAGCCTTACTTTTTACCTGATTCATCATGTGGTGATCTTGTCTGGTGTGGACGTTCTGTGGAATTGTTGATGCTGAGTAGGAGAAGGCTCACATTACCAGACCAACTCCTGGGTGCCCAGGCTGCTCTCTCTTTCTCAATGTCTACTGACAGCACAACCTCATTCATCTGTGAGGACTCAGAAGGAGACTTCTTGAGACATACACATTCATCTACTTGTCCCTCATGGTCAGCCACCCGCTTCTTGATGATTTCTTTCTGCTGTGACTGTGCACGTCCAGTCGTCTGCTTCTTAGAGCAGACATTTTCCTTTCCTTCCACCAGCCATTGGAGGACTAGGGTTCATTGTTCTAGGACAATGAACATTCTTCTTGGTCTGTGTTCTGAAACACAACTTGTCTGTTGATGAAGAGTCAGGGATTGTGGTTTTTCTTCCTTATTTAAAGCAGGCAGGGGTATTTTTATCCCATTGTTGCCAGTCTGCCCTGTTGTTCTAGCAAGACAAGGAAAAACAGGAAAAGACTATCACAACTACCATATCTTGGTAGACCCCAGGAAATACATATTTCTCCTCTGTAGTTGTGGATGAGTTGGTTTTGTTTGTCTTGATTAACTAGACCACTACAAATACTATAGATGATAACCTAGATGATACCAGATGCTTTTTTTTTAAAGATTTATTTATTTTTATACAAAAACTAGGGTACAGGTTAGAGTCGCAGGAGGGTGAGAGGATTCACCAGAGGCAGAGCAGGAAGCAGAACAGGCAGACAGACTGAAATACACTGCTGAGGGGAGCAGCAGGCAAGACAGGAGAGGTCTGCTGCACCATGTGGGTATCTCCCTGGCCGGCCAGGAATTGAACCCATGCTGCAGAGGCTGCAGACAGCTTCACAGTACTGCGCTCAACGTGCTGCGCCACCAGGGAGGCCCGATACCAGATGCTTTTTAAAGTCAATGAGTTTATGTCTTGCATGGGGTTGTGGAAATGGCTTGCATGTCTTGCCAGGCAGATATTGGAAGCCTTCCAAATCCTAGCAAACTCACTCTAATTTAGGTTAGAACTGTTGACATAATAAGGTAATAGATTCTCTGAAATAAAATAAAAATGACCTCATTCAATGGTAATAACCTTTCAACACTAATAAAACTTACTGTTTATTTGTGTTCCTTGTGTGTCAAACCATTATACCAGATGCTGATTGTCACAGGGAGTGACTGTGGTCAGTGGCACAAGGTAGAATTTGGGGCGGGGGCAGGGGTGTTGAAAGAACCCACCTTGGACAGGGCAAAGGAGAGTGGATTCATGGAATACCCTGCTGAAGAAGCAGCTGACCAGACGAGAAATTTCATCTATGTGAGGAAGGTCTGAGGCTCTTCTTTGTCCTCTGTTTTCACTGACTTTTCTTCATGACCTAGGGCACCGTTTTCTGTTTTTTCATTTTTCATCAGTTGTTATCTGCCAGGGCATTGGATCAGGACTGGTCCTATATTCCTTGAGTTCAAGCTCCCGCTGGCCTTTTTTGGTCATAGGTAGGTCTCATGGCTTTGTTCCTAAGGTAACCTTTTCCATCCCCTTACTTGTTCATGCCACTAGTAGTGTCTGCTGAGCAGAGTCCAGAGTCTAAAATCATACCACAACACTTATGTTTTGTTTACTCTCAGCAGCCAGGCAAGATAGGCAGATATGTGAAGTTCTTTAGTGATTGGAAATTGGGGTTAGTGACTTGACCGAAGCTGCAGTGAATTAATGGCAGAGGTGGAACTCACACCTCATCTGCCAGTTCTGGCTGACCCAACCCCAAGAATTCTTCTGGTAACTCTCCTTGGCCCTTTGGTTTTTGCCTACCCCCACTTCATGTGACTGCAAATCTGTGAAAAGCAAGATGATTTAATTATGTGTGAACGAGTTTTCTGCAGAAAGTGAAATGAGGATGTGGCAGTGTGTTAGGAAAGTCTGTTTTCTCCCATTTTGGAGTGAGATTCTGGGTCACTACTCAAAAGGGCAGGTTGGGTAAAAATGTATGGCCAACAGGCCTCTGGTGTTGCCAGTAGTAAGGGTGCAAATAAAACATTCCCTAGAGCAGGGACAGCGGTTCTGAGCCCCTTTCTTATTCTAGTTTCCAGGGAACAGTCCCCAAAACTGTGCAATGTCTAGAGAGGTCATAAGATGGGGCACCGCTACAAGGGAGGGCAGAGGACCCCAGCCCCTAGAAATTCAAACTTTTCCAGCATGTTGCACTGACCTCAAGCCCATTGGAAAGGTAGCGTCCCTGAGCCTCTAGGTTTCCTCTGTCTTGGCCAAGGGGCTTACCAGGGAAATGCTTAATGTTGGGCCCATGAACTGGACTCTATTCCAGTGAGTTCCTAGAGGGGAGGAAGTAGCCACCTAGGGAGCAGCACCTTTGTGCTACTTATTCCACTAATGAGGAAAAAGAACACTGAGCTGCCCAACAAGTGCTGCTCTTCAGGGGACTGCGATGTTTCCTGAAAAGGAAAATTGTGCAAATTTGCCTAAATGATGCCAAAATAAACCTGGCCACCAGCATTGCATCCGCAGGCAGACAGGTAAACAAGGTGGAAAGGGGCGAGCAAACAAAGAAGAGGGAGCTTGGGTGTGGGAAGGGTGGCACTGGATCTCCCAGGAAGAAGAGAAGGAGAAGGTAACCTCAGCCTGGAGGGCCAAGAAGACTGGCACAGCTGGTGCCTGCCACCGGGGGCGGGGGAGGGCTCCAATTCATGTCCATAAAACTGAGTTCTGGCTCCATGTGGGCCACTGAGGTGTCATGCTGACATATCCCTAGGCCTGAGCTCAGGGGATGATGTGCTAGTGGAATGTGGGGCAGGAGATGACAAAGTGTGATCTAGTTAAAGGTAATACTTATGAGAGCAGTAAAAAGTGTGGTGTGTGTGCGTGTACACTGAGCTCTTTGGAGCAGGTGGGCAGGGAGGCCTCTATGAAGAAGGGACTTGAGGAGAGAGGTCACTGAGGACAAGTGCCTTCTTCCTCCCTTCCTGTGCAAAGGACATGCTGGGTGCTGCACTGTCAGACTGTTGCCAGAACCCAGCCGCCTCAATGGGGGGAGCCAGCAAGAGCAGTGGTATTCGTTCAACCTGCTGCTCCACCATAAGTCAATTGTGGCAGTTGCTCCTCAGTACTCAGTAACTGCCTTTTTGTCAGTTGTGGCAGGGTCCTCCCCAGAGACCTTTTATGTAAGTGTACTTCCTGGATGGTGGAATGGACCAATCAGGTGTGAGCTATGAGCTGATTGATGCTAAATGGTCTTATCAGACTTTTGTTGCCAGGACCCAGCCTCTCACCACAAGTCAGTTGTGGCGGATGCTCCTCAGAGCCCTTTTATGTAAAGTGCACTTCCTGGATTGTGGAATGGACCAATCAGGTGCTATAGGTTGATTGGTAAATGGTCCAATCAGCCACAGGATTGAAAAATGGTCCAATCAGACTTGTGGGTGGGACACCCTTAAGGAGGATATAAGCCAGGGTCTAAGGGAGCTGAAGAGAGAGACTAAGCCAACTGAAAGACAGAGAATGAGAGAGAGAGGGAGAGAGTCCCCCAGGAGGGAGATGATGATGCCAGCACACAGACACCAGCACCACAGAGGGAGAGATGATGCCAGTCAACAGAGAGGAGAGTCAATGCCAGCCCCTGAAGAAAAGAAGACAGTTCCAGCCTCCGAAGAAAGAAGAAAAGAAGCATCAGCAGCCCACCTCCAAGGAGGGAAGAGAAGTCGAAGGACTCTGCCACACACTGGGCCTTGGTCCTGTCTCTGACATTGCCTGAGAGGAGCACCAAAGGCCCTGGGCCTGGAGTCTCAAAGAGCTGTTTGTTGTTGGTACCTTGGTGAGGCAGCCACCACTTGTGGATACAGTGAGCTCTTTGTTTCCCCTGTTTGTAAATAAACCCCCTGGTTGTTGTTCCTGGAACCTGAGGTCTCTTGCAATTGTGTGTGTGGGTGAGAACCCACAGACAGTGACCTGTCCTTTTATCGGGCACTGTCCTTTGTTAGTCTATAGCTCTTGGTTTGGTTCTTGATCTTTTGGGGCTTTTTGGTGGCTCCCTGGTCTCAGAGACCCTGTGGCCTCTTTTGTGGCCCTCTCCGCCCCTGCTTCAGTACCATGCTGGCCATCAAATGCTGTTGCTGAATTTGTATCACCCCCACCCTTGAACCCATATGTTGAAACCTAACCCCAGTGTGATGGTATTAGTTGGGGACTTTAGGAATTTATTAGGTCATAAGGGTGGGGCCCTCATGAATGGGATTAGTGTCCCTATAAAAGAGACGCCAGAGGGTGTCCTCTCCCCTCTGCCAGATGAGGACAGACCAGGAAGACAATGGACTTGAACCAGCAGCACGTTCTCATTAGACACAGAATCTTCAGGTGCCTAGATCTCGGACTTCCTAGTTTCCTGAACTCTGTGAAATACATGTGTTAAGTCACAGATGTAATAATATTTTTGTCATGGCAGACCAGATGGACAAGACCCTAAACTACAGAAGGAAATTTAGAGTTCACACTAATCTTCTGATGTGTTATTTAGTCCTCCAAGGACTCTGACCAAGTTGAGAGAGGTGATGACTTGAGGAAGGTGACACAACAATTAAGTGGGATGTTCTAATAGCAATTCCTTGCCTAAGTCTGAAACATGTGCTCTTCCTCTAAAATGTCTCTTTAAGAAGTCAGTGTTTTAAAATAGTTCCTTGGAAATATGGATGCCAAGACAAGATTAACCAGTTAACTGTGGAAGGATTTTTACTAGGGGAAATGTCTGAAATCAGAAGGGAGCCAGAAGAGGTAGAGAGAGTGGCCAGATTTCTGTGAAAGTTCAGGTGCCAACAAAGAAGACCCCTGAGCGGGAGAGGAGAGCAGTGGGGCTGTGTTTCCTGTAAATTGTGTGATGGGTTTCACATTTGTGTGTGTGGTGGTGTGGGATCAGCCAATTAAGGATTTTGGGAGTAGGAGTCAGGGCAAGATACAATCTCAGGACTGCCACAGTCAGTACAGACGGCGTGTATAGACGTGCGTGTGCACGGCATGGCAATGTTCTGGTCAATGACAGGCCACACATGTGACAGTGGTCCCTCTACACAGTGTGGGGGTGTAGTGGGCTGGACCATTTCAGTTTGTATAACAGCTCCATGAGGAAATCGCCTGATAGCACATTTCTCAGAATGTGTCTATCCTTGTCGTTAAGCGAGGCATGACTGTTTTTGGTTTTTGGTCCACTCATGAAGAGAGATTACCAGTCAGAAGCAGCAGAAGGGCCAAGGAGGCAGGCAAGCAAAGGATGCTTTAGCTTCTTTCCCTTACAGGACCCATCAACTCCCTGTGGAGCTGGTAGGTCAGGGATCCCAAACACCAATTATTATTGCCTTGTGTTGCCTTGTGTTATGGGTCATCCTAACTAGGTGATGGGGTGTCCACACATTTGATCAACCCTTATTCTGGGTGTTTCTGTGAGTGTGAGTGTTTTCAGTGGTCTGTGGGTGTTTTCAGATGAGAGGAACACTTGAATGGCTAAAGAGAAGATTGCCTTCCATAAGGTGTGTGAGTTTTATCCAATCCACCGAAGATCTGAATAGAACAGAAAGGCTACCTTCCCAGGATAAGAGTTCTTACTGCCTGACAGCCTTTGAATGGAGACATGGGCTTTTTCCTGTTTCATATTTGAACTAAAATATCGTCTTCCTGGGTCTCAAGCCTTTATCTTTGTTTTTGTTTGTTTGTTTGTTTAAAGATTTGTTTATTTATGCATACAAGAACTGGAGGACAAGCCAGAGGTGGGAAGGGTGAGAGGATTCACCAGATACAGAGTGGGGAGCAGAACAGGCAGATTGACTGAAATACACTGCTGAAGGGAGCAGTGGGCGAGTCAGGAGAAGTCTGCTGCACCATGTGGGTGGCTCCCTGACTGGGGATCAAACTTGTGCTGCAGTGTCTGCAGATAGATTCACAGGTTGCATCTTAATCCCTTGTGCCATCAGAGAGGTCCTCAAGCCTACATCTTTGAACTTGAACTATTGGTATATCATTGCTTCCCTTGGTCCTTAGTCCTCTGAACTCACACTGGGTATCCAGTTGCCATTTCATCTTTCAAATCTTGAGGCTTTCCTGCCTCTGTAATCATATGAGCCAATTCATAGATATATAGAGAAACAGAGATATAGGGATAGATATTTAAATATATATGTAGATGTACATATGATAATAGAATTAAAATATTATTGTAGGGCACATATCAAAAAAACTAGCAACAACTAATGCTGGTGAGGATGTGGTGAAAAAGGAACTCTCCTACACTGCTGGTGGGAATACAAACTGGTCCAACCACTATGGAAAGCTGTGTGGAGTTTCCTCAACCTGCTAAAGATAGAGCTTCCATATTACCCAGCAATTCCACTCCTAGGTATTTACCCAAAGGACACAAAAACTGATTCAAAAGAACACCTGTACCCCTATGTTTATTGCAGCACTATTTATAATAGGCAAAACCTGGAAACAACCCAAATGCCCCCAAATAGATGAATGGGTCAAGAAGATGTGGTATATATACACAATGGAATACTATTCAGCAATCAAAAAAGATAAACTCATGCCATTCACAGCAATGTGGATGGAGCTAGAAGGAATTATGCTCAGTGAAATAAATCAGGATAAAGAAAAGTATCAGGGGCCTCCCCAGTGACGCAGCAGTTGAGCGCTGGGTTGCGAAGCTGCCCGCAACCTCTGCAGCGCCAGTTCAATCTCCGGCTGCTCCCTGGCCACCGGAGGAGGGTCCCACATGGCGCGCAGACCTCTCCTGCCGCCCGCTGCTCCCCTCAGCAGTGTACTTCAGTCCTTCTGCCTGCTCTGCTCCCCGCTCTGGCTCTGGTGAATTCTCTCACCCTCGTGCGCTTCTGACTGTGCCCAGTGCTTGTATAAATAAATCTTTAAAAAATATATATATATCAGATGGCTTCACTTATAGGAGGAAATTAGGGGAACCAAATAAGACAGTGTAAAAAAATAACAACAATACAAAACACAACAAACAAAACCAGACAATTATAAATCAGAGACATCTTGCAGGGAAGGAGGAGGGAGAGGAATGGGAGGGAGGGAGGAGCACAGGGGACCGTGGTGATGGTGCACGGGTGCATTGGTGAAGGAAATTCTATGGGGACTACACCTGAGAAGGGGAGAGCAAACATTGTTTAAAAATGAACAATGATGTAAAAAATAAAATAAGTAAATAAATAAAATATAAAAAATATATTATTCTAATTAATATATCCTATTATCCTATTGACTCTCTGAATACCCCTAATACATCTATTTTACTCATTCTTGGGCAGACTATTGTATTTTATAAGGTTCCTTTTCCTCTTTTGCCATCAAACCCCACTATACACTTGCATGGAGAAGTGTGCCTGGAACAGAGCAGGTAAGAGCAAAGATCCAGAAGAACCAATTCAGTGCAGGACCAATCCTCCATTTTACCTCTGGACAGGTGACTGCTCTTTGAATGTCACAGCTTTAGGTGACAGCACTGTGTGAAATGGCATCAGTGAGTCCCTCCAGCTAGTCTCTAGTGAAAACAACAAACCCAATAAGTACTCAAGAACAACAATCTTATCCCTGTATGATATGCATATTGTGGGGGATTCTGCCATCTTATGCCTGCCTGCTGCAATTCCTAAAGATTCCTTAACTTTGGAGGGAGAGGGTTGGCTTTAGTCCTGTTCCAGACCCAAAGTAAAAAAATTTATTCCCAAAGTGGTGCCTGTCCCTGGCCTTGGAGGCCCTGTCTGTACCCACATAGTCCTTCCTGCTGGCACCCCTTTTGTGTTGAAGTTTCTGGACCCTTCTTGTCCAGCTTCTTTCTAGAAGCCTCTTGTGCTTGGTCCTGCAATTCTAGAACAAACATTCACTCGCACGAAGGATCCAGTTAGTTGGTCTCTCTGTCTCTTGTCCTTAAACTCCCTCCCACCCTCTGCCCCGGGAGGCCCTCCTCTGATTCAGAAGTATCTGCCCTGAGGGGCCAGAACTCCCAAGAATCTGCCAGAAAGTGCCTACTCACACTCATCCCTCCATTAGTTTTTCTGCACCCCAGCATCCTCAGATGATCTTTCCCTGATCTAGGGATTCTCAACAGTGACATTATTGACACTGGGGGCAGGATGATTTCTTTGTTGTGGGCCTGGGGGAGGAGTTGCTGCCTCCGTAGGATGTTTGATAGCATCACTGGCCTCCTATCAAACTAGATGCCTGTTGTCATCTCAAAAATATCTCTAGATTTTGCCAAATGTCCCTGTCCTAACCTCAGGTCTTTCTGTTCGACATCTGGAACCACAGCAGAACCTGAGCAGGGGTTGGGGACTGGGCAGGGGTCTCAGACTAGTAGAGGAAATCAGGGAAGTGTATGTCTTCCAGGCCACCCCTGCCCCCAAACTCCATGAAGCTGGAGGTGTGAGATTTTCTGGCTCCCACCATGCCATTTTTGCTTTTTTTTGTTGTTACAGCATCATCTCATGAAGATAGTATGTTTGCTCCATTGTGCTACCTTTATTCCATCAAAGATCATACACACGTGTGGGTCTGTTTCTGGGCTCTCTACAATGCTTATTGTAAACAATACCAGATTGTCTTGATTAATATAGGTTGTAGTAAGTCTTGAAGAACTTGAGTTCTTTAACTTTTTTCCCCTAGCATTTAAAGTACATATTTGCAACTCAAATAAATCAAAGCTCAAACAAGTTCTAAATTGTACATTTCAGTTTTAACCAACTTCATAAAAATACTTCGAGGACAGCTGCAGTCCACAGATTTCAACTATGTGATTGTCTTGCCCATTTTTCTCTCTGTTCTTTCCTGAATAATGTCTCTCAGATATGGTTAAATGTAGAAGGTATCCCCCTCATATTGCTCTTTAGGCAAGATCTGCTGCAATGGTCAGGTCCTGCTCTATCCATTGGAAACACTGCCACTATAAAGGTTCTCAGGAAGTCTTTTTATAACTTTTTTAACATCATCACACTCATATATTGTATCATCTCCATGAACCCCAGTTTATTGAGTCCTGCAGCATCGTAATACCATTTTCCAATACCCTCCAGCCACCAGCTTGATGCTGCAACACTTGACCTACTCCCAATTTTGACACAAAACCCGGTTCTTCAAACTTATTCTTCAGGATTTGTTGGCTATTCTGGATCTTATAAACTAGCAACAGTCTGTCAATAGCTACGAAACAGCTTGCTGGGATTGGACTGACTCTAGATCAAGTTGGGAAAAATGAAAAACTTAACAACATTGAGTCTTCCAATCCATGAACATGAAATACCCCTCAGCTTATTTAGATAATTTTTTTTTTTTTTTGCATAGAAGAACTGGAGTGTAGGCCAGAGGTGCAAGGGTTGAGAGGATTCACCAGAAACAGAGTGGAGAGCAGAACAGGCACATTTACTGAAATACACTGCTGAGGGGAGCAGTGGGCAAGACAGGAGAGGTCTGCTGCACCATAAGTGGGTTAGCTCCCTGGCTGGGGATCGAAATTAGACCATTGCAGTGATAGTGCTGAGACTTAGTTAGGCCTTAGGCCACCAGGAAGGCCCAATTTAGATCATTAATTTCTTCATCAGAATTTTGTATTCTCTGGATATAAATCCTGTACATATTTTGTTAGATTTATACTAAGCTGTTACTTTTTTGTGTGATATTGTGAATTATACTGAGTTTTTATTTCAACTAATTTCAATTCAATTTTTATTAATCTTGTATCCTGTGACCTTATCATTTACTAAACTCAGAAGATTTTTTTTGTCCACTTGTCCACAGAGACCAACATGTCAATTGTGAACAAAGATAGTTCTACATTTTCCTTCCATATCTGATTATATTGTATTCTTTTGTCTTACTGCATCAGGTAGTACATTCAAAATAATGTTGAATAGGAATGGTGACAGGTAACACCCTTGCCTTTTCCCAGTCTTAGGGGAAATCATCTAATTTCTCACCATTAAGTATTATGTTAACTATAGATGTTTTTTGTAGATGTTCTTTATCATGTTGAGAAGTCTTGAGATTTAAGTAGAGTCCTAGTTTATTAAGAATTTTTATGATAAGTGGGTATTGGCAAGTGCTTTTTATTCCTCTATTGATCATATAATATAGTTTTTCTTTACCTGGGTTAATATCATGGATTATGCTGATTTTTGAATGGTGAACCCATCTTGCACACATGGAATACCATTAGGTTGTGGTGTATAATTATTTTTATACATTGCTGGATCAATTTGCTAAAGTTTTGTTGAAGATTTTTGATCATTGTTTATAAAAGATATTGGTCTATAGGGTTTTTTAAAAGATTTATATTTATTTATTTATTTATGCATACAAGAACTGGGGTGCAGGGCAGAAGTGCAGGAGGTAAGAGGATTCGCCAGAGACAGAGTGGGGAGCAGAACAGGTAGATCTACTGAAATACACTGCTGAGGGGAGCAGCGGGTGAGACAGGAGAGGTCTGCTCTGCAATGTGGGTATCTCCCTGGCTGGGGATCCAACCCATGCCTCAGTGGCTGGTGATGTCTTGGTAGTGCTGAGACTTTAGCCCCTGCACCACCAGGGAGGCCCTTGGGCTGTAGTTTTCCTTTCTTGTAATGTCTTCCTCTAGTTTTGGTATCAGGAAAATGCTAACCTAGTAGAATGGGCTAGGATGTGTTCCCTCTGCCTGTATTTTCTGGAAGTGATTATAGAGAATCAGTATAATTTCTTCAGTGTTTTTCTAGAATCCACCAGTGTAATAATTTTTTGTAAGGTTGTTGTTGGTGGTTAAATTTCTATAATAGATCCAGATTTCTGGTTGTTGGTGTCTTTCAAGAAATCAATCCATTTCATTTAGGTTATCAGAATTGTCAGCTTGAGTTTTTGATGATATTCCCCCATCATCTTTTTAATATCCATGGGATCAGTAGGGAAAACCTATAGCAATCGGTAGTGGTAACTGTTGGGAGAGACCCCATGCAGCAAACAGATAGGCCATAACCTCAGTCTCTAGGCATATGAAAACACATGCGTCTTGGAGGAAAACCTCTGAATGACAGGACCTGATGTTGAGTGCCCAGAATGTGACCTGCGTAGAGTCATGCCTCAGTATCTCCACAGCCAAAAAACCAATTAGGAGCAAAACTCCTCTGCTCTAGCTAGTGGATGATTAGATTACGTGTTCTAGCTAATGAGCAATCAGATTACGTATAGGAGCTGACCACCTGGCACCCGGAAGTCGGGAGTAGGCCAATATCAGCAGCAAAGTAAAATAGTTAATCATTTAAGTTGTCACTGTATGGTACGCTTTGATGTTGTGCCTAATGCACTCTGAGAAAGTATATAATGAGCACTAAGACAATAAAGATTCACTGCATGCTGGACATGACAGTCCCCCGTGTCTGATTTCCATCATAGTCGTGTCCCAGGTGCAAGACTCACTAGAAGTCCACAATAACCCCTTTCTCATTTCTGACACTAGTAATTAGTGTCTTCTCTTTTTTCTTAGCCTGGCTAGAGTTTCATCACATTATTGACTTTTTCAAAGAACAAGATCTCATTTTCATTGATTTGTTTCTATTGATTTTCTGTCTTCAATTGAATGACTTTCACTCTAATTTTCTTTTCTGTTCTTTTGTTTGCTTTTGCTCTTCATTCTGTAGTTTCCGAGGTGGAAGTTTAGATTACTGTTTTTTATATCTTTTTTCTTTTCTAATATATGAATTCAATGCTATAAATTTCCTCTAAGCACTATTCTCACTGCACCCCACAAATTTTGATATTTTTTATGTTCAATTTCATTTAGTTCAAAACATTTTAAACTTGTTCTTGAGATGCCTTTGAATCATGTGGTATTGTTTAATCTCCAATTATTCTGGGATTTTCCACCTATTTTTCAATTTGTTATTTCTAGTTTAATTTCATCTGAGAGCATATTTTGTGTTTGGTTTCCATTCTTTTATTTTTTTTAAAGATTTATTTATTTATGCATACAAGAGCTTGGGTACAGGCCAGAGGTGTGGGGGGTGAGAGGATTCACCAGAAACAGAGTAGGGAACCAAACAGGCAGATTGACTGAAATACACTGCTGAGGGGAGCAGTGGGCAAGACAGGAGAGGTCTGCTGCGCCATGGGAGTTGCTCCCTGGCAGGCTGGAGATCGAGCGCGCGCCACAGGGGCCACAGACATCTTCATAGGTTGCGTCTTAACCCCTTGCGCCACTAGGGAGGCCTGGTTTCCATTCTTTTAAACTTGTTAAGGTGTGAGTCTATCATAGTGAATGCTCCATGTGAGCTGGAAAAGAAAGTGTATTCTGTTGTTAGGTGGAGTATTCTTTAAATGTTAATTAGATTCAGTGGGTTGATGGCGTTCGGTTCAGCTATATCCTGATCTTTAGCCTACTTGGCCTGCCAATTGCCGGTGGAGAAGTGTTGAGGTCTCTGACCATCATGGTGGATTTGTTTATTCATGTTGCAATTATAACAGTTTTGCATCACATATTTTGATGCTGTTTTTAGGTGTTATCACATATGGCTCCTTGGAGTACTGACTTCTTTATCCCTAATAATTTTCCTTGCTCTGACATCTGCTTTGTCTGCAATTAATACAGTGACTCCAGCTTTCTTTTATTAATGTTAGCATAGCATGTCTTTCTCCATCCCTTTACTTTTTGTGTCTTCAATGGAATTTTACTCAGCGATCCAAAAGGATAAACTCGGGCCTCCCAGGTGGCGCAAGGGATTAAGTACCACACTATGAAGCAATCCACAGCCTCTGCAGCATGAGTTAATCCAGGGCCAGCCAGGGAGCAACCGCATGGTGCAGCAGACCTCTCCTGACTCACCCGCTGCTCCCCTCAGCAGTGTACTTCGGTCAATCTGCCTGTTCTGTTCCCCACTCTGTTTCTGGTGAAACCTCTCACCCCCCGCATCTCTGGCCTGTACCCCAGCTCTTGTATGCATAAATATATAAATCTTTTTAAAAAATAAAAAATAAATTAAAAAAAAAGGAAAAACTCATGCCATTCACAGCAACATGGATGGAGCTGGAAAGGATTATGCTCAGTGAAATAAGCCAGAAAGAAAGAAATATATATCAGATGGTTTCACTTCTAGGAGGAATATAGGGGAACCAAATAAAGGATCAGGATAAAACTAACTATAATAAAGTAAAAATCAAAATCAACAGGTAACTATAGATGAAAGACATTCTGTAGGGGAGGAGGAAAGAGAAGGATCAGGATGGGGTGGGAAGAGCACAAGGGACCATGGTGATGGTGCACGGGTGAAAAGGTGGTGGGAATTTCACGGGGAAATCATACATTGTACAAATATGAAGAATGAAAAAAAAAAGAATGATGTAATAAATAAAAAATATATATAGCTTCTTCCAGAATACCAGTTTTTTAATGCAAAGAGCACAAAATCATGTGTATTTCTATCTTCATATATCAAGAAAATCTAGACATCTTTGTATAAGATTTCTAGATAACAGGAATTCACATATTTTTAAGCATCTTTTATAAGCATTTATTACTAATTTCAGGCATTATAGTAATGCTAATAGTTGTTCTAATGTAAGTTAACTCATGATCTTACTCTGGGCAAACTTTTCTCAGATTTTATACTTCATTATTTCTTATTGGTTTAACATTTGCAAAGATTTTACCAGTTACTTTGATTATGGATGTTAAATCATGAAAGCATTTAAAAATAATTATTCATCCTTTTTTCACCAAAAACAAATGTATACTTAAATCATTAATAATGTAAAAAGTTGGAGACTCTTTTCTGTTCAGATTCACTGAACCTCAGACCAAGACAAAATAAAATAACTTCTTTTAAGATAAAAAAAATAAAAAAAAACTATTTGTGTCTTTATATTTAAAGTAGACAACACACAGTTGGGTCTTTTGTTTTAATCTATTGACATTCTTTGCCTTTTAATTAGTATATTTAGACTATATTTTAAAAATTATTTCTATAACTATTCAACCTACCATATTTGTAGCTGTTTGCTATTAATTGTACTTATCCTTATTTCTTTTTCTTCTTTTTTTTTTTGGTCTTCTCTGGTTCTAATGGGGAATTTTATTTAATTCTGTTTTTTCCTCTTAGTATATTATACTTCTTTTAAAGTATTTTAACTCACTGCCCTAGGGTTGCAATATAGATTTATAACTAATCTAATTCCACTTTCAAATTACACTACCACTCACAGGTAGTGCAAGTATTTATAACAAAGTACTCCTAATATCTCTCTCCTGAT
The DNA here is from genome assembly GCF_964194135.1 of Talpa europaea. Taxonomy (NCBI): domain Eukaryota; kingdom Metazoa; phylum Chordata; class Mammalia; order Eulipotyphla; family Talpidae; genus Talpa; species Talpa europaea. The sequence continues at coordinate 69,947,188 of NC_140076.1, read as the reverse complement.
CCTTATAACATGTAACATGATCTATAACTCATTTTACTTTTCCTTACACTGTAGCCCCCAATAACTGTAGCTGTTAGTAATTTCAACATTACCTAATTTATCAATTAAGAATAAGAATACAAAATTTTATATTACCTTCATTTATTCCTTTTTCTAACACTTTTTAAAAATATAGATCCAAGATTCTAAAATGTCTCTGTTTTTTTATCTCCTTGTGATGGTCCAGTTGTTCGAGTTGCAGTGAATTTGTACCAGAGCGCTTGGATAGTCTGTTCTTTTTCTCCTTGCATTTTATTTTCTATAGTTATATTTTATAGCTCACTGCTTCCTTCCTTGACTGTCAACTAAAGATCCCATCAAAAGCATACTTCATCTGTTATGGCATTTTTGATGTTAGCATCTCCTTTGATTCTTGGGAGTTCCATCTCTTTGCTTACATTACCCATCTGTTCTTGCATACTGTCTACTTTTTTCATTAGCGCCCTTAACATATTAGTCATAGTTTTCTTAAATTTCCTGTTTGATAATTCCAAAATCTGTGTGATATCTGAGTTTGTTTTTGATGCTTGCTTTGTCTCTTCAGTCTTTTTTTCCCCCTGCCTTTTAACTTGCCTTGTAATATATGATTTGTTAGGTAAAAGACTGATGTAAACAGACTTTAAATGTGAGACTTGATGTTAGTCTGGGTAGGAGTCAGACTGAGTTTAATGTTGCTTTATTCTTTAATTTTGTTTTTTTAACCCCTACCACCATCCCTTACCCATACCCTTGCCCCCTTAGGATGCTTATTAATGTCCACTAGTTTTTGAAAGTGTTTTACATTATCAAACTGTCTAGGTAAATGTCCAATATTTGTTTTTATTGTTCTGACTCTGCTGCACATAGTTCTCTCAAATTCCATTGTTAAAAATGTATTTCATCATTTCTTATGGCTATGTAACATGCCACATCTTCTTGATTTAATCATCCATTAATGAACATTAGGCTGCTTTTGTGTCCCAGTTATTGTAAATAATTCTGCTATTAAATTATGGAAAATATGGGATTTTCTTAGTGATGGTTTCATATTCTGTGGCTAGATGCCTAAGAGTGGGATTGTTGGGTTATATGATATTTCCATTTTTAGATTTTATCATTATTATTATCATCATCATCATCATTTTGCTTGTTTGTTGCATATGAGAACTGGGGTACAGGCCAGAGATGCAGGGGTGAGAGGATTCACCAGAGACAGAGAGGGAAGCAGAACAGTCAGAGGTACTGAAATACACTGCTGAGGGGTGCAGCAGACAAGAGAGGAGGTCTGCTGCGCCATGTGGGTAGCTCCCTGCTTGGGAAATGAACTCAGGCCATCGTGGTGATTGTGCTGAGACTTAATCCCTAGGCCACTAGGGAGGTCCCATTTTTAGTTTTTTTTTTAAGGTAAATCCTGATTGCTTTTCAGGACTGAGTTTAAAGATTATTGTAGCTCTACATGCCAGTGGCTTTAAATCATCTTGTGTCCTTCTTGGTATATTTCTACTATGCTGCCTTTGGTTTTCCCCAAGAACTTCCTAAATACTGGGCCTCCCCTGGTGGCGCAGGCAGTTGAGCACCGCGCTGTGAAGCTATCCGCAGCCTCTGCAATGCCAGTTCGATACCGGCCGGCCGGTGAGGGTCCCACATGGCGAGCAGACCTCTCCTGGCTCGCCCGCTGCTCCCCTCAGCAGTGTATTTCCTCACTATGCCTGTTCTGTTCCCTGCTCTGTCTCTGGTGAATCCTCTCACCCTCCCGTCCATCTGGCCTGTACCCTGGCTCCTATATAAATCTTTTTTAAAAAAAAAAAAAACTTCTTGAATACAGCTTGTGCCTTGAAGTTCTTTTAGCTATAACTCTATCAATGAACTGGAGCTAATTGATGTAGTGGTAAGGTTTGTGGAAGGGGGTGTGTTTTATAATTTAATCTCCATCTCTCAATGGATCTTTATTCCTGGGCTGGTCCTTCACACCTGTCTCTTAGCTTTGTCTCCCCTTCTTAGGTAAGGCGGAAGGGTTAGAGGGGGCTGGAGTTGGGTAATTATCCTCCCCCTTATGTGAGATAAGGCTCTGGCAGTCTTTTTACAAAGGAATTAGGAACATTTTTGTTAGAGTGCTCTGAGCATAGTTAATTTTTTCCTCCTCCTGCCAGAAACAAGAGGATTTCTCTTGGTTCTTCACCACACTCATTCTCCATCAATACATCGAAATGACCATTTATTCCCACCGGTTTGTAGCTCTGGCAACTTCTGCTCTAGCTCAGTGGATCTCAATTGTGACTATACTTGCCTGTCTCTCCAGATTTGGGGTGGCAGTTTGCCCTGTAACTTCATGATCCCACTTTATTCTATTCAATTCTCAATAGGTCCAAGAAAAGAAATTGCTTTTCAGTTTGTTGACTTTTCTCTTGTTTTAAGGACCTGAATGATGACATTCAAACCTTAACACGTTAAAGCAGACACTGAAAGTTGGTTTGTTTTTTTTAATGCTTTTAAGGCATGAGGGTTGAGATGGCAAAAAGGCCAAGTATATTAATTTGGCCTTTTGGGGAAAGTGGGCAGAGAATGCCCAATGGCATGCCATTTGTCCTGGCTCCTGCAGACCCTAGGGACTAAGTGAACACCCACCTTCTTTTCATTCCTTGTCACTCAGTGTGCCATTCACACCTCAATAGTCACTCTAACCTTCCCTCTGCTGCCTGCATTCCCCGGCTTCTGCATAGTATTGGGGTGCCTGCAACATTCAGGTCCCTGAACATAATATGCACTTCTCTACTCTCTGCCTTGCACATCCTGATCCTTTCCAGGAGTCCTTTGTTTTTTGACTGGCAACTGGACTCCAAGAGCAAGACCCTACCTCCTTGGAGAGGCCTTCCCCAAGCATAGTGCTATGCTCTGGGGTCCTTCTGGTGCCCCAAGGGACCTCTCCAGCAGCCAATCCCCATCTTAATCCAGAGGAGGAATGGGACAAACACTTTGTATTAGCCCATGGTCCTGCTTTCTTCCCAGAGGTGGGAAATCAGACCCTGTTGGCCAGCTCTCTCCAGCTAGGGAGAGGAGGGAAGGTGTGAAGGGAGGCACCTGCTGTACAGATCAGGGGTAAAGTAATCTGGCTCTGAAGGCAGATTCCAGGGATTCGTATCCCTAGGTCCTCCACTTATCAGCTGTGTGATCTTGGACAAGCTACTACTTCTCTGTGCTTCACCATCATCACCTGTAACAGGAGTGAGCTCTAAGGTAGTAGAGAAGCCCAAGTGAAATAATGCAATGTAAAGATTCGATTATTCAGTGCAGTGAATGCTCAACAAGTACCCGTTATTATTACAGGCACCGTGCTGGCCAAGCACCTGGTAGGTGCTTCTAAATCCTAGGTTCATTTCATCCACACCCTGGCCAGCAAGGCAGGGAGTTAGTTCTTCCAGCAAGGAGGCAAAGCACTGAGGCAAAGCACTGTTGACCCTTCTGGAGTGGCTGGCAGAGGCCCAGGCTGGGGAGGGAAGAAAGCTACATCTTATCATGCCTGGCCTGGGCACCTACTGGTACCTGAATAATGGAGGTGATGGCAGTGACCATGGGAGAGTGAGGGGCTGTAGGCCTGGAGATGCACCCCATCCTAGGCTAGGTCCGATGATCCCACTTTATTCTATTCATTCCACTCCCCCAGTGCAGATAAAAAGACAGGCTTCACCCTCCTTCCATTCTACCCACCCCCTACACACACACCTTTTTTTAAGTCTTACTACTTGGCAACTGTAAGAGTTGTCCAGTTTAGCCTACAAAATGCTGCTAGCATACCACTCCCCACTCCTGGGTCTCAAGTTGAGAAAGCCCCTCCTACAACTCTTGCCCTGTATCCGAGGATTGTTTGCCCCTCATTGTAGTGAGGGAAGCTGAATTGCTGGGCAAGGTCAATTTAAAATCACAAGAACCCTGTTTATATGTCTGAACAGTGATATGGATCCTGTAGGTTCACCCCACTCATTACTTAAATCTCTTGACTTGAAACACTCAGGTTGCACAGCACACAACCCACACAATTGTACACAGCAGCCCTGAGATCATACTTCAGAGAAGTCTTTCTGGATCAGAGTTGAATCTATCTTCCTGAGTTCTAAGATCTCAATTTTACCTTCTCCAACATATCACCTGTCCTCTCGGGACAGCTTATAACTGGTCCCAAGTCCTCTGACTTCTGCTACAAATCATCAGCAGTTAACTGACCTGAAGCTGTGATCAACCTTGAAGGGCCTCACTCCCCACCCTCTCACTGGCCCTCAGCCCCTCTCCAAAGGCTTTCTTAGGGTCACTTCGCTTCCAGTTTCATGGTCTCCCTTAACTCCCTCCTTCTCTCTAGTGACACGTGTCATCTTCCCTTGTGTTACGGGGACAGTCCGTGCCTTCTCTCACTTCTCCATCTTCTTCCTCCCTCCCATATGCCACAACTTAGCCGATACAGTCTGCCCGCCCTAAGTCCAGTCCTGCGGATGTTTCTGTCCATCTCAGGGAGGCAAGCAAAAGCTCTCTCCCAAAGTTGGGTGCCCCCAGACCTTGATGGTGATCCGTTTCTCCAGACAGAAAAGCCTGGAGAACATGGGGAGGCGACAGGAACCTCGCACTTCTCCCCCACCAGTTTCCCTGGCTTTGTATTCCCAGCCTGCCCCGAGTCCTTGCCAGCTTATAACTAGAGAGGGGTCATCTTTTCCGCCCCCCTTTCCCCTCAGCAACAGGTGACAAACCAGTGGCGCAAACATTTTGTTTGACTGTCATATTTTTTAAAGTTTCAATTAGTTATTATTTAAAAATTAACTGTTTCACTTATGAATCCAGAATTCTAATTTCTTTTTTAAAAAATCAGAAGATCTGGCAACACTAGGCCACATTCCCGCATGGTGACCATCTTGGAGCAGATATCAGCTTGCAGGCTGGCTCTTGCAGTTTTAATCCTCACAATCACACTGGCTATCCACGTGAGCTGCCGGCTTCTAAACTGTATCTCTGCACGAGGGTCTAGGAAAAGACCCAAAGCCCGCAGGCATCAGCACACAAAGGAGGGCAGAGCAGGGTGAGCAGGTAGGCAGGGTGAAGAGTCCCAGCCAGGAGCCACATGCAGCCTCTCTGTCACTGTTGACGCTAGCAGCATCCCAGATGCCCTAGTGTGTCCTGTGCTGGCTTCCCTGCCTCTGGCTGCTGTAGACATACAGTTCGCTGTCTGTTGCTTCAGGTCACTCCACCTCCTATGGCAACTGGGCCCAGGGCCTGAGTAGCAGCATGGCCTGTGGGTGCAAGCTTCCAGACTGTCCAGGAGATTCAGCCAAATGTGCACCAAGGGGTGGCAGCCTTGTCACAGTCCAACATGATGTTGAGAACAGTGCAGGGGGCCCCACCCACAGACAGGACTGTGCGGGAATCCACGTGGTACTTCACGGTGCTTAGGCCGCCCTCCCGGTCGATCTTGAACTGCTCCTGGAAAGGAAAGGGGGACAAAGCACACACTCAGGACTCTGTGCCGCCAGCTGTCCACCGGCCCCTGCTGGGGGCAGAAGGAAGTGAGACTCACAGACGGAGTCTCACCCACAGCTGCATCCCACATCAGTTGAAGAGCCAGGACCAGTCTAATACAGCCTCCCGAGAATAGGCTGTTGAGGGGTGGGGACACCTGGGTCCCAGACCTGCCTGGGATTCTGGCACCTTCAGCTGAGTCCCACACCACCCTTACCCCCTGCAGACCTGAGACCCTGAGGTCTCTGTTAACCAACTGTGCCCAGTGTCCACAGCAGCCACCAGAGCAGGGCACCTGTCAACTGACGTGAGCCAAATGGGAGAATGAGCCATTTGGGCCCAAGGAGAACGTGGTGAAATGATGTTGGCGCCCCACATCACCCATCTGTCCCCATTCAGGGAACCAGCCAGCACCTGTTTTTGAGCTGCTATGCGCTTCTGGTCCCTCTTCCGCCAGGCTGGGTCATGCAGGTGGCGAAATGTCTTGTATCCAGTTGTGATTCCCGAGGGGCGGAAAAGCTAAGGAGGCCAAAGGAAGTTGGGTCAGGCTGCTTCTCTGGAGCCCTAGCCCTCAGCACTAGTCCTTTAGGGTCACACTGCCAGCCAAGGCCACGCAGGAGCCTGCATTCCCAGCCTGCAGAACAGGTGTGCAGTCAGGGGCAGGCTGGAATTGGAACTGTGGGTGCCATTGCCAAGGCCCAGGAACTTCATCTGGGGCAGTGAAAGGGCCCTCAGGGCAGCCCCGGTGGCGGAGCCTGCAGGGGAGCGTTACCTGAAGCCCGGCTCCTTTAATGCGCCTGTAGAACTCGTCGTCCTCGCGGCCCCAGCCCCAGAAGCGGTTGGACATCCCGTTGCACTGACAGAGACAGGCGGCATCACTCCCCATCCTCCCGGGGTGCTCTGTGGCCTCCTCCACTCAGGAGCACCAAGCCCCAGCTGGGCCAGGCTCCTTCCCTCCTCCCCTGGCGGTTCTGAATGAACACTCAATGCTTACAGCTCTGGCTGGGGAGACAGCAGCACCTCCCAGTCCTACCCAAATGGGGCCCTGAACTCTTGAGATACTGGTTTCTCAAAAATGTCTGACAGGCGAGGGCCCTTCACTGGGGAACCAGATGGGCAGAAGTACCTGCCCCCACCCTGTACTCCTACTTCTTCCCTGGTGTCCTCTGCATGGGAGGGACCGCTGGCTGTCTCACAGACATCCGTTTCTATGACCGGGACCAGGACTTCATTCACATAAGCTGGTTTCAGCCATGGCTTAAAGAAAGGAGGAGACTGGATCTATGCCACGCAGCTCTCCCCCAGCCACAGTGGTCAACTCAGGGACAGCCCAGGAACCAAGGCGGGCAATTCAAGAGCCAAATGGCAAGGCACTGAGGCTCCTGTCAGGGCTGTGAGGAAGGGTACCATCTTCCACTGGACTTGGATCTAGCTGGACTCAAGCTGCAGCTGTCACTACCTTGCACTTTGAACATGTAGAAATAAATCCACTCTAGAACAGTCAGAGCAAGAAATGGAAAGAGAAATGGTGTCCTGGCAACACCAGAGGCAGGGCCAGCACCCCTGGACTTTTCCACTTTGACAGCCAATCCACCCCAGCTTTCTGAAGCCAGCTTGCCAACGGTGTTGCTGTGGGCCCTCCCTCAGGGATCTGCATGTTCTGGTACTTTTCTCGTAGCTGCTCCTGGATGCCCCGGTGTGACCAGGATGGGACTCCTCCATCTGCTGGGCCCCAGAACTGCCACTCACTGCCCACGGCCCTACCCAGGTGCACACTCCCTGGCCCTGAGCACAGCAGGCTAGGCTGGGCCTCACCAGCTGGTAGTGCTGCTTGGAGAGCAGCAGGATGCCGCCCACGTAGGTCTTGTAGTGGTAGAGTGGGTGGAGCTCCGGGGAGGCCACGTGGAAGGGCCCGGCCTCGGGGAAGCCATAGTCCAGTTCCTCGTTGAGAGGGAGCAGGTCCACGTCGTGCATGGCGATGTAGTCTGTGCTGTTGCTGCTCTCCAGGAAGCCCGCGTTGATGAGAGCCGCCCGGTTGAACCTGGGCAGGGCGGCCATGAGCGGCTCTCCCCAGACACTGCCCGAGAGCCTGTCTTCCAGAGCACCCACCCCAGGGCCCAGGCTGCCCTCCAGCCCGACACTGACTTCACTGTGTGGCTGCCCAGCACTCACGTGCCCCCCAGCTCTGACTCCTCTCCAAATGTGACTGAGTACCTACCACACCAGAAACTGTTCCGAGCACTGCAGATCAGCAGTGGAGAATCTCAGCCCTGTCCTCAAGGGGGTGGCAGGGTTAAGGCCTGAGGAGCTGAACCATATGGGGAAGGGGACTCTGGGCAGAGGGGCAACTGCCAGGATCTGAGGCAGGAGCAGACCGCAGTGTGGCCCGGCTGAGCAACTGAGAGTAGGTCGGGGTGAGGTCAGAAAGGCACAGGACCCTGAAGGCCTTGGGCTTTGGAGTGACCCACTTGGCAAATGCTAGTAAAAGGTTGGCAGGATAAAAGCTGAGAATGGGTCTTTGGATTAACAAGGTGGGCTCATTGGTGATGTCAACAAGAGCTGTTTTGGTGTCATGATGGGGGTAAACATCTGAGTGAAACAGGTTCAAGAGAGCTCGAGGGGGAAGACAAGGAAATTCCCCTACAGAGGGGAGCTGAGAAATGCAATGATAGCTGTGGGGGTTCTAGGGTTAAGGGGGCTCTTCTTTCTTCCTCTTCTTTTCTTAGATGGGCATTATTTCAGTAAGGCTGCATGCTGACGTGAACAAGCCAGGTGTGGGGGAAAAAAACTGCTCATGCAGGAAAGAAAGGAGCCAATGGCTGCAGTGATGTCCTTGAGTAAGAGAGTGTGGAGAAGTGACCCAGGCCAGAGAGGAAGAGCTAGCCCTGGGGAGAAGCTGGGGCAGGGCATCTGCTGGAATGGGCGGGCAGACAGCAGTGTGCAAAGAAGCTAGCAGGCAAGTCCAGCAGGTGGGGACTTGGGCAAGTTCTCTTCCAGCTGGTTGTTTTCTCAAATAAGAAACAAAGGCAGAGGAGGAGGACAGAGGAGAGGTGGTGTGAAAGACTGTGCACAGAGGGAAGAAGCAATGAACTGGAGGAACTGGAGGCTTCAGTTCTGCCTGGACCCAGGCTCACTGTCAGGGACACGAGCAGCATCTCTAGCCACACCCAGGTATGGTTTTGTGGGGTTTTGTCAGGCGTAGTTATCCAGGCAGAAAGGGGCAGGACAGTTGAGTATATGGGGGAGTGACTTTAATGGCGGCCCCTGGACGCCAAGTTAGGTAGGGGAAAGGAAGGACAAGGAGAGTGGGCAGTGAAAATTGGGAGGATCCTGGACTAATGTGCTTAGTGGGGTCCAAGGATCATTGGAGTCTGTCTCTTAGTGGGAATGAATTGAAGGATGGGAGTGAGTGTGAGATGAACTGTGATCATGGAAGGGAGTAGTTTTGGGAAAGGGCAAGGATTTTAAGATAAGGCCAGAAAGTGAACAACTTAAAGCCATGGCCTTGACCTTCCTTTCGCTAGCCCCCACAGGCAATCCACCTGTGAGTCCTGGCTGCACTTCCTCCATATCACTTCTCTCCAGCCCCTTCTATGTGACTGGCCACCATCACCTCAGTGACTACTCAGGTCTCCCTGCCTCTTCTTTTATTCTGGTATAATCTATGCCACATACAGCAGCCACAAGGTTCTTTTTAAAATGGAAATCTGATCCAGACCCTTCCCAGTCCCAAACCTTCCCCAAATTTCCCGTCACACCTAGTGAGAACGGTCTACTGTCTCCCACCCGGCTGCCATTGCCCCAGGCAAAGTGAGAACCCTGGCAAAGGGGGTGCTGAGTCAGGAGGTGGCCCATACCTGAAATGATCCACCTGGTTGAGTACATAAATGTGGTGTTGGATCTTCTTCTTGTTCAGGAAGCGGTGCATATGGGGTACAAAGACCAGGAGCTCCTCGAAGCGTTCCCGGAAGGGTACTAGCACTGCCAGCCGGTGGGGGCCCCATGATGCATCTTCTTCCCAGTGCTCAGGGGGCAGCTCAGGGGGGCAGGCCCGCGTTGGGCCCGAGGTCTCCTGCCCTTGTCCCCTGGCTGCCCGGGCCACGTCACCAGAGCAGCTTAGCTGCAGCCAGAGCAGGGAGAGGAAGCCCAGTAAGAGACAGGCAACAAAAAGGTGGAAGACGGAGCACTTCCGGGGGAGGCCACGGGGCAGTAAACTGGACCTGGTACAAGAACAGGGCCAGAGTCAGAAGGGAAGGGCCCTGAGACAGACTTCTTCTCTGGCATCCCCATAACTGGTCTGTCCCAAGCACCTAGGAATTAGTACAGAAGCAACTCCAATGCTTTTGCTCATGCTGCTACAAATCATCAGAATCCTACTACCCATGCCAGGCCTAGCCCATGCAGCTCCACCTCTGGGAAGCCCTATGGCCACTCACAAGTAGCAGAGCTGCCCCAGATCCTGAATGCTCTTTCTTTACAGTGATTGACCTTAAGCGGTGCAAGGGCAGGGAACAGATGCCTTGCCTCTGGTACTTGCTTCTCCCCAGGACAGTGGCTCATGCTCTGAGCTGATGGCAGGAGCCATCCACCTTCCACACCAGTTTCCCAGTAGGTTCAATCCCAGCAGAAACCTTGTTTCGTCCTGCTTCTCATACTAGAAAGCTAGTATGAGGGGCCTCCCCTGGTGGCACAGGCGGTTGAGCGCCATGCTGTGAAGCTGTCCACAGCCTCTGCAGCACTGGTTCAATCCCAGCCGGCCAGCGAGGGTCCCACATGGCACGGCAGACCTCTCCTGTTGCGCCCACTTCTCCCCTCAGCAGTGTATTTCATCAGTCTGCCTGTTCTGTTCCCTGCTCTGTCTCTGGTGAATCCTCTCACCCTCCCGCGCATCTGGCCTGTACCCCGGTTCTTGTATAAACAAATAAATCTTTGGGGAAAAAAAAAAGAAAGCTAGTATGAGAAGGGGCATGGGCTGCTATCTGTCCTGGAGAAAAGACCAATGTTTCCTCCGGGAAGTTCAGATCTGCCCCAACCCAAGCAAGGCCCAAAATGACAGTGGCAGTTCATTGAATGGGTCTCAAAGCCTCAGTCTAACCACAACAAGAGTTGAGAGATGGGAGAAGGAAAGAAAGGCGAGAGAAGGGCACAGCACCCAGACATTTTTCAGAACCTGGAAAAACAGTTGAGTATCTTAAGCAGTGGGTTAGTCCTGGGAGAGACTGGCCTTTGGGTTAGAAAGTACAAAGAAACAGGTGGAATTCACCTGATTTCTTTTGTCCCTTTTTCCAAAAGATCCCATGAATGGTGAAGGCAGAGTTGAGGAAGCCAAGAAAAGGAAAGTGTCATCTCTGCTACTCCCCCTGAAACAATCTGCAAGGTAATCTGCTCTAAGCTTCTAAGAATCACCAGTTAGATTCCACCTCCTAAGCGCCCCTTTGGTCTTTCCTCACCCAGACTCTTTTTTAGCTTGTCTCATCAGAGTCTTCCCCTGCTCAGGCAGATCCCTTTGCTCTCTGGATAAGTCACTTGTGTTTACAAGATAAAAGTCAGGTTTCTTGACCTGGCCGCACAACCCCTCTGTGACCAAGCCCCATCTCTTGCTGCTCCCTCCCACTCACCCAGTGCAATCACATTGAGTCCTTCCCAGTTTTTCTGCTCACTATATTCCTTCTGTGAGCTGGCATTTACACGGCCAGCTGCTTCTGTCTGAAGTGCCCTTCTTTATTTTATCTGCCTAGAAGCCCCTAGCTGATCCTTCAGGGCCAAACTCCAATGTCAAGGTCAGCAGTGCTCTCACCATCATCATGTGCACACAAACTGAGCACATGCCCACTCTTTTGTGTCCCCATGGGATCTAGTACTTCTTTCTTTGAAGCATTTCGAGTTTTGTAATCACCCATGTCTCTGGTTGTCTCCCCCTCATATAATTTGGTTCACCTCTGTAGCCCCAGTCACATCAGACAGCAGAGCACTTGCTAAGTGGGTTACAGGAAGGGTCCAACAATCAGGGCATGCTTTAAGTCACACACTAGAGCCAGACCAACTTATACTTTTCTCTAGAGGCACAACTGCTAACTTTTAAGTCAGCAACTTGAAGCCAAGCACAGGTCACACACACAGCAGAGATGGTTGGGTAGAACACCCTTGCAGAGCTTCTGACTTACCCCCCTTTATCCAGCGGTGGGGGTTTCCGGTTGGGGGCAGTGGGCCCCAATACTGAGACTGGCCTGGAAAGAATGGAACCTCTACAGATTCTCTCTTGCCCTTTGAGCTCTTTCTGGGGGTGAGGCAGAGACGAGGGAGATGGACAAGGGGGACTATCCCACCTTTGGGAGAAGAAGCAGTGATCACTATGCACGGTAAGGCATGGATTTGGGCATTCCATGCTCTTTCACATGCCGGTCAGCTTGGTCCAGCTTCCCCTTTCCACCAGGATCACATTCCCATGGGCACTCTCATTCTGAGCCCGAAGGCCCAAACAGCTGAGCAAATAAATTCAGAACCAAGTCCCAATTCCGCAGTACAGGGCACATTGAAAACAGTTGCTTCTGGCGCCACCTGGTGGTGAACTCTAGACCTGCAGTCCGAGCGGCCCTCACCCAGCCCACCCTGCTGCGAGGGGCATTTCAGTCGTTTTGTCTCCTTTTATCAATCCGTGCCCAAGGTTTGCAAAAGGCAGACTCAAACCCAGGTAGGCTGGCTCCAGAGCCAGTGCTCCAGTAGTTGCTACACTAGCTTGCATCTGTTGCATGGATCTTTGTACCCGTGTCAAAAGCCAGTCAATTTTTCTGGGGACATGATTAAGTTCCAAAGGTTATGAAAGGAATCAGGAAATGGAAACTCTTCTCCATTACCTTTTCTTTCTTCCTGCACACAAACTTTAGTGATACAAGGTTTGACTATGTAGCTACTCTGTTTATAGCATCTCCCAATTGCAAAGGTAACTGGAAAAAACCTCCTGTGTGCCAAGCACAGCGTCAAGAATTTTTCATATATGAATCCCTGTAATCCTCATAGTGTCCCTCAGAGTAGATAGTATGATTCCTGTTTCACAGATGGAAAAACTGAGGGCAGGAAGATTAAGTGATCTGGTTCTGGTCACATGGCTATTAAAGAGGATGCCTGCCCAGAGCCAACTCCATGCTGCAGGCTTTCTTTTTACTATAGTCCAATCTTCCTATTTCAACACTAAGTCTCAAAAATGCCCGTATGTGAAGAGTTGTGCCCCCTATACTCCAAAATCTTTAGGCACCTGGCAAACTTGAGAGACAAAAAGGAAACGAGGTGTTATTCACTGGATAGAGACCTACTATCACGTGTTCTGAGTGAAAAGAATTTTGGAGTTACATCACAAGATTTAAGTATTGGGTATCTCTCAAATTTAGGCCAACAGCTTCCCCACCCCCATTTTGCTTTAGTGAAACATCATTAGCAAAGGTCGTGGCCAAGCTCACACCTACCACATGAAGCAGGCCCCATTCAAGTCCTGCTGCACTGGAAATGAACTAGTGTTATGTGTGAGGAGTGACTATTACGTGCCTGGCAATGGCCGGAGAAGCAGAGTATACTGAGTAGCATTCTGTCCGGGTGCTCCTCTGGGTGGTCAACACAAGATGGGGAATCTCGAAGGAAGGAGGGTAGGGTTTAAAGCTAAATGGATGTGATGGATGGAAACGAAGGGAATAAAGACCCTCAGAGGTCAGGGACAAACAGAAAGACGGATTCACTGAGAGAAGTCAACGGAGTCAGAGACCAGCACGAAGACAGGAGACACACAGACACGAGGAGACCCATAACGAGGGAAAGAAACTCGCAAAGAGAGAGACAGAAACTCAGAAAGGAAGTCAACGGAGAAACACAGCCCCGGGAATGACAGAAAGGCGCGCAGAGACGACTGATAACGAGACCCACATGGAAAGCGAGAGAGGCCCACAAACGGAGTCAGTGACTCACAAGGAGAAGCACAGACCCCCGAGAGCCCCGCAGAGACGGAGACGCGACGGCCTCCGGCTCCTAGACGGCCTCGGGCTCCGCAGGGCGGCCCGGAAAGGATGGACACCCAGGAGGACGGGGCCCGACCGGCCGCCGCGGCTCACCTGCCGTCCTCCCAGGCCAGTTGCGCCGCTTTCCTCCGGGAGGGGAACATCGTCGGGGGAGGCGGCGGCGCATGGGGCTCGGGCTCCCAGCCCCGCCGGCCCGGCCTCCCGGGCCTACGCGGCGCCTCCGCCTCCCGCCCCGCCCCGGTCCGCCCGCCCCGCCCCGCCCCGCCCCGCCCCTCGGTCCCCGAGTCCGTTGCTCCGGTCACGCCGTCTGCTTCCTGCGCCGCGGCGGTAAAGGTTCCGCGAGCGGAGGAGGCGAGAGTCCCCGAGCTCCCCAACCCACTGACCGGCAACTGCTCGCCGCGGACTCGCTGGACAGGCCGAGAATCTGAGGCCCTAGAGGCGGCTCGAGGCACTGGAATGAGGCTGGATTTAGACTCCACGCACCCAAACCAGTGCTGTCGAATCATTTGCCTCTTCCTCCTCTTCCTGAAGAAGGCGGGGAATTTCTGGGCATCCCTGCCGTAGACCCAGGTAGTGCACTCTTCCTCAACAAGCTTGGTGAGGCTGGGGGCAGGATCAAGTTCAGGGCTCCGTCTTGGGTGCAGCCCATCTTCCAAGTAGTAGTTAGGAGGCAGGAGGGCATTAAACACAGACTGACTGGATTTGAAACCTGACACTGCCTGTTCAACACTTCAACGTGAGAGTATAAATGGTTCCTGACCTACGTGCTGTAGAATTAAAGGAAAAAATGCAAACATATTTGGTACAATGTCAGGCACATAGTCTACGCTACCTAAATGATAGCTATCACCCAGGGAAGGGGGAATTTGATAGAATTGAGAACTGAAGAGGGGAGTAAGACTGAGTTATCTGCCTTGTCACTTGTGGCATCTTTAACCCTGCCCCGTCCCCGCTGGCCCAACCTCCCATCTGGGAAAAGGAGAATAGCAATTACACTTGATGTTCTCTGCTCTCCCAGGCAAATTTTAAGTTCCCTGAGAAATAACTAACATTTATTGATTTCGTACTGTCATTGTTTTACATTCTTTTTTCATCCATTCCTTAAGAGTTTTGTATTTATCACGTCCACTTTAAAGATGAAGGAGTGAGGCACACAGGGGCAATCCAGGATGTAAATTTAGGCAGCTTGTTTGCACAATCTGTAGTCTCAGCCACTCTGCTTCCTGGAAGACTACAAATGGGAAAGTTCAGCAGGAACTTTCCCAGAGCACTGCACCCTATATCAGAATCTTGACAAGTTCTGCTGAAGTGACTGATGACAAGTTTAGGCTGACACCCCAAATACCAGCTGGATAAGGTCAATGATGGAAGAGGGAGGTAGCACTGTGACCTGGAGTGCACAAGCCCAAGGGTACACACTACCATTTGGTTCAGCTAATTTTTGTCATGTCAGCAGGCCCAATAATATCATATCTGATTTACCTCAACAAACCAGATTTCTCATAAAAATCCAAATTAACTTTAATCCGAATTAATTTTATTTTTTTAAGATTTATTTATTTATGCATACAAGAGCTGGGGTACAGGCCAGAGGCGCAGGGGGGTGAGAGGATTCACCAGAGACAGAGTGGGGAGCAGAACAGGCAGATTGACCAAAACACACTGCTGAGGGAAGCAGTGGGCAAGCCAGGAGAGGTCAGCTGCACCATGTGGGTTGCTCCTTGACTGGCCGGGAATCGAACTTATGCTGCAGTGGCTGCAGACAGCTTCATAGGTTGCGTCTCAACCCTTGCGCCACCAAGGAGGCTCCCCAAAATTAATTTTAAACAGTGACACCCATAGTCACGTTGTTATGGGATAAGAATGGCACTTTACTTTTGTGGTCTTCCTTTCAAAAACCCAGAAACCCTGTCTAATAATGAGAAAAACAGCAGACAAATCCCAACTGAGGGAAATTCTACAAAATACCTGACCAGTAGTCCTGAAAATTGTCGAAGTAATTAAAAACAACAAACAGGGAAAGTATGAGGAATTGTCACAGTCAAAAGCTCAAGGAGACAACTAAGTGTAATGTGGTATCCTAGGTGGAATCCTGGAACAGAAAAAGTACATTAGTAACAACTAAAAAATCAGCATGATGTATGGAATTTATTTAAAATAATGTATTGCTATCAGCACATTAACAAATGAATCATACAAATGTGCAACCTTAATAATGAAAACTATCCTCACAATTTTTCTGAAATTCTAAAGGTATGGAAATTTGTTTTTTCTAAATGTGTGGGTGTAGGTGGCAATGTGAGCTCAGAGTAAGACCCAAATTTGTCTTCCCATCACCCTTTCCCACCCTGTCCTCACTGCTAGATTAACCTCCTTCATATTTAGCTTCAAGGGAGTCTCCTATTCAAAACTCTGAAAGATTAACCTCCTTCATATTTAGCTTCAAGGGAGTCTCCTATTCAAAACTCTGAATAGCAGGTAATGTCCAAATCTCTCACCTAGGGCTCAAGGCCCTTCTACATTTTTTTTTTTTTTGGTAAGATTTATGTTATTTATTTATGCATACAAGAACTAGGGTCTAGACCAGAGCTGCGCAGGGTTGGGGGTGGGGGTGAAAGGATTCATCAGAGACAAGAGTGAGGGGCAGAACAGGTGGATCTGCTGAAATATCACTGCTGAGGGGAGCAGTGGGCAAGACAGGAGAGGTCTGCTGTGCCATGTGGGTTAGCTCCCTGGCCAGGGATCGAACTCATGGTGCAGTGGCTGGTGATAGCTTCATAGGGCTGAGACTTTAACCCCGACGCCACCAGGGAGGCCCAAGGCCCTTCTGCTTCTATCCAACCTTCCTTTCCAGGTTTCTTACAACTTTCCATCAAGTCCCACTGAAACCATGCCCCCTATCTCCCTACCAGCAGTTTGCCTCTGTTCCCCCAACAGCAATCCCATACCGTTAGTTCAGCCAGGTAACCTTACCCTGCCAGCCCGGGGACTTCTGTGCTTCCCACACCTGCAGCACTTCTCTTTTCAATGCACACTACCTTCCCTTCCTTGTAGCACCTACAGTTCTGTCTACCTACTCTGGAAAGGCAGGGAGAGCATTTCAAATGGGAGCTGGCATGAGACCAAATGGCGTGTGCTCAAGCCCCAACCCCACAATTTACTTGTTTGTGGACAAACCCACTAGCCCTGCTACAGGAAAGTACGAAGTTCACAAGTGGGTACTCATCTTGGACTGTGAAATGCTTTGCCCATTAGAACTGACAACTCGTGAAGCACCTTGCAGAGTCATGCCTACACACAGCAGAGTAACTCCACACTGGACAAGAAGTCAATTTCTTTTATTGGGAAACCAATGTAACAAACCTAGACTTATTGAAAATGAAATCAGTAACTAAGACTCTGTAGACCCAGTACCAACCAGCACCAAGGCCTCTGCTTGGCTTGACCCTGGTTCCTCAAGCTCCAGAAAGGACAACCATATGAAGATGCCGGGGTCAACCTCAGGGCACTTTCCCACACCATAACCCGCTCTACCCCATCCTCAATTGACACACACACCATGATCAGCAGGCTGAGTTCTAGGACCAAGGAGGGAACACTGAGGTTCCCAGGGAGGCAGGGAATCAGTCACACCCAAACCTGCTCAAAATCTCAAGTTAGCAAAGGAAGACAAAAGGAAGACTGGCATGCCCACCCACTCCCCTCCCCCCAGCCACCCCAGACTACCACCTCACTTCCCTGATCAGTAACACTGTGATTCTGAGGTGCCAATGGTGTTCCCAGTTGCTTCACCAGCCCCTGGGTGATTACTGCAAAGGGCCCAGGGCAGGGGTAGGCATTTGTCCCACTACCTGCTCAGGATTAGCCAGCCAGTACACAAGCCTCGGCTTGTGCCTGGGGCGCCCATGGCCCCTCTCCCCTCCAGAACATACAAGGCTGGTAACTCCTGTCCTCCTGTCAAGAGAGAAGTCAGTTCCAAAGGCCCTTTCTCCCCCAGCCTGGGAGGAAGGATGGCCGGTGAGGCCTGGAATGGCTACACCAGCTTCTTGGCTTCAAAGAAGCTCTTGAGGTGTCGCATCTGCCAGACACCAATGGCTACAAGGATGAGGGTCTGCAGAATGGACCACCACAGCACACGCTGGTTGGTGCTCTCGCTGGTCTGCCGGAAGCGCTCCTCTCGCCACTGTGGGAACAGAAATGGAAAAGGGGCCTCAGTTGGCTGGGTCCCACATGGGGCTACTAGAACTGCTGGGTTCTCTCCCTAGAGGATGCCCCAGAGCTAACGAGCTTTGCCAGGCTCCAGCCAAGTGCCCGTAAAGAGCTGAGCCGCCCTGCTGGGACCTGTGTTCACTCTCACCATTCAGGTGACCCCAGGCAACCTACTCATTTCTCCTAAGTTTGCTCATCTGTCGGGTACAGTCCTCATCTGGTCCTACCCTGGTGCCAGGAGAGAGATGAAGCTGTGTTTCTGGCACTCCATTAGACAGGGCTGTCCAGGAGTGGTCTCACTTGGCCCTCTTCCCAGCTCACCCAACTGCTACTTGAAGATTGTGGGCACAGGTTACAAAGTGGTAGCCCAAGGATGGGATTCAGCCCACAGGTGTTTTGTTTGGCTCTCAGTATTTTGCCAACATTTAAAACAAAGACATTTTTCACAAAAAAACCCTGTACCTCAGGTTCCTCTTAAAACCCAGAGTTAGCATTTCTTTAAGACTAAACTGAGCTGACAATTAACAGTAACTGTTCTGGTTTAGATAGATCATTGTTCTACTAGTCCTTAAAGTAACATCCATTCATAGTACCGGCATGGGTCCTAGACACAGGTGAGTTTGAAACCTCTGGTCCCGGGGGCACCTGGAGACATGGAACTAGTACCCAAGATGTTGGTATTAATTCCTACCATTACTTTGTATGTGACTGTGATTTAGAGCAATGACAACCTCTTAAGAATCTGTCCCCTAACTACAAAGTAGAATTAGTAATACCCATGCCACCTTTTAGGCTTGCTATGCAGCCCTTGGTAAGTCCCTTGGGTTTCATCATTAATCTGACATGATGTCCTGGCTGAGTTGGGGAAGGGTGAGAACAGGAAAGGTTTCTGGGAAGAAGCCCACTGTTCCCAGCCCATCTACTTACCCGTTGGTAGTTCTGCTCTTTCTGGATCTGCTCCACTTGCTCCACCAGCTGCCGCACTCGTAGCTGCAACTCACTCAGCTTGTCCTTGGCAGCAATTTCTGCATAGTCGTTGGCGTGTTCACCCACCTGGATATCCAGGTGAACCCTCTGGGGGCAGACAAGATACAGAGATTGAGGTAGTCCTACACCATCTTCCTGCCACGGAGCAAGAAAGCCTCACACTCTCCCCACCTCCTTCATTTGTGCAGTTAGCCAACACTCACTGAGGTCTCATCAGTACCCAGCCCTTTGGGGCTCCAAGTCGTGCAGGTGAGAATAAGCTTTGGCTGATGCTCCGACCAAGTCACGTACAAAGAACTCAGCAACCATGTCCTGGATAGTTACTAAAAATCCAGTCACATTTAGGAGCACAAAATCCGATACACTCATCTCACACCCAAGGTATGTCATGCTCTAGTCCTGACCAGAGTATACAGGATGAAAGTTGAGTCCCACTTGGGTCCACTTACCAGCATGCCTCCAGCAAAGAGGGAGAACTTGGTAGAATTGGAGTGAAGACAGATCTGGTGTTCACCAGGGGTATGGGAGGTAAAAGTGAATCTACCTTCAGAGCCATACTGCCGGGCCAGGATGACCTGGAGAGAAAGGGCTTCAGTGAGTATATGGATGGAGCTGGAAAAAAACTGTACTTAAGGCTCTAAGTGTCTTTAAGGGCCTCAGGCACCCCACTACACAAAACCATCCAAATCTGCTCAGTAGATTTGCCAAAAGCATGTCTGAGAACTATTTGGGGCAAGGGTGAAGTCTGACATTGGGCTGGCATATGACTGCTCTGGGGAAGGGCTTTCCGTGAGAGAGGAGAGAGCAGGAGGGAAAGGGAGGGAGAAGGGGAGAGTTAGAGAGGGAATGAGGGAGATGGAGAGGGGGGGGGGGGAAGAGAGGGAGAGAGAGAGTTTAATGAAAGGTAACAGCTTAAAGATTTTGTGTTTTAGTATTTGTCAAAGATACAATTAGGTGTGGTGCAGCTCCTTCTTTTTGGAAAGTAACTTGTTTTTTGAAATCCTAAAGCCTGGATGTCACAGCTTTAAAGGTGACAAAACACTTTGATTTCCAGCACTACAATTAAGTCCGCCCATCATACCTAGAAAAACTGGTGAATTTCCTTTCACAGACCATGAAAACAGCTCGGGAAAGTGAACTGACTTGGCGGGAAGTCACGCAGCCGTCAACAGGAAATTGAGTGGAGCTGCTATAACTGCAGCAACCCCCAAGTTTGGCCCGGAGTGAAAACCAGGTATCTCTTCCCAACACCAACTCTTCTGACCAGTTTAACAGCAGCGGAAACTAGAAGGGGAAGTACCAATGCCTGCGCTGAAGTGGAGAGCAAGGGCTCCGGGCTAAGGGGCAAACTCACCTTGTCCTCTGGGTCCTTCACCTCCACGAACATGCCAAGCCCGGGAGTCGCCGGCTGGTATTCCTCCCGCTGCTTATCATATAGCTGCGTCCGGTAGTTTCCTGGAGGAAAGTGGAGTAAGCCCAGATCAGGAGAGCGCGAGGTGGGGCTGGGTCCAGGCCGCCAGGATCGCGCGGCCGCCTGCTCCAGGCTGTGAACTGCCAACTTACCGCATCCCGCGCCCCAACATCCAAACTCTCCCCCTCCCCCCCGCACCTATAACCATGGTCTCGTCTGGAATCTCCTCAATAAAGCACTTCTTCTCCGTCTCTCCGATGTGGAAATAGAGCGCGCTTCCGCGAGCCGCAAACCACAGCAGGAGAAGGAGAGCCCGAAACACACCGGCCAGCCCAGCTCCAGGCCCGGGCCGGACAGCCGGCACACCCTGCACCGCAGCCATCTTCCCCACCTGCCCGCGCAGGCGCAGCGGGCTGCGCCACGTAGCAGAGCCGCCGCCGCGGGGCCTGCAGGGACAGCGAGTCCGGTCGCAGGGACTACAAGTCCCGAGATGCCTCGCAGCCGTGGCGCGGCACGACGTGATTGGGGTGCGGATCTGAACTAGTCAGGAATTGGGGCCCCAGAATTGAAAAAGTGTTTATGTTGATCCTCGTTGTAGTCCGCCTACTGGTGACGATTATCACCTTTTTTTTGCTGATCATGAAAGACTTTGTGCTCGCGGAGGGCTTTACGAGCACAGACAGAATTCGAACCTATGAACTCGGGTCTTTCCTCGGCGTAAGCATCCGCCACTCAAGTTTCGCTTGTGTTTTTGAAAATTGAACTTCGAAAATATGACACAAAGATGTACGAATTTAGTGTCGAAAAGATTGAAATACAAAATGAAAAGCCAAAGTTCTCTTTTATCACTTCTCTTCCCCGCCCCCCAATCGCCCCTAATCTGGTCTCTAGGTTCCCGGGCACTCTCCACACTCATCCTTTGCTGTTGGGATACTAGCCACACAGTGATGGCTCGCTCTGGACCAGGGTTCGGTGCCCCAGTGACCTGCAGGTAAAGTGGTATTAGTGGGGGGTCTTGGGGCCGCCCTGTTTTGGAGAGCTGTGCAGTGTGAGATCAGTGGAGGTCTGGGTGCATCTTCCCTGGATTTTATTCCAGTTTCTGTTCATTTTGGCAGCCCTTCTTCGAAGTTAGTGTGTGATTGTTGCCTTAAGTTTTCATGGAATTTGGAGGTTTTCTTTCTATATCGCCCTCTTACTGTTTTCATTTGGCCATAGGGAGGGAAGTTCAGTGGGAATGTGTTCAGGTTAGCCCTCATCAGAACATCTCTAATTTTTCATAACAGTAACATTTCATTATATTAATGCACCTTATTATTTTTAACTGTTCTGATGAAAGTGGTCCCTCCTAATTATTGGCTCTTACAAAAAATGCTGCAATAAAAATTCATGTTCATTTTCTAAAAAGCATTACTGTAGGACATAGCTTTTGTTGATCAGAGATCACAAAATTGCCCTCCCAAAAACTATGTAACAATTTTCAAGTCCACCAATCCTGTGTTGGAGTGCTTACTTTCCAACATCCTGCTCAGCCATTTTCAACCTTTATAATCTTAACAATTTTTCATCTACTGATGAAAAATCTATTTTTATTTCCTGGATAATGAACTTTTTTGTCATTAGTTTTCTTCTGTGAATTACAGGTTGTGCTTTTCTTAGTGCTGTTGTAATTATGTACATTACAGCTAATGTCATCCCCATTCAGAATTAACAAATTACAGAATAAAAACATTTTATTATATTAGTTTCAGGTGTTTTCAAAATTAAACCTTTTATATTGAGATAATTATAGTTTCACATGCACTATAGTGCAAGAAACTATAGTTTCTTATAGTTATAAGAGATAATGCAGACAGATTCTGCATTACCCAGATTCCCCCAATCTTAACTAGGTAATCAGGCAATCACAACCAGGATATCTACACTGATAGAGTCGAGATAGAAACCACAATAACCCTCCTGTTATTCCATTATAGCCACCCCCACTTTCCTACTGTCTCACCCCCTCTTTAACCCCAGACAACTGATCTGACTTCTCTCTTTCTATAAATGTCATTTTAAGAATGTTAAACAGTTGGAGTGATATAGTGTGTGATCTATTAAAATTAGGTTTTTTTTTACTCAGCATAATTCTCTGGAAATGTATTCATATACTGCATACATTAAGTTAGTTTCTTTTATAGTGAAAAGTAACCACTACATACAATGTATAAAGATATAATTTCGAGATATCAACAACAGAAATAGAACAGAGCTGTTAAAGGAGCAGAGCTTTTGTATGTTATTGAAGACAAACTCATATAAGTTAAAATTAAAGTGTTATAACTTTAGGATGTTAAATGTAATCTCCATGGCAACTACAAAGAAAACAGCTAAAGAGTATATACAAAAGAAAATGAAAAAGGAACTTATTTCAGTACAAAAAATTAAACACAAAAGACAATAATACAGGAAATGAGGAACAAAAAAGCTTCAAGGCAAATAGAGAACAAGTAGCAAAATGACAGAAGACATACCTTTTTATTAATAATCACTTTAAATGTAAATGGATTAAACCCTAAAACTCAGAAGACAAAGATTGGTGGAAAGGATTTTTTTAAATGGTCCATTATATGCTGTCTCCCAGGCTGTAGCTTATATTTTTTAATTCTCTTAACATAGTCTTCTGCACAACAAAATTTTTACATTTTAATGAAGTCCAAGTTATCAATTTTTCCTTTTATGGATTGTGTTTTTGAAACAGGGGCTAACAGGGCAACAAGGCAGGAGCCCAGATGGATGGAACCGCCACCCACCTGCCTGGGCTCTGAGACAGGAGAGTCACCAAAAATCCCCCAAAGGCCAAAAATCAAAACCACGGGCTATAGCAATACAACACCTACACAATAGGGGCTATGGCTAGAGCCTAGCAAAGGACAGTGCCCAATAAGAGGACAGGTCGCTGTCTGTGGTTCTCACCTGCGCACAAAATTGCAAGAGTCCTTAGGCTCCAGGAACAACAACCATGGGGTTTATTTTATAAACAGGGGAAACAAAGAGCTCACTGTATCCACAAGTGGTGACTATCTACCCAGATAGTGTCAGTGATGGTCACCACCAGTCACCAGGAGTGCTGGACAGCACTGGTCACTACTGGGCCCTCAGAAGTGATGTCAGAGACACCCAGTGTTAACAGTTCTTTGTGAGTTGTTGGGCCACACCAACAACAAACAGCTCTTTGAGACACCACACCCAGGGCCTTTGGTGCTCCTTTCAGGCAATGTCAGAGACAGGACCGAGGCCCAGTGTGTGGCAGAGTCCTTCGACTTCTCTTCCCTCCTTGGAGGTGGGCTGCTGGATGCTTCTTTTCTTCTTTCTTTGGAGGTCAGCAATGGAGTCTTCCCTTTCTTTCTTTGGAGGCTGGAGTCATCTCTCCTGTTTGGGCTCTGGTGTCATCTTTCCTTTTGGGGGGCTGGCATCATCTCTTCCCTTCAGGGATTGTTGTCATCTCCCTTTCAGCTCCCTCAGACCCTGGCTTATATCATCTTTCAGGGTGCCCCACCCACAAGTCTGATTGGACCATTTTTCAATCCTGTAGCTGACTGGACCATTTAGCAGCAGTCAACTCATAGCTCACACTTGACAGATCCATTCCACAATCCAGGAAGTACACTGTTACATAAAAGGTCTCTGAGGAGCAACTGCCACAACTGACAAAATGGCAGTTTCTGATCTCTGAGGAGCAACTGCCACAACTGACTTGTGGTGGATCAGCAGGGCAAAAGAACATCACTGCTACTGCCGGCTCCCACCGCTGAGGCATCTGGGTTCCTGTAACACTTTTGGCGTTGAATCTAAGAATTCTTCACCTAATGCTAGATCCCTAAGATTGTCTCCTGTTTTTTTCTAAAAGTTTTATAGTTTTACACTTTACATTTAAGTATATTATGTATTTTGAGTTAGTTTTTGTATAAGATGTGCTCTGGGATCAAGGAGTGTGTGTGTGTGTGTGTCTAAGGATGGCAAATTGCTCTAGTATTGCTTGTTGAAAGGCTATCTTCAGGAGAATGAGAAATGAAGTCACAAATCGCAAGAAAATCTTTGCAAACTACATAGCTGAGAAAAGACTATTATCCAAAGTCCAGGACCACAGCTCAGAGAACACCAAGAAATGAAAATCTGAGCAGTAACAGGAAAAGAAGGCTCATGTGGGGTTAAATAATAGAGGAAAATTAAAGAAGGTAGCAGTAGGAAAATTGTGTGTGTGTGTGTCTGTGTTTTCAGGGGAACAGGAAAATTGGAAATCAAGTGTTAATCAGTGTTGATGATAAATTGGAGCACTTACTTTACTTTGATTCCACCCCCCTGTTCTTAAAGGGGAAGCTTACCAGGAAAACACCCAACCTCAGGAGACAAACATCAGCACTGCCTTCCCCCACACTCAGGGAGCAGCCCTGGGGTGCCCTTCTTCCTCTTCTCTGGTGAACGGACCCATTCATCTGACAAGCATACACACAATAGGGACTTGCAGGCTGGGTGCTTGACAGAGCTCCCTGGGAGACAGAGCTCTGCAACAGGAACTAGAAGCCAAGGGAGTTGAACCTTGCCTGGAGCGGCTCTGGGGGTGAGAAAACCTAAGGACCAGAGAAGGGAAGTGACAAGTCCAAGGTCACTTAGTCAACTAATGGCAGAGCCAGTCTCGAATCCTGAAACCATGTTCCAGGGATGAGGCTAGGAGGCAAGCAAGACACCATGTTCTTCGAAGCCTGAAACATGGCTTGTGCTTTATCAGGCTAGACACAGTAGTATCCTGGCAGCTTCAACAGGGGGAGCCCAATTATCTCATTTTGCTCTCCACCCCCGTCCAAGAAGGGGCAGACCTGTGACCTACTTTGCTCCTCCCTCCCCTGTCCTATCTCCTTCACCTGACTTTTAAAGCCCTTTAGATGTGGGAAGAGAGTGCTGCCATGGTCACTTGGAAACACCATGCAGACAAGGGTTGGGAGTTATATTAATAATTCCTTTTTTATTTTCTATATTCTTGATACTCCAGCATCTGGGGTCTCAGCTGACCAGGAGCCTGCCCCTCCTGGGCTGATTCCTAGAGAACAGAAAAGGACTCCCATAAGATTGCAACATTCCTTTGCAAACCAATCAATCCAAAGCACACACCCACAGCCACCTCTCTTATTGAACTCTCACGTGCCATGCCAGTTTTTCCCACCTTAATCAACTCAGGACCAAGTGACAGACAATTCAAAGCAGCCCCTACACCCAAGAGTCTGATGAAATTATTCATACTAGCCAATTCTGAGCAGTCTTGCCTTGCCTATTTCTTCCCATGAAAAACACAATACAGTAAAGGCCTTTACTCATGCTCTCCCCTCACTGCTCTGCCTCAGGGCCAACCCTGGTGCTTTCCCATATGGCCCTGCATGGCAAGGTGTACCAACACCTCTTGGAACCTATAACAAACTATCTTATTGGGCCTCCCCGGTGGCGCAGTGGTTGAGCGCTGGGTTGCGAAGCTGCCGGCGACCTCTGCGGTGCCGGTTCGATCCCCGGCTGCTCCCCGGCCACCTGAGGAGGGTCCCACATGGCGCGCAGACCTCTCCTGCCGCCCGCTGCTCCCCTCAGCAGTGTACTTCGGTCCTTCTGCCTGCTCTGCTCCCCGCTCTGGCTCTGGTGAATTCTCTCACCCTCCCGCGCTTCTGACTGTACCCAGTGCTTGTATAAACAAACAAACAAACAAATAAATAAATAAAATGCCTCTATTAAAAAAAAATCCTCAAAAAAAAAAAAACTATCTTATTAATGGCAACTTTCTGCTCATTCCCGGATCTTATCATGACTCAATAATAATAAAACCTACATATTAAAACTAAAGAAGAGGAAGGAAGTATGGGAGATACAGGGAGGAAAAATGGAAAATATAAGAGAAAGGGAAGAAACTATAGAACACCTGTTACTCTGCTTTTACCTCTTCCTCCTCTTTTCTCCATTACCTTGGTCTCTCTACCATGTCCCCTCCCTTCCCTTTCTTCCAGTTTTATCTCATTATGGACAATGAATGCTCTTTGAACCTGAAGAATGAGAACTCCCAAATGCAGAAGACTGAAGAGAGACAGAAAGGTGGTGATTAACAGAAGATGGTCTGAGAAATCTGCTCCCCATGTCCAGGTTTATCAAATGAGGGGAGAGGATTTGCCCTGGATGGGAGCTGAGCCCAGGGAGATGTTCTGGTGCCTCAGCCAAGTCTATTCATTTCTTTACACACCTAGAGGAGATTTATGCAAGATACTGGGGACGTTTGAGGAACTGTGAGAAAGTGTAATGTCATTTTGGCTGGAGAAGAGCTAATATTTAGGTGACCTGGAGTATGGCATTTGGTCATGCTGCCCCAAGAAGAGACCCAGTTCTGGATCAATAGCTTCCTGACTCCCAGGGAACATGAACAGTCCAGCCACTCCCCTTGAGTTGCCCTACTTATGGGAATCTCCACAGCCTGGGAGGAGGAAAGGGATAGCCATACCTTCAGTGTGGGTTCAGTCACACAGACCAGTGGAATGAACTCTCCAAAACCCTGAAGAGGAATGGACTGGAGAGAGAGATGGGGGGAATAGTTGAAAAAGCTCACCAGAGTGGAAGGATTCTGCCAGAGGGGCCAGTATGAGCCCAGAGAGAACGGGAACAATGATTAATTCCAGGTTGGCTCCAGCACGACACTGTTCTTGATGGCCCTGGATTCAATACAAAATATCCTCCAATGCCAAGGTGTTCTGGTACAGAGAGCACAAGGGAAAAAAAACTTTCATAGGAAATCCCTTTGGAGAGATAGTCCAGAGAAACAGAAGGCATTTTTCTGTAGACCAGTGAAGAATATCACAGAGACCAATGGTCCAGTGGAAGGGACAGTGGCATGGTGGGGCCATGGACAGTGGCGTGTGCAAAGCATGTTATTCCTGGTGCACCCTTTCCCACAATCTCTAACTTGAGATGCCTACTGGGAATAACAAGAAAAGCCAGGCAGAAGAATGTGGAAATCTTGGCTTTTCCTACAATTATAGCTATTACTCTTCTACCTTCTTCTCCTCTCCTTCCTTCTTCCTTGATTTCTTCCTTCTTCTCTCTCCCTCTCTCACTCCTTTTTTATTTCCTTTTCCTTCTACTCTCCCCCTTCTATATCCTCTCTTTTCCTCTTTCCATTCTCTTTTTTTTTAAATAGTACTACTACTTTTTTAAAAAAGATTTATTTATTTATGCATACAAGAACTGGGGTATAGGCCAGAGGTGTGGGGGGTGAGAGGATTCACCAGAGACAGAGTGGGGAAGAGAACAGGCAGTCTGACTGAAGTACACTGCTGAGAGGAGCAGTGGGTGAGACAGGCGAGGTCTGCTGAGCCATGTGGGTTGCTCCCTGGCCGACTGGGAATCAAACTCGTGCTGCAGAGGCTGTGGACTGCTTCATAGCGCGGTGCTTAACCCCTTGCACCACCAGGGAGGCCCCCATCCTCTTTATTGCATTTCTCTAACCAAACATTCACTGCATACTTTTCCTAGTTTTTGATAGACTATGGGGAGCAGGGAGATTAATTTGTAGCAGAAGCCCATGTCTTTATCTCTTACACCTGTCAGTTTCTGAGGGACTTGTTTATAATGGGGGGTTATAATCCAATGCAGTTCACACTATGATGGAGGGATTTACAGCCCCCTTCCCTAGGAGCCCTGGGGAGTAAATGCCTTAGAGAGTGCCCCTGTGCTCGAGTCTTAAGCATGAATGGCAATTAGGCAGGTGGAGAAGGGAGCAGAGATGAGAGCTCAAAGCATCTTCCAAAAAAGGGCACAGGGACCACTCTGGTGGCACAGGGGTTAGGCTCAGTGCTATCACCACCACAGCCAGAGAGCTAACCCACATGGCACAGCAGACATCTCCTGCCTCACCCGCTGCTCCCCTCAGCAGTATGTTTCAGTTGATCTGCCTGTTCTGCTCCCCACTATATCTCTGGCGAATCCTCTCCCTCACCCCTCGCACCTCTGGCCTACACCCTAGTTCTTGTATGCATAAGTAAATAAAAATAAATAGCAAAAAAAAATAAATCACAAAAAGGGCACAGAATGTAGTGGAGACCTGCAAGATTCTGAGGAAATCATAGATGGGACAAGTCAATGTAACCCCCTAGTGTCTCCTTAGAATTGCACATATGGCCTCCAGTTCAGTGGTCATGGTAGCCAGTGTGGAATGAGATCACTGCCAAGTGGGAGAATCCCAGAATGCTGAACTCACTGCTCTTATATTCGCAGCCCTGTCATCGGTCAGAAACAGGTTTTTCTATCATCACGATATTTTTGCTACTTGGAGAGCCATATCATCCTTCCTAATGTTTGGGTCCTGGGCCTTGGAATCTTGCAATGAGTCACTAGTATGCTATTTCTTACACGTATGTCATTCTAGACCCTAAGAAATTTCCACTTTTGTCCACTTTTGTCCTTTTAGGGGTTTTCTGTGGGCAGTCTAACTGGACCACTGCAATAGAACAATGCTGCTCTGTATGGTCTGCAAAGCCAGTGCCGGTCCATGATTGTTTGAGGTCCGCAGTGAAATTGAAATTGAGAGTAAGAATTTAGGAAGTTTTACAGAAATTTAACACTGGTGTGACACAAAGGATCATGATAAATTTATTTTCATGCATTTTACAAAAGTATTAAGTTAGTGAGGAATTGGAAAATTTATTAAAAACAGAAAACAAAAGCCAGTCCTTTGCTATAGATTGTGGTACTGGCAATGACTGTTCAGAACCATGGACAGCACCCTCGCGCTGCCTCCTAGCTTCAGGAATACCCTGGTGAACCAACCACCTCTCAAATCTAATGGACACTTTTCAGACATTGTCTTAATTAACCCTTCTAAAGCATTCGATTTTTGAGTCACAAAACTAACGTGAGGGGATAATTCCTGGGAGCCAAAAGATATATTATTAACCTAAAACACTGCACTGATATTGTCCCTTTGCTTTTCCATGGGCTCCTTAGAATTTAGGAGACAGATCCTATTCATTTTTGTGTCAACGTGGATCATAATACCTAACCCAGTTTGTTGAAAAAATACCTGACATTTGTCATCTTGGGCGACCTTGGGCAAGTTACTACTCAAATTCTTTTTGCTGCTTTCCCCCTAGTTGTTAAATTGGAATGAAATTAACATCTCAGGGCCTCCCCGGTGGTGCAGCGGTTGAGCGCTGGGTTGCGAAGCTGCCCGCGGCCTCTGCGGCGCCGGTTCGATCCCCGGCTGCTCCTCTGCCACCCGAGGAGGGTCCCGCATGGCGCGCAGACCTCTCCTGCCGCCCGCTGCTCCCCTCAGCAGTGTACTTCGGTCCTTCTGCCTGCTCTGCTCCCCGCTCTGGCTCTGGTGGATTCTCTCACCCTCCCGCGCTTCTGACTGTACCCAGTGCTTGGATAAATAAATAAATAAACCAAAAAAAAAAGAAAAAAAGAAACTTTAAAAAAAAAAAAGAAATTAACATCTCAGAGAATTTTAAAAGATTAGCACAGTTAA
Source organism: Talpa europaea (assembly GCF_964194135.1). NCBI lineage: Eukaryota > Metazoa > Chordata > Mammalia > Eulipotyphla > Talpidae > Talpa > Talpa europaea. The sequence goes on along the minus strand of NC_140076.1, from coordinate 69,917,535 downwards.
TGCACTTTAGTAATAGAACAATGCCTGACACAGACAAATAAAATCATTTATTATCACCATCATCATTAAATGCTGTTGAAGAAATCAATGCGCATCAACACCAGGCACCGGGAGGTGGAGAATTTCATTGCATCCTCCAAGTAGGGCCATAGTTCTATATATTTGCGCGTTTGAGTCTATGCTGCTTATCCCAGGGCACCATGAACTTTGGAATTCTTGAGATTTGCTTTTCCTGGGTCATGTCATGTGGCCCCACCCCTTTCAGTTGTGCACCTACCCCCTTTCCTTTTCCAGTTATGTTGCTGGCCTCTTCTTGCACCCTCCATGCCCACCCACAACCCCTTCTTTTTGATCCCTAGAGCAGAGACAAGGACACTGATGAAGGGTTCCAGTACAAGTGGATCTGGCACTTCCTGCCCCCTTACCTCCTCCTTCCAAGTTCCCATGTTCTTCCTCTGGAACCTTAACTGGCCTATGGGCTGCGAGACAATCCCAGGTTTTTCTGCCTAGATTTGTCCCTCTCAGCATCATCTCTAGTCGCTGAGAGCAAGCCCTTTTCCCTCTCTCAGGTTCAGTTAACCAACAGAAGGATGGAGCCAACAGCACCCAAGTCTCTCGGAGTTTCTGCACGAATGAAGAGAGACGCTGCCGGGAAGGAACTCTGGAGCGCGCGGCTGGTAGTGTGGGGTCCCCGGTGCGCTCGCGTGGCCCCTCCTTAGAGTGGGTCGGCGGGAATGCGTGGGGCGGGGCCGCGCGCGGGCTCCCGGGAATTGTAGTCCGCGCCAGAGATCGCAGCCTCCCCAGGCCAAGCGCAGAGGCCCGCGGCACACGCCTGGGAAAAGTGGCGGGGGCCTGCGCGGCTCGAGGCTCTGGGCCCCAGGCCGGCCCGGAGCGGGAATGGGGCCTAACGCGGGTGTCCCAGCTGATCCTGCCTCTGCTACTGGGGCAGCTGCTGGCGCTGACTGGCGGTGGGGGCGCGGTCTACCTCGAGGTCCGCGAGCTGGAGGAGAAGTGCTTCATCCAGGAGATCCCTGATGGCACCGTTGTCATAGGTGCGTACGCGCTCGGCTAGTCCAAGCGTTGTCCTCTCTGCACCCCGAGTGCAAAGATAGGGTGGGGACAGGGCTTTGCAGGATCGGATCAGACCAGCACCTCCAGCCCCTGCAAAGGGGAGGGAGAGAGTGAAAGGGTGAGGGGAGTTAGGGGCGAGTGTGTGTGGGAGGGGCAGCAGGGTGAGAGGGACAGTAGGGTGGGGGCGTGGGGATAAGGAGGGGTGGAAAATTGATGGATAGCACTCTGGCCAGAGCATCCTGGGCTGGGGGTGTGAAAGACCCATGTGATGTCAGAAAGATGGGTCTGTGATTTGTTTGGTCATTTAGATCTCTGGGCCTACCTGTTCCTCTCCTGACCCCCATGACTCTGGGAAGTCCTGGGTGGGGGTGGACCTCTGGTCATCAGTGTGGGGTGCCTTTTCATTAGGAAAATACAAGACAGAGCTCTATGACCCAGCTATGGAAAAGTATCAGCCCTCCCCGCAGTGGATCAATTTGTTCGTGTTTGTGAAGGACCCGGAGAACAAGGTGAGGCTGGCCTTGACTCCCTGCATCCCCTCAGGTCTCCTGCTTAAATAACTCTTAAGTCCTCTCAAGGCCTCTATTTCTCAGCCCAGGGCCTGGCTCCTCACAGGTAGACAGCTCAATAAAAGACATGTTCTTTGCAAACTGTAGATATTTATATATTAGCAATGCTGGCATCCAAGCCTTTCCAGCCCAAACTGATGCCATTTCCCCCACAGCCTCCCCTCTGATCTGACTTGTGGGGGTTCTGGACCTGGAATACCCCCATTATTTCTCTCCTGGAAGCAGGTTTGTGGCTCGCTTCTCTGTGCTCACTTGTGGCTGCTTCCTCTAGAACCTTCTGGCCCATCAGTATGGCCCTCAGGGCAGCTTCACCTTCACCTCCCAGTCTCCTGGAGAGCACCAGATCTGTCTTCACCTTGAGTCCATCCGCTTCGCCCTTTTCTATGATGGCAAGCTGGTGAGTGTGGCAGGTGGGACATCCACCCTCCCTTCCTCGGGTGGGAGAACACAGTGGGTGGTACCCATGGAGGAGGGCTAGGGCTTCACATGAAGCAAACATGCAGAAAACAGATCCTGAGAATGAGAGGGAGCCCCCAGAAGGGAGTCACTCTAACTTAAAATCCATCTTTGGCTCCTGCCATCCCTAGGATCAAGACCAAACTTCATAAATGTGAAATTCAGAGCTGTTCAGCCTCTAAGAGTCCCTGGGGCTTTCCATGGCCACGTCCCATCAACACCTATTTCTAGTAAACTGCCTATGTCAAACACTCAGACATACCCCTATTTCTCTGCACATGTTGTCCCATCCTTCGGTCTTTTGAACATGGAACTACACACAGGCAAGGTCCTGATCTGATGTTCTGGTACCCAATGCAGGACCAGTCCCTGTATCAATGAGTGTAAGGAGCTGACCTGCCAGTATCAGGCAGTCACTGGGGTATGGAAGCTGTGTTTCTGGTCAATGCATGGAGCTGAGCTCCCCTGACCTCCACCTTTGGCTCACCTGTCCCCAGACCATTCACTTGGACATGCAGCTGGGTGAGCACACCAACGATGATGCGGAATTTGAAACCAACGACAAACTGACCCAGCTGCATCTGCGTGTGCAGCAGCTGGTGGAGCAAGTGGGGCTGATCCAGAAAGAGCAGGAGTACCAGAGGGTGAGGATGCCCAGTCGGGACAGGGGATATGTGACATCCTGGGAAGTAGTTCTTCCAGCTCCTCCCCTGGGAGTTCATTCAGTTGTAGCCAGGCACCTTTTCTATTCTCCCTCCTACCCCCACAGTGGCAAGAAGAACGTTTCCGGCAGACCAGCGAGAGCACCAACCAGCGGGTTCTGTGGTGGTCCATTCTGCAGACCCTAATCCTCGTGGCCATTGGTGTCTGGCAGATGCGACATCTCAAGGGCTTCTTTAAAGCTAAGAAACTGGTGTAGATGGGCTCCCAGAGGCCTAGCCCCCACTCACTGCCCTTCTGCTAACTGATGGGGAAGGGCACAGCCTAGTTATCTCCTGACCTCCCTACTCCACCCAACCAGAAAGGCTTCCTTGCATCTGGCAAGGGGACAGAGAACCTCTTAGAACTGCTTTCTCTGCCAGCACTGGGGACAGGATGGGTTCCCAGCTAGAGACAGTTGGGTGGGAGGAGTTATGTGAAGCTGAGCAGGAGAGGGGAGAGGGTGGCCCCAACCACCTTGTTAAACAGGATGGCTGAACTATCTCAAGATGGAGAAATAAGAGTGAATATAAATTATAACCTCAGACTTCCTGGCTTAAGCATTTATTGCCTCCTACTCTGCAATTTGTTCTGGTGATATATGTGTGCTATCAGATGTTAACCTTGGGGACCCCACCTGCATTGGTGGGGGACTGATTCCAAAATGGATGGAGTGAAGAGAACCTGTGTCCTAGAAGATACAGCATCGTGTGGCGCCCTTTCTAGAAAAGTTTAATTTGACCCCATTTTGAGGGTACTTGAGTGCCTGTGACCCTGTGTGCCTCTAGCAGCAGACTCCTGCTGTCCCGCTTCACTCACCTGGACTGCTGGATTCTTCCAGACCAGAAGGGCACCTCTGTCTTCTTGCTATTTTTCAGTCAACCTGTGTCTCTCTCTATAGTTCACTGGTTAATTTTTCCAGGATTCCAAATCAGTATCTTCTTTATATTCAACATCTCCCGTAACTCAACTTTCATGTGCACACAGGTATAGATGACCAGGCATCTATATATACCCCCATAGCTTTTACCTGATCTAGTCCACATTTTACCAATCTTTGTACTGGATGCTCTGTTGAAATAGTCCTTTTTCATGTGACATATTCTGTTACAAGGAAGTCCACTGATTGGCACCCTCAACAAAATCAAGTCTAAATCCTCATAGCCAAAGATGTCAGTAAAGGGAGACTCCCGGTAGGGAGGGGCAGCTGTAACAGCCCCAGCTCTTGGTCCCTGAGACAGGCCACCTTCCCTTGGGATAATCTTGAGGAATGATCACCCACCATGCAAGACTTGGGGGCACTGATCACTTCTAGACCTGACCATGATAGGCCTCTGACAGTGTGAGTGAGACTTAAAGGCAGTGTAGGAGGCAACACTGGAGAGTAACCTCTTACCAGAGGATGAGAGGGGAGAATGGTCCACTTCTTTCACCTAAGGGTGGGGTAGAGTGCTCAGTGCAAGAAGCATTCTTGCCCATGGAGTCTGATATCAAATGAGTCAGGACATTGAGCAAGATGTACAGGGCAATGTGACAGGAGTTCAGGTCTAGTTCAGATGGTCAGAGAAGCCTGCCTTTGAGAACTGAGGCTCATCATACCTGTTAGCAAAGCAAGTGTTCTGGCCAGAGGAAATAATATATGCAGAAGCCCTAGCTGCAAGAAAGAATATGGCAATTTGGGGAAACATCAAGATCCTTACTTGAGAGGCTGCAGGAAGCCTGCTTTCCCAGTTATGATTTCCTGTCTAGGACTTACATCTTCTCTAAGCATTAACCCCAGAATGACCATCCTTTCCAGGTTCTCACCATGGGGAAACTTCAGTGAAGCAACAAGTCACAAAAGGGCGACAAGGCAATGGGAGAGCTGTGCAAACACAGTAAAAGGGAGTTTCTTTTGTCAATTTCCTCATCCATTTCCACATGGTCCCTCACAGTCAGTGGAAGAACTGGCACATGTCCCTGCTTCAGAGAACAGAGACAGTTCCAGTGAGGAAGGGACCATTCTGGTCCCTTTGACTCAGTTTGCGGTGTTCTTTTCTCTGCCCCAGCTACCTTTCTAAAAGATGAGAAAAGACCCCATTCAACGAGTAATACTCACTGCCTCTGTTTTTAAAGAGCTGGTGGTGTAGATGAGAAGTGTCTGTTTATTGTAACTTCTATAATAACACACATTTGGTAAATTAGAAACAGAAATTCTCTCACAGTTTGTGAAGCCTGAAATCAAAAGTCAAGGTCTCAGCAGGCCTGCATTCCCACCAAAAGTTCTAGGAGAGATTCTTTTCTTCCTCTTCCAGCATGTGGGGACTCTCAGTGTCCTGTGGCTTGTGACTGTATCACTCCTATCTCTGCCTCCATTTTCACATAGCCTGTTGTGACTCAGTCTTCTTATCTGCTGTCTCTTAAGGACACTTACCACTTGGATTTAGGACCCACCCAGATAATCCAGGATGATCTAAAAGCCTTAATTAATTACATATGCAAAGCCCCTTTTTCCAAATGATGTCATAGTCACAGGTTCTGGTGGTTAGGGCTGGACATTCAGTCCACAAGAGAAAACAAAAATTCTACACATGATCAAATACCAAATAACAAATAGGGCGAGTAGAGTTCTCTGAATTCAGGATAAGGTGAGACATGAATGGATCTATAGATGGATGATTGGGTGTGGGGTAAAAGGATGTCAAGAACTCTTTACAAAGAAGGTGGTATTTGAATGGGACATTGAAGGACAGGGTGGCTTGACTCTGAAGAGAGAGGAAGGAATTCCTGATGAGAAATATGGAGCCTATAGAGCTGCAAATATGCAAAGGATTTCAAGAGCACTTCAGATTATGAATTATGACATGATAAAATAGAGGTTTTGAAAAAGAAAGGAGTCAAGAAAACTATAACATCTGTATATAACTATAACTATAGCATCTGTAGGTTGAAGCTTATTACTTGCAAAGTATAACAGTGTTCAGGGAAGCAGAGGGTGAGAATTGTGTGAGGCCACATCTTCCCCCAACCTATTGTCCTACCTGCCCCCTGAGGAGCCTTGGAATCAAACTCAGGCCTTAGCGGTGTTAGCACTGAGGCTTAACCTCTAGGCCACCAGAGAGGCTGTAAAGGCCGGACAGGCCACAGTGCAGGTTTTCTGATCCCATGCAGACCGGGTAAAGGAGGAGTCAGAGTCTTCAGTAGTTTTGCAGGTCCTTTATTGGGGTTCACCAGGCATATGGCAGGCAGGGGTGCTGGCTGGGGGGCTGGCAGGCTGGCAGGCCTCCCAGCCCCCAGCAAGTCTTCACTCTATCTGGGCTCTCTGGCGTTCTTTCTGCTGCTTCTCGGCTTCTCTTTCGGCTTCTGCTTCGGCTTCTACTGCTGCTGCTGGCGTCCCTGTGACGCCGCCCTTAAAAGCACAGTCTTAGCCCAGGTGAATCCCATCTACCTATGCCCACACCCTACTCCAGGTGCCCGCCATCAGGCATGCATTCAGGACAAGGATCCATCATCTATCCTGATGGTGGAAGGGCAGAAAAGCCTGACATTTTCTTTACCCTACAGAGGCCCTCTGCCTTCATTTGCATTCCTGAGATGTAACATGGTACTGAAAGGCGTGCATACAGTGACATCAGTAACAAACCCTAAGATGTTCCTCACTCATACTCCATCCCAACAACTTAGTATCTATCCACAGACAAAAGTACCTTTGTGGGAGTTGTAGGATACAGTACTATATGTAGGATACAGTACTATATGTCAAGGAACCCAGGGTAAGCCTCATTCACCCATGTGTGGGCTAGTAGACTTCAGTTTGGTTGTGGATCCAGCAGTGGCCTTTAAACTGGCTCCATCTTAGATAATCACTCACAAATGAGAAGTGCTGGTTTCCAGAGAAGTTCTAATTCACCAGAGGAGCAAAAAAATAAAATAAAATAAAATTTGGACACATTGGAGAGGGTAAGAGGAACAATTTGACTTTACCTGCATCATTTGTCCTTCTGGCTACTACAACTCATTGCCAAAAAACACTTTTTTGGCTGTTGATTTCTCTATGGGGTAAAGTGAGAGCATGTGAGTGGGAACCCAGCTTTCCCAGCTGAGCTAGATTCTGTCAAAGAAATCCATTTCTCCCTGGCCTCATCTAGAATACTGAGTCATGAGCTGCATAATGGTGGGTGGGCTGAGAAGAGACTGGGAAAGTGGCAGATATGACTGTTAGAAGGTATCAGAGGGACAGGGATGTGTAACAAACTCCGTAGAGACTGCATGCAAGCTGCTGGGGACACTTTGCCTGTGGATCCCCCAACTGGTCCACAGACACTGCCAGTACTCCACATGCTTCATCAACACATACCCCCATCCTGTGGCCAATTTCCTACATGTATTTCTGAGGGTGTCTATAGCAAGCTTTGGCAGATAGCTAGTGAGCATGTGCCGAGAGCTAGCTTAAATCTGCTACCAGAGAGAGGCTACAACTTTGGAATTCAGTACTACCCTTGAAAAAATAAAAGGGAAGCTGTCAGCCCCAGGCCTGATGTGTTGTAAGATTGAGAGAAGGTATACAGGCTTAAGAATTCTGCTGCAGGGGAATTTAGAAAACCTAAATAAGGGACCAGGAAAAAGACTAATTATAATAAAGTAAAAATCAAAATCAACAAGCAACTATAAACCAGAGACACACCACGGGGGCTGCGGAGCAGGGAGAAGGAAGTAGGATCAAAACAAGGGTGGTGGGAATTGTATGGGGACTATAACCAAGATGAAAATGCATACATTGTGCAAAAATGAAAAATGATGTAAAAAATATATAAAATTAAAAAAAAATTTAAAAATAAAGAATTCTGCTGCAGGAGCCTTCCTGGTGGAGCAAGAGGTTAAGTTGCAGCACTATGAAGCTGTTGGCAGCCACTGCAGCACAGAGTTTGATCCCTGGCCAGGGAGATAACCCACATGGCACAGCAGACCTCTCCTGTCTCGCTCGCTGCTCCCCTCAGCAGTGTATTTCAGTCAATCTGCCTATTCTGTTCCCCACTCTGTCTCTGGTAAATCCTCTCACCCCCTGCAACTCTGGCCTCTATCCCAGTTCTTGTATGAATAAATAAATAAATCTTAAAAAAAAATAGAATTCTGCGGCAACTAGAAGCAATATGCAAACGCAGGCATATCCACAGAAGGTCTGGGAAAGCTTCAAAATCCGTAGAGGATTGATGGAAAGTGTTTCTCTGCCAAAGTCAGTCAGTAAAATCTGGAGAAGGTGACTGCTTCTTCAAATATGGAGATAACAGGGCCTTCCCAGTGGCGCAGCAGTTGAGCGCTGGGTTGCGAAGCTGCCCGCAGTCTCTGCAGCACCGGTTCGATCCCTGGCCACAGAGTGAGCGTCCTACATGGCGCGCAGACCTCTCCTGCTGCCCGCTGCTCCCCTCAGCAGTGTATTTAGTCAGTCTGCCTGCTCTGCTCTCCGCTCTGACTCTGGTGAACTCTCTCACCCTCCCACGCTTCTGACTGTACCCAGTGCTTATATAAATAAATAAATAAATCTAAAGGAAAAAAAAAACAACAAATATGGAGATAACAATGCAAAACTTCAAGGGACGTGATAGAAAAACAAAACATGGGCCTTCCGGGTGGCGCAGCAGGTTAAGCGCTGCGCTGTGAAGCTGTCCGCAGCCTCTGCAGTGTGGGTTAGATTCCCGGCCAGCCAGGGAGAGACCCACATGGCGCAGCAGACCTCTCCTGTCTCGCCCACTACTCCCTTTAGCAGTGTATTTCGGTTGGTCTACCTGTTCTGCTCCCTGGTCTGTCTCTGGTGAATCCTCTCACCCTCCTGCACCTCTGGCCTATACCCCAGCTGTTGTATAAATAAATAAATCTTAAAAAAAAAAAACACAACATGGTACCACCCAAAATTGTAATACTCTTCTAGTAACTGATACCAAAGACATGGAGATCTGTGATTTATCTGATAAAGAAATCAAGATGGCTGTTTTAAGGACACTTGATAGCTACCAGGAAACATAGGAAGATAGTCAATGAAATCAGGAAAATAATACACAAAAGTTTAACAAAGAGAAATCACAAAAAAGAACAAAACAAATTCTGAAAATGAAGAATACTGTCATGCATTGCTTAATGACAAGAATATGTCTTAAGAAATACGTTGTTGGGGGCTTCCCCGGTGGCGCAGCGGTTGAGCGCTGGGTTGCGAAGCTGCCCGCGGCCTCTGCCGCGCCGGTTCGATCCCCGGCTGCTCCCCGGCCACCGGAGGAGGGTCCCACATGGCGCGCAGATCTCTCCTGCCACCCGCTGCTCCCCTCAGCAGTGTGCTTCGGTCCTTCTGCCTGCTCTGCTCCCTGCTCTGGCTCTGGTGAATTCTCTCACCCTCCCGCACTTCTGACTGAACCCAGTGCTTGTATAAACAAACAAACAAACAAATAAATAAATAAAACATGCCTCTATTTAAAAAAAAAAAAAGAAAAAAGAAATACGTTGTTGGGGGATTTCATAACTGTGCGAACATAGAGTGTAATTACATGAAATCTAGATGGTCTATCCTACTACACACCAAGGTTTTATGGGATAGCCTGTTGGGACCATGATTGTACATGTGGTTCATCAGTGGCCAAAAAGTCATTAAGTGACACATGACTACAAAGCAGATGAAGAATGCAATAGAGAGCATTAATATTAAAATGGGTCAAAGAGAAGAATTTGTGAAAAGAGTGAAGAAAGTCTACAGACTCTATTGGGATACAATCAAAAGAAACAATCTGCAGAAGTCCCAGAATGAGAGAAAGGAGGCAGAAAGCTTATTTAAAGAAATAATGGCTAAGTACTCCCCAAATATGGGGAGAAATTTGGCCATACAAGTTCATGAAATTCACAAATCACCAAACTCAGGGATTTTCTCCAGGGACTCTCTGGTGGTGTAGGGGTTAAGTCTCAGTGCTATCACCACTAAGACCTGAGTTCAATCCCCAGCCAGAGAGCTAACCCACATATGGCACAGCCTACCTCTCCTGTCTTGCCCATTGCTCCCCTTAGCAGTGTATTTCAGTTGATCCACCTGTTCTGCTCCCCACTCTGTCTCTGGTGAATCCTCTCACCACCTGCACCTCTGTCCTACATCCTAGTTCTTCTACACAAAAATAATGAAAAATAAAAGAAAATTTTTAGAATTTATAATTTTCTCCAAAACACCTTATAATAAAATTATCAGAAGTCAGTGACAAAAAGAGAATGTTAAAAACAGCTAAGAAAAGAAGCTTGAGAATTAAAATGGAACCCCAAAAAGACTATCCTATGAATACACCTGTTCCATGCTTCTTGCTTGCTCTTGTGGCAGAATTTTTAGTGGATTTCTCAATAGAAATCTTCAGGGAAAAAGAGAATGAGATCTGTTCAATGTACTGAAAAGAAAAAAACAAAGCTGCCAAACAAGAATATTCTATCCAGCAAAATTGTCCTTCAGAAATGAAGAATAGGGGTCTCCCCTATTCAACAAGGGGGTGAGCACAGTACTATGAAGCAGTCTGCAGCCTCTGCAGCACAAGTTCGATCCCCAGCCAGCCGGGGAGAAACCCACATGGTGAAGTGGACCTCTCTTTGTCTCGCCCACTGCTTCCCTCAGCAGTATATTTCAGTCAATCTGCCTGTTCTGTTCCCCACTCTGTCCCTGGTAAATCCTCTCACCCTCCCATCCCACACCTCTGGCCTGTACCCCAGTTCTTGTCTGCATAAATAAATCTTAAAAAAAAAAGAAATGAAGAATAAAGATTTTTTCAAACAATAGGAGTTCATCCCCACTAGATCTGCTTATGAAAAATGCTGAAAGAATTAACCACTTTAATATAAAGGCTCAAAGACAAAAACTGTCAAAAGTAACTGCAGCACAATAAGTTGTTAATGAATATGCAGTATAAAAGAGGCAAATTGTAACACAACAACATAAAAGAGGAGAAAAGGGTAGAATGTTAGGTTGTTTTATGCTAAATTGCTGGCATATGGTAGTTGTTATATCTATAAGATGTTTTCTATCAGCCTCATAGCCACAAACTAAAAACCTATAGTAGATACACAAAAGATAAAGAGAGAATCAAACTATATCACTACAGAAATTCATCAATTCACAAAAGAAGTCAGGAAGGAATAAACAAAGGAACTACAAAATATCCAGAAAGTAATAAGATGACATTATTAATTTCTTGTCTGTCAATAATTACTCTAAATGTAAATAGATTAAATCCTTCCATCAAAAGGCCCATGGTGTCTAGATGGATTTAAAAAATAAGACCCACAGGTTTTTCTTGACTGATCCATCTGACTCCCCTGTAGCAACTGCTGTTCTGGCAGCCCCAGCCATGACTGAGGCAAAGGAAGAGTTGGGGGAGTAGGATGAGGGTGTGGGATTTGGTCTCTTTGATTAATCACCAAAAAGCTACCAACTAGGTCACTTGTATTTGTGAAACATGGAAATAAAGGCTTAATTTTCTTAAAGTAAATAAAAATTAAGACCTAACTATATGGTGCTTACAAGAGACTCATTTCAGCTTTGAGAACACAATTAGGCTCATAGTATAGGGATTGAAAAAAATACTCCATGCAAGTGGAGACCAAAAGGGAGTTGAGATAGTTATACTTAAATCAGGGTGAAAAAAAGGACTTTAAGCCAAAATATGTAACAAAAGACAAAGGTCATTATATAATGATAAAAGAGTACATTCACGAAGAACACCAAGAACATACAGCAATTGTAAAAGCATTTTTTTTAAATGACAACTCTTTTTTTTAAAAGATCTATTTATTTATTTGTTTGTTTGTTTGTTTGTTTGTTTATACAAGCACTGGGTACAGTCAGAAGCGCAGGAGGGTGAGAGAATTCACCAGAGCCAGAGTGGGGAGCAGAGCAGGCAGAAGGACTTAAGTACACTGCTGAGGGGAGCAGCGGGCGGCAGGAGAGGTCTGCGCACCATGTGGGACCTTCGTCCAGTGGCCGGGTTGCAGCCGAGGATCGAACCGGCGCTGCAGAGACTGCGGTCAGCTTTGCAACCCAGGGCTCAACCGCTGCGCCACCAGGGAGGCCCTGTAAGTGCATTTTAATATCAAAGTGCCTAAACACGTTAAGCAAATACTAACAGATCTGAAGGGAGAAATAGACAACAATACGGAATAGTAGGAGACTTCAATGACCCACTTCAACAATGGATAAGTCATTCAGGCAGGAGATGATTAAAGAAACATTGAACTTGAACTGTATTTTAAACCAAATGGACCTAATGAAAATAGACAGAACATTCCATCCAACAGAGGCAGCATACACATTCTTCTCAAGTACAAATGGAATATTTACCAGGATAGATCACAAGTTAGGACACAAAACAACTCTGAAAATTTGAGAAGATTGAAATCATATCAAGTATCTTTTCCACAATGGTTGAAAATCAATAGTAGAAGAAAAACTGGAAAATTCAAAATATCTAAAAAGGAAACAACACATTTAAAATTGTCTTTGTTTATAGATATTATCTTATATGTAGAAAATTCTATAGACTCCACACACAACAAAAAACTATTAAAACTAATAGGTTAATTTAGTAAAGTTGCAGCATACAAAACCAACATATAGAAATCAACTGCATTTCTTTATACTAACAGTGAAATATATGAAAATAATTCCATCACAATATAAGAAATGATAATATACAAATATCAAATAATTATGTTGTATACCTGCAACTAATATGATGTTTTATGTTAAGTATACATTATAAAAATAAAATAATAATAATAAAATGCTTAGGAATAAAATTAACCAAGGAGCTGAAAGATCTGCACACTGAAAAACTCTAAGACTTAGCTGGAGAATTGAATAAGATACAAAATGTGGGGAAATGTCTCAGGTTCATGGATCAGAATTAATCTTATTAAAATTTCCATGCTACCCAAACCTATCTATGAACTCAATACAATGTCTATCAAAATTCTAATGGCATTTTTCACATTAACAGAAAAAAAAAATCTTAAAATTCATATGGAATTACAAAAGACCCCAAATAACGAAAGCAATCTTTTTTTTTTTTAAGATTGATTTATTTTTATACAAGAACTGGCCAGATGCACGGGAGGGTGAGAGGATTCACCGGAGACAGAGCGGGGAACAGAACAGGCAGACTGAAGAAATAGACTGCTGACGGCAGCACCGGGTGAGACAGGAGAGGTCTGCTTTGCCATGTGGGATTCTCGCCAGCCGGCCATGATCAAACCCACTCTGCAGAGGCTGCGGACAGCTTCACAGTGCGGCGTTCAATCGCCTGCGCCACCAGGAGGTCCCCAAAGCAATCTTGAGAAAGAAGAAAGCTGGAGGCATCATACTTCCTAATTTCAAATTGTGCCACAAACCCACAGCAATCAAAACAGTGAGGTACTGGTATAGAACTTAGACCAATGTAATATAATCAAGAGTCCAGAAATAAACTCTCATATACACATGTGGTCAACTAATATTTGATGAAAGCCAAGAATATTCAATATTATTTCTTTTTTGTTTGTTTGTTTATACAAGCACTGGGTACAGTCAGAAGCGTGGGAGGGTGAGAGAATTCACCAGAGTCAGAGCGAGGAGCAGAGCAGGCAGAAGGACCGAAGTACACTGCTGAGGGGAGCAGCGGGCGGCAGGAGAGGTCTGCGCGCCATGTGGGACCCTCCTCCGGTGGCCGGGGAGCAGCTGGGGATCGAACCGGCACTGCAGAGACCGCGGGCAGCTTCGCAACCCAGCGCTCAACCGCTGCGCCACCGGGGAGGCCCTCAATATTATTTCTTTAATAAAGGGTGATGGGAGAACTTGATAAGCACATGCAGAAAAGAGAAATTGACCCCCTATCTTATACCACTCAAAAAAAATCTGATTACTCTTTAGGGAAATCAAAACCACAATGAAATACCACCTCACATGTGTGAGAACGGCTTTTATCAAAAAGAGGAGAAATAACAAGTATTGGTTAGGGAGTAGAGAAAAACCCTTGCACACTGTTGGTGGGGATGTAAACTGGACAGGCACTACTTAAGAGTGTATGGAGGTTCCTCAAAAATTTAAAAATAGAAATACTATATAAACCAGAAATTTCACTTCTGGATATGTACCTGAAGGAAATGAAATTACTATCTGAAGATATGAAATTACTGTCATTGCAGATTCTTCACAATAGCCAAAATATGGAAACAATCTAAGTGTCCCTTTACAAATGAATGAAAAAAGAAATTTTCTTATACACACACGATGGAATATTATTTGGCCCTTTAAAAAAAGGAGTATCTGTCATTTGTGACAGCACGAATGAATCTTGAAGGCATTATGCTAAGTGAAATAAGTCAAACAGGGAAAGACAGATACTGGACGAGTTCACTTAAATGTGAATCTTGAAAAACTAAACTCATTGAATCAGGAAGTAGATTGGTAGTTGCTAGGAGGTGGATTATGGGGAGAATAAGAAAATGCTGGTCAAAGGATACAAACTGGGTTAGGATATGAATAACTTCAAGGATGGAATGTATGGCATGGTGCCTATAGGTAATGATATTATATTGTATACTTGAAATTTGCTAAAAGAATAGATCTTAAATGTTCTCATCACCAAAAAATGGTAGTTCTATAAGGTAAGGCATGTGATAACTAACCTTATCGTGGTTAACAAAATATACATATTTTGTACACTTTACACACCATGTTTTTTGTCAACTACATATCCATAAACATAGGGGTGGAGGTAAAAACTTTTGTATTTCAAAGGATACTAAAGAGTGAGCAAAAAGTCTAGAGTATAGTATCCAGAACATATAAAGAATGCTTACAACACTATGGCAAAAAGACAAACAACCCAACAAAGATCAAGGATTTGAATAGAAATTTCTCCAGTGCACACATGAAGAGATGATCAAAACCATTAACCTTTAGGGAACAATAAATCATAACCACATAAAATATCAGTTGATATAATTTACACATGATAAATAATGAGTGTTGGCGAGAATATGGAGAAATGGGCACTCTTTTACATTGCTGGTGGAGATTTAGCACAAAGTGGGGAAAAGCTTGGCAATTCTTCATAAAGGTGACATTGAGTTACCATATGATCCAGCAATTCTAGAGCATTCAAAAACTTGTACCCAGATATATATGGAAGTATTATTCCTAATAACCAGAAAAATGGAAACAACCAGATACCTATCAACAATGTACCATGGGGCCTCCCCGGTGGCACAGCGGTTGAACACTGGATTGCGAAGCTGCCCACAGCCTCTGAAGCACCAGTTCAATCCCCGGCCACCGGGCGAGGGTCCCATATGGCACGCAGACCTCTCCTGCCGCCCGCTGCTCCCCTCAGCAGTGTGCTTCGGTCCTTCTGCCTGCTCTGCTCCCCGCTCTGGCTCTGGTGGATTCTCTCACCCTCCCGCACTTCTGACTGTACCCAGTGCTTGTATGAATAAATAAATAAATCTTTAAAAAATAACAAAATAAATAAAATAAAAAATAAAATAAAAAAAACAATGTACCACGGTCATACAATAGACTATCAATCAATATTGAATGAACAATAATGAAGGACTGATACAGGATATGGTATGAATAAACCTCGAAAGCATTAAGTGAAGTGAAAGAAACCAGATGCAAAAGGTCAGATATTGTAGGATTCCATTTATATGAAATGTCCAGAATAGACAAATCCATAGAGCCAGAGAGTAAATTAGTGGTTTCCAGGAACTGGTGATAAGAAGTAATGAGAAGTGACTGCTTAATAGGCATGGGGCTCCTTTTTGGGTGAAAAAATACCTAGGAAATAGTGATGATTGCACAAGATTGTGAATATACTAAAAACCACTGAATTGTACATTTTTAAATTGTATATTTTATATTCTGAATTTTATCTCAATTAAAAGCATATGTATTTATAATATTATGATGCTAAAATAATTAAATAACATGAGTAATAAAAATAGTAGAACACCACTGGAAATAAAGGGTATCATCTCTTTATTGGGCATTGGCAATAAGAAAGAAAGTTAACCTTTCCAGAAGGAAGTGCACTCAGGGACAACCAAATAACTTTAAATAAGGAAGATTTCTTCTCTATGAAAATATGTCAGCCCATAAAGGTAGAAAAAAATGATTTTAAAAAATAGTTATAAAATTAATTCCAAAAATCATCATCTCACAACTCCTTGTGTAATAAGTGAGTCAGGTAAAAATCAATAGATGAAGTAATTAAATGAGAGGTTGACAGGAAACCACAATGCAGGGACCAGACTAAATTCACTGATTCATCAGAGCCTTTCTCAAAAATGGACAGAACTGTGTCTCCAGACGGGTCGCAATACAAAGCACACAGAACTTCGATGACATAACCTTGCTCTAAAAAGTTGATCTGGCTCTAATTCGGCCTCTAGAGTTCATTTCCATTTACAGATAGTCAAGAAATCAAGGTATAAGTTCAATGACACCCTGAGAAAGCAAACAGACTATCTGTGTTTGGGTCTCCCAGAAGCAGTTTAACACCAGAACTCGTGTGCAAGTGCTCTCAAGAAAAACTAATATGGAAGTAAGGGGTGCAGGGTAGGACTGACAGAAGCTGAGGAAATTAGTGATTTCATGGAAGTCTAGCTTCTATCCCATCCCCTGAAAATTCTGGAGTATGAACACCACTGTTGGGGTTAGGGATCAGGCATCATTATTTCTCTATCAGTCAGTCATTGGCTGTCCACCATGGTGAAAAGGGTGAGCTTGGCTTGGCCAACAGCAATTCTTCAGCAGCAATTCTCCTGAGAGGGGGAGACTATGAGCAGCCAATGCTCCCTGCTGCTGGGGGTGAATGTGCAGTAAAGGGGGTATGGGTTAGGCGGCAACACCATCTGCATTCAGGCAATCACAGAATGAGAGTCATTCTACAGGACAACCAGCCATGTCAGCGACAGGTCACTGACCCAGAATAAAAGGGGGAGTGCTCTCCATTTAGAGAGTTTTAAGAGCTCTCATAACCAAACACTTGACCTTATTTACAAAACAATTGTAAAATTTTCAACATGAGCTGATGTTAGTTATACCAAGGAACCATTGGTCATCTTGGTAAAGATCTCAAAGGAACAGAGGGGCAGAATTGTGGGAAGTGGGTATGGCACTGGACACTCTAATGCCAGCTTTTGTATCTAGAAACTTGGAGCAGCAAGAATGAGGGACCACAAAGGAGACGGTCAGGTTTCAGTGAAGGTGGGGGGAAGGGCTGTGAAAGGGCTAAGGAAGAAGCTTGAGCTCCGGGTTGGGGAGCAGAGGTGAGAGGCTGGAGCACACCAAGCAGAGTGGCTGGTGACAGAGGACTTAGAAAACACCAAGACTTCAGGGTGTTACCATTGGGGTTCAGATGAGTGGGGTTCTTGGGTCCTTCTGAGAAATATTTCAGCAAACATTCCTGTTCAGCAGCACACAGCAAGTTTATTAAGGAAAGGAGCAAAAAAAGAGGCACCTGCGTAGACACGGGTAGGTGGTCTTAAAGGATGAGCTCTTTGTTTGCTGGAACAAGCATGTTCTTTTTTTATTAATATTTGTTTTTATTTTCTTACATTGTGGATCACCTTTTATAGTCATTGTTCCCCTCCCACCACCAATCCGCCACCCCCCCCACTGCAGTGCTGTCTTCCCCCCCACCCCCCCCACCCCACCCATCCCACCCCCCCTCAGATCACTCCCACCCCTCCCTGCGGCAAGACTAAATAGATGTTCGGCCCCCAGACCTCATCTTTTTCCTGAAACCATGTCCTTTTCCTGGGCGAGGACCAGGGCTCCTGGACCACAACAGACCAGCCTGCTCAGATCCCCTTGCTACCTGTGAGGCAGGTAGCAAGGTAGGCCAGGTGTGTGGAGTGGTTCTCCGGACTCCTTGATTTTGGCGCTTCCTATGGTATTTGGAGCTTGCTATGGTAGAGCTTCCTTCCCATTTCCTCCAGCCCAGTGCAGTCTCTGGGTTCAGTGCCTCCTCCTCCTCCTCCTCATCCACACCAACTGTACCATCTATTTGGTGACTGCCAGATGCTGCTGCTTCTGAGTCTTATAATTCTCTCACTGAGAACCTTGCTCCTGGCCAATGTTGGTGGGGAAGTTCCGGGGTAGCAACAGACTCCAGCAGGTGGTCAGTCCAGTTCCTCTCAGCTCCTGAAAGTCTGCAGCAGAATGAATTATAGGTGACTTGCACTAATCTGATTGAAGTGGAAGTCAGAGCAGAGGGGACTCCCCTCTTTGGCCCCAAGCCCTGCCCTGCAGCCTAGGCCACACAGAGTATGCTGGGGCCCCCTGCCAGAGACCTAGACCACAGCCCGGCTTATACCTCCAGCCTGACCCCAGCATGTTCTTACGTAGTGTTATTTAAGGGGATTCATTCGTTTGTGAAATTTTATCACTTTGGAGTCAAGTTGGGTAGATTTTCTGTAAGGGATAATCCTTTCTGACCCTACTTCAGATTCCTGGAAACTTCCATAACCAATTTAAATGACTGTTAATCCCTACCCACCTCTAGTTTTTGAACTTGTGAAACTTCCATCCTACATTTTTCTTATCTAAACTTCCACTTTACCACCTTCCAACAGCCTCACAAATAGCTCCCAGGCATAATGTTCCAGAGAGAGACCCAGAACACGGGGCTGGGGTGGGGGGTGTCCTGGCCAGCACTAGGTGGGAAGTGCCTCCACCATCTGGTGGGCCCAGATCCAATGGAGGGCCCCATTTCCCCCAAAGAGGTGTCTGTTAGGGACCTGGTCCAACCTGACCAGGTTTCTTATGTGATTCAAGAAGAAGATAGAAAAATTAAATCTCAATTTCAAATAGGAGCAAACATTTTGCCAAGTGTTTTACACCCATTGCTCCATTTTACACACATTGCTGTTATACAAAGTTGTGTTTCTGCCTTCCTGGAAGATAACCATTTGCTCAGTGTTTGCTACTACATTCCGGAGGTAGCTAGATTTTCTCCAAATTTGGAAGCAAGCTTGGCATGGTTTGACTTAAAGTATGAGTGCTATGATATAATACACTCACACAATGGTGACATCAGGGTGATAATAGGCTGCATGGAAGACCTTGACTAATTTGGGGAACAGTGAGGACACTAGAGGAGGGAAAACCCTTGAAAGCTCTTGATCAGCGCAGCAAAGGAGAGGTCAGCAGCCTAAAGGTCAGTGGCTTTGGGTAGACCCACCCATCTTATGAGTTACTCAATGAGGGAGGGCTCCTCCCCAACACCATCCTTGTGAAATAGCTATAAAAAAGAGCAAATGAGTTTAACTATCAAATGAATAGGTAATATTTGGCATGGTTTGACTTAAACTATGAGTTATATAATATGCTTAGTAGAATACAATCTCTGCCAAAAAGAAGGAAAGGTGAGAGGGAAGAAATAGAAGAGCAAGTGAAGAACATCTCCCAGAAAGAGTCTGTCATAGAGAAGATGAGTGTCATGAACAGAGGTCTCCCTCCATGAACTCATAGAAACTACTAAAAGACCACCTATAAGATGCAAGATCTCGGGCCTCCCTGGTGGCCTCCCTGGTGGCACAAGGGGTTAGGATGTAACCTATGAAGCAATTGCAGCCTCTGCAGCACAAGTTTGATCCCCGGCCAGCCAGGGAGCAGCCCACATGGCGCAGCAGACCTTTCCTGACTCGCCCACTGTCCCCTCAGCAGTGTACTTCAGTCAATCTGCCTGTTCTGATCCCCACTCCGTCTCTGGTGAATCCTCTTACCCCCCCGCACCTCTGGCCTGTACCCAGCTCTTGCACGCATAAATAAATAAATCTTTAAAAAAAAAAAAAAGATGGGGGGCCTCGCCTGGCAGGCGGTTGAGCGCAGCGCTGTGAAGCTGTCTGCAGCCTCTGCAGCGCCGGTTTGACCCCAGCTGGCCAGGGAGGGTCCCACATGGTGTGGCAGACCTCTCCTGTTGCGCCCGCTGTTCCCCTCAGCAGTGTATTTCATCAGTCTGCCTGTTCTGTTCCCTGCTCTGTCTCTGGTGAATCCCCTCACCCTCCTGCGAATCTGACCTGTACCACAGTTCTTGTATAAATAAATAAATAAATCTCAAGGAAAGAGAAATGTCAACTTTTCACACTGGCAATTCCTCATAATTAAGAATGAGGAGTAAGGGACTAAGAAAGGACCTTGAAAACAGAGTGGGCCTCGTCAACTGAGAACTTCTCAGTGGCTGATAAGCTGGTTCACTTTTTAGGAAAGAAATGAAAAAAAAAAATCTTCTTTCTAGCAGCACTCAGGAAAAATTGGGGAAAATTTGTCACTTAAATGAAGGTCACACATGCAGCCACAAAGCTGGGTAAGATACTGCAGATAACAATCAAAGATAGAGAGACTGAGAAGATTAAGAGAAACTAATTGAAAAAGAGCCAATAAGGAAAATGATTGGAGGAAAATGACACATGTGGATCAAAAGAGACCCACTAGGGTCAGAGTTGGGATCTCTAAGGAACAGAAACAAGCAAAAGAAACATTTGAAAGTGACTCAGGTGGTGGAAGCACCCAAATGTTTACCAATCAATGAAGAGATAAATGAAATTTGATCTTTCTATAAAACAGGATATTACTCAGCCATAAAAAGAAATGAAATTCTGAAACGTGCTACAGCTTGAAAACATTATGTTAGGTGAGAGAAGCCAGACACAAAAGATCATGTATTGTATGATCCCAATTATGTGAAATGCCCAGAATGGACAAATTTCTGGAGACAGAAGTAGATTAGTGGTTGCAATGGTTGGGGGAGGGAGGAACGAAGTGGGACTACTACCAGATATGGGGTTTATTTGGGAGGTGATGGAAATGTTCTGGAATTAGATAGTAGCAGTAGCTGCAAAATCTTAAGACTATACTAAGACCCACTGAATTGTATGCTTTAAAAATATAAATATAATACTATGTGAAATACTTCACAATTGTAAAAGATGATTCTGGTGAAAATAGTAGAAAAGTGATTCAGATAACTTGCAAAAGAGAAGAAACATTGAATGTATGGATTGCAAAGGGTCAACCCCATCTCCCAGAAAACAGCTCTCACAAACCAGTAAACACTGAGACATTACCTACAAAGACGCTGAATTTCAGATAAAGCATCTGCAAGGGGTAAAAGTAGGCTGCTTTCAGAATCTCCAAACAACTTTCAACACCAGCAGATGGGAAAGCAATATCTGCAAGTGATCAAAGAAAGAAAATGATCCAAGGATTTCATGCCCAGTCTCATGCAAGTATCAAGGTAAGAGAGAGCTATCTGCTTTGTTGGAACTCATGAAGAATGTGCTAGAACTTTGTGACTGCATTATGATATGTAGCATTAGCATCACCTGAGAGATGACAGTCAGTTATCCAGATTTTCATGTCCCCATCCTAGACCAACTGAACCAGGATCAGCAGATTGATGAGAACCCGGTAAATCTTATGAACATAAAAGTAGGAGAATCGGGCCTCCCCAGTGGCACACCAATTGAGCCCTGGGCTGTGAAGCTTCCCACAGCCTCTGCAGTGCCAGTTCAATCCCCAGCCACCGATGAGGGTCCCACATGGCACGCAGACCTCTCCTGCCGCCCGCTGCTTCCCTCAGCAGTGTACTTTGTTGGTCTGCCTGTTCTGCTCCCTGCTCTGGCTATGGTGAATTCTCTCACCCTCCCGCACTTCTGACTGTACCCAGTGCTTGTATAAATAAATAAATAAATCTTTAAAAAAAAAAAAAGTAGGCAAACCACTGTTCAAGGAGACAGATTTTAGACATCCAAAGATGAGCAGAAAAACTGGCAACAATGACAACAAAGTTAATGGGGAGTATTAAATGCATTTAAATGTATAACTGAGGCAGAAAAAAACTGCAATAGTGGTTCCAGAAAATAAGCTCAGCAATAATCAAAGAGACAGTCTTCCATAAAGTCAGAAAAGTAGACATGGAAGTGGTGGAAGATAATATATGTACACTGACTGTCTCACTTTTCCCAGCAGAAGAGTAAATAAGTACTGTTTTAAGGGTATAGGTAACAAAGATACATTTAAGGGACTACAACAGGGTGGCATACCAAAGCAGGAGATTAAGTAACTGTATACTACATGTTCAATGCAAAGATGTCCCCTACTTCCTCAACCCACATGGAGTTCATGTGTGGCAGCCAGATCCCTCCCTCCAGGCAGGAGATAGGAAGGCTCTTTGCTGGGGTATCTGACCCCCATCCCCGTGGCCCACCTTGTCACCCACTGTGAAGTTTTCAGTTGACAAGGTCCAGCATGTTTCAAAGTATCCTCAGTCCCTGTTCTTTTGTTGGTTGGTTGGTTGGTTGGTTTTTGCATTGAAGAACTGGGGCATACAGGAGGGTACACCCATATGGGAGGTAGTGGGGGGCAGGTAAGAGGATTCACCAGAGACAGATTGGGAAGCAGAACAGGCAGATCTACTGAAATACACTGCTGAGGGGAGCAGCGGGTGAGACAGTTGAGGTCTGTTGCACCATGTGGGTCAGCTCTCTGGCTGGGGATCGAACTCAAACCCTAGCGGTGATAGCTCTGAGACTTAACCTCTAGGCCACCAAGGAAGCCCCAGGCCCCATTCTTAATCATGAGCAGAGTCAAGTACTGCCCATATGAAAAATTGACAAATATAAAGCTATTTTAAAATGGAGTTAGGAAGCCATTAGAGAAAAATTGCATTTACATCTTTTGCCTTGCCCCCGCCCCCACACACACACCTTTGCATCTTTTGAACTGGGCCAAAGACTTTCGACTGGGCCAAGAGCAATTGTTTCTAACAATTGTTTGAGAATTGTTGATTATGGACTTTTCAGTTGGAGGATAGAATCAGTCATTTTCCTTTTCACCCTTTCTAGAGAATCTATTGTGTTTAGCCAAAAAAAAGCTTGTTTGTTAATACGAGTCAACTCTTTTATTTAACCATCTTCCTCTTTTCCTTCCCAAAAACCTCTCTGCTTTCTCTCCCCTTTGGGCACATTTTAGGTTTTCTACCTGAATCTGTGTACCCCAAATTGCATTATTTGATCCCTAATAAACACACTTTACCTTTTTAATTGCCTCCTG
Source organism: Talpa europaea (assembly GCF_964194135.1). Taxonomy (NCBI): domain Eukaryota; kingdom Metazoa; phylum Chordata; class Mammalia; order Eulipotyphla; family Talpidae; genus Talpa; species Talpa europaea. The sequence continues at coordinate 69,894,654 of NC_140076.1, read as the reverse complement.
AATTTTTAGGCTGATACCAAACATCTGAGAACAATGTCTAACACATTTAAACAAAGGAGAAAAAAAAATCAACCTGGGGCAAATAGATATCAGACAAGGAGAAGGATATAATGGGTGTGTTAAACTAAGAATTGTACACCAAAAAATAGAAAGTACTATTGTGTGTAATTTTTTAAAATCATTGGAAAAAACTACCATTACATTCTTCAAAAGCATAAAATATCCTTAAAACAATGACAGAACTCTGTTAAAAAACAAAGGAAGGAAGGAGGAAAACACAGAAGGAAAGGAAGGGTAGAAGATAGATAAGAGAACAAAGAGAAGGAGGGAGGGAAGGGAGAAGAAACTATTAGAAGAAGAAGAAAACTCTAGAAATTCAAAACCTGGAAGTATAAATGGATACAATACAATGTAAAAGTTGGAAGATAATTTGAGAAACTCTCTAAGAAAAATAGATTGAAAAAATAGGGATTAAAAGCAGAGGAAGGAAAAAAAATTAAAGAAACTCTCCATGAGCACAAACATCCAAATAAGAGCATGGAGGGGAGGGTATAATCAATAATCACAAAAAATAACAATTTCAGAAATGTTGCCAGAACTAAAGATCTTGACTTGATGGTTAAAAGGACTCTTCAAAAACCAGAACTTCAGATGGTTATAGACCAACACCAAGGAAAATTACTGTGAACTTTCAGGACACTGAAGACAATTAGAAGATTCTGAAAACTTGGAGAGAGAGTGAAAAAATAATTCACATACACAAAAAGGATTATGAATCAGTCATTACATATAAATTGCTTTAGATTTATTAACAACTATACTGGAGGCAAGAAGATCAGGGAGTAATGATTTCAGAATATTAAAAGAAAAGAACTTCCATTCCAGAATTTCATATCCAAGACAAACTATCAATCAATCAAGTGGAAAGGTTGAATAAGGATGTTTTCAGGGATGCAAGGTCTAAAAAAATGATATCCCAAGCACCTTTTCTTTAAAGGCTACTGGAGGATGGTCTCCATTGAAACAAAGGCAATAAACAAGAAAGAGAAAAAGATGAGTTACAGGGACCAGAATTTCCAACATGGAGAGAAGTAAAGGAACTCCAACAGCACTGTTGACCTCAAACAAAAGTAATCAGTTATTTCACCAACAAAACAGGATTATTCAGAACAACAATTTGGAAAACATAGTCTCATGGTGAGACACATGTAAATCTTGCTAGAACAAAAGCCAGTATCCCTGGGATAGCTTTTAGAGGGGACTATTGTTGAGAAGAGGCACCTGCTTCCTTCTGCTGGAGCAGAAATGCAGCATCACTTCCTGTGGGAAATGCAAAGATTGCTGAAATCTGTAGTTTGCTGATTATGCTTGCATGGGAACTCTCTTCTAGCCTTCCCACCTCATTTCAATAGGATTTCTGTGTATTAATTTTCACAATGTTAAGGGAAATCACCAGATTTAATTTCAACCCACTTTCATTGCACTATCTTTATAACCAGAAGGCCGATGTCCCACTGTGCCAGGGCCTGATTGTCATTTGTACTTGATTTGTGTAGAAAAAGCTCCTTCAGAGCCTTCCCAGTGGCATTGCAGGTGAGCGCCACAGCAGGTGAGCGCAGCAGCCATGCTGTGAAGCTGCCTGCAGCCTCTGCAGCACAGGTTCAATTCCTGGCCAGCCAGGGAGAAACCCACATGGCACAACAAACCTCTCTTGCCTCGCCCACTGCTCCCTTCAGCAGTGTCTTCGGATGTCTGACTGTTCTCCTCTCCGCTCTGGCTCTGGCAAATTCTCTCACCCTCCCGTGCCTCTGACTGTACCCCAGTTCTTGTATAAATAAATAAATCTTTTAAAAAAAGAAAACAAAAGAAAAGGCTCCTTCAGGTCCTCCCTGGTGGCGCAGGAGTTAAAGTCTCACCACTATCAAATTATCCCAAGCATGGTGCAGCAGACCTCTCCTGTCTTGCCCATTGCTCCCCTCAGCAATGTATTTCAGATCCACCTGTTCTGCTCCCCACTCTGTCTCTAGTGAATCCTCTCCTCTCATACATACTCACACACACACACATCTCTTGCATCTCTGGCCTATACCCCAATTCTTGTATGCATAAATAAAAAAAGAAAAGCTCCTTCACTGCCCTCCATTTCCTGCTCCCTGATGCCTGCATCAACTGGGGACACTCAGTCCACTACATAGAAACAGACCCACTCCTCCCACTGTATTTCGGTCATATGTGCTGTACCTGCAAACTCTGTAACCCTGTGGGATCTCTCATCATTCTCCAGGACTATCTCTTGATCTTATCCACAGACTTCCCTGGGAGAGTTCCTGGAAACTCTCAAGGATGGTGAAGCCACAACTATTCCCAGAACTTCACCTGACAGTGGCCATACTTACTGCTCTTTCCTTATACAAATGGGCTTGAACTTGCTACCCAGTTTTTTAAAACAACACAGTGTATTATTTAGTACATGCATAAGGAGTAAAACCACAAAGAAAAGCAAAGGCTAGGGCCTCCCCGGTGGCGCAGCGGTTGAGCCCTGGGTTGCAAAGCTGACCGCAGTCTCTGCGGCACCGGTTCGATCCCAGCTGCTCCCCGGCCACTGGAGGAGGGTCCCACATGGCGCACAGACCTCTCCTGCCGCCTGCTGCTCCCCTCAGCAGTGTACTTCGGTCCTTCTGCCTGCTCTGCTCCCCGCTCTGGCTCTGGTGAATTCTCTCACCCTCCCGCGCTTCTGACTGAACCCAGTGCTTGTATAAATAAATAAATTAATCTTTTTTAAAAAAAAGAAAGAAAGAAAAGAAAAGGCTAATGTGAAAGTGAGGCTGGTGGTTATCTGAGGGCAGGGGTGGGGGCTATGGGACATCGATTGTGACCGAAATAAAAAACAAAATATGGCCATTTGAATCAAGTAACTAAAAGGGAGTTGGAAGGCCACTGAGAGTCAGGTCTCAGACAAGTTCTAGCAAATTCACCTCCAAGAAGGGACTGATAAGCCAATCTGTCACTTCCTGTATCAACATTTACTAATAAAGGCAGACCCACCACTTGGAAAGCTTCATCTGAGACTGAAACTTTAAGCAATCTCTACTTGATTAATAACCCATTCCCATGCCTGAACCACTCACTATCCTTGACCAAATTTCACCTAACTTACCTGTTGCTAAATCACATGTTACAAGTCTCCCCCTAATTCGCATAGCAGAACTATCTCACCCTTTCTTTATGGTTTTAACCTTTATAAGCCTCCTTCATTTTCTGGACCCCGGAACAGCAGGTCTTATGAGAGCCCATAAAACCAGGGTTTGGGCTGGCGTAGGGGTTGAGCGCTGGGTTGCGAAGCTGCCCACAGCCTCTGCAGCGCCGGCTTGATCCCCAGCCACCGGGCGAGGGTCCCACATGGCTCGCAGACCTCTCCTGCCGCCAGCTGCTCCCCTCAGCAGTGTATTTAGTCAGTCTGTCTGTTCGGTTCCCTGCTCTGGCTCTGGTGAATTCTCTCACCCTCCCACACTTCTGACTGTACCAAGTGCTTGTGTAAATAAATAAAAATAAATCTTAAAAAAAAAAAGAAAATGTATTGTACATGGACCAATTAGATTCAAGCTTGTACCAGTGCCAAAGGGGCTCCTGGTGATCAGTTTTGAATCCCAGCCTCAGTATAGGGCAGTTGGTCACAATGGTGCAGTCCAAGCAGCATCAATCAAATAACTGGGATTGTAAACAGACCATACTGACTGGAGCACCTTTGGATGCCAATCAACTAAAAAGGACAAATCAGGTTCAAAAGGCGAGCACCTTGAAGAGTATATAAGTCAAGCTCCAGGCAACTTCAAGTCACGCAGATTCCTCCAGACTCTCTCCTGGGAAGACCTTGTCAGAGATGTAATACTGATCCCTGACCTCTGGCACAGTTCTTCCCTTCAACTCTGCCTCTGATATCACCTGCTGAATGACACCATCAGTCTTATGCTAGGTATCTCTAAAATAGCTATTTGCTCTTGGCTTTATGCTCAGCATCTTTTTAAGAGCTATAACACTGGTCCCTGCCTCTGACATGTCCAGCACCTACCTCTGGTGCTGTTGACTTTGGCGCTGATGGGCCCAGTGTCTGATGCTGCCCTGCCCAGCCTTTGGATTGCTGCTGATGATTGTGGTGCCACTGCTGGAGAGACCTTCACAGAAATCTTCACAAAGACCTTTGCAGAGACCCTCAGAGAAGACCTTAGGGAACTATGGCCTATGAGACCTTCATGTCTGATCTTTGCTTCAAACCATCACCTGACCATTACTACTGCCTCCAGCCCTGCCTCTAGCTCTTTCCTCTCTCCCAACATTTTTTTTAAGATTTATTTATTTATGCATACAAGAGCTGGGGTGTAGGCCAGAGGTGCGGGGGTGGGTGGGGGGGTGAGAGGATTCACCAGAGACAGAGTGGGGAACAGAACAGGCAGACTGACTGAAATACACTGCTGAGGGGAGCAGTGGGCAAAAGAGGCGAGGTTTGCTGTGCCATGTGGGTCACCTTCCTGGCCAGGGATCCGAATTCATGCTGCAGTGGCTGCCAAAGCTTCATAGTGCTGAGACTTAACCCCTTCTGCCACCAGGGAGGCCCCCTCTCCCAACTTTTCTCTCTCTTCTTGGTAAATAAACCCTGTTGGTGTTGAACCCTGAGCCTGAGTAATGCCCTGCAATTGCAGTTGTAAGTGCACAGTTGAGAACCCAGTAACAACGAAATTGTCTCCCCGCCCTTGCACTTTTGTGGTTTCAGTTTCACATTTGTTACTAAAACGTCCCCCTCCAAATAAATTATTCTTCAAGAAATCACTGCCTCACCTTCTTCCAGATGCCCCTGTCATGGGCTACCTGCTTAATGGAGTTCTTGTCCCTTGTAGACTTCTAGAGCTCTTATCTCCTCACCCTTCTCTAAGTCAAGAGATATCAGTGGGATTGGTGAGTGTGGGGGTGGGAGTGGCTGACTATCTATCCATATTCTGTCCTAACCAGGACAATTTACTGACCCCTATATTCTCAGACACACCAGTGACACTTTCCAATTTCCAGCTACCTAGAAGAAATTTTTCTATTATTTTAGTTTAACTATTTCGGTGGGAAACTAGGAAAGGGTATAAATCAAAAGCACAGACATGAAATGAGATTTGAGGATGGGGAATTACTAAAATTCCAGGTAACATTATCAGGCCTATTAGGAAATCCACTGTAAGGCAGTGGTTGGCAGGGGGCTGAGGAGACAGGTCTGGAGTCAGAGTAGTCAGCAATGGGGCAGTTATTGTCAATGGAGTGGTGATGACCTCATTGTTGTAATAATTTCATTGTTGTTACTAAGATAAATAATTTCATTAGCTGACTTCCAAGAGGGCAGGCTGAATTAGGGATCAGAGTATTTCAAGATGCCTTGGCCTTTAACCCTTTCTTGTCCAGGCCCTTGTTAGGGATCTCTAGTTTATCAACACCCTATTATATGTGCCAGGCATTGTGCTTAAGAGTGGCAGAATATGCCACCCTAAAATATGCCTTCTTGACATTATTTAGCTAAGGGCACTTGAAAAATAGCTGGTACAGGCTTCAGAAACTCTTTTCACAAAGACGATGCTGGAAGTAAAGAAGGAAACCCCTGCCCCTCCCAAAGCTGAAGCCAACGCAAAAGCTTCGCAGGCCAAGAAAGCAGTACTGACAGGCATCCACAGCCTCAAGAAAAAGAAGAGCCCCACATCACCCACCTTCCGGAGGCCCGACAAACTGTGACTCCAAAAGCAACCCAAAGATCCTCAGAAGAACACTCGCAGGAGAAACAACTTGACCACTGTGCCATCATCAGGTTCTCCTGACCCCCAATCAGCCACAAAGAGAGAAGACAACAAACTTCTGTTCATTGTGGATGTCAAGGCTGGCAAACACTAGATCAAATAGCTGTGCAGAAGCTCTATGACACAAAGTCAACACCCTGATCAGACCCGACAGAGAGAAGGAGGCATATGTTCAACTGGCTTCTGACTAGGATACTCTGGATGTTGCCAACAAAGCTGGGATGGCCTTAACTTGTGTCCAGCTGACCTCCCTTTTTCTTCCTGAAAGGAGAATAAGACTCTCATGTGAAAGATGACCTCCCTCTACCAGCAGGATAGAAACATTTTGATCACCAAGGGGAACTGAGGTTCTTCTACACCCTCTGCAAAGTTGTCATTCTTCTCCCCCAGGGTTTTCTTCTGTGGCCCATTAACATAGGTTTAATTGTTCTTGCTCAGTTAATTAATGATTGGGGGTAATGAGCTGTTACTCTAATAAGGCAATCTACCTTACTAACAATTTACCATTTACTTCCCAATAAAGGTGTACCTATTAAAATTGCCCTACTATACAACAGTCACTGTGACCAGGACCATAGAGCCTGGAAGAGGTCAAGGTTCATAACACTTGCCTTCCGTGTGCCTCCTCGGGCTCTCCCTATTCCATTCTTCCTCTGTGCCCAGGCTCAGAGAGGGTAGTCTCTGTGCTACCCTCACAGAAGATCCAAATCTCACTGAGATTCACTTTCACACTGGATCTCATCTGCCATACTCTCTAGCCTTATTCCCTCTTAACCACCATTCGCTCTCTGAGGTGAGGAGAGTCTACCCCAGGACCTCCTGCCTAAAGGTACAAGCCCATTCTCAAGTTTAGGGGGAGAAAGATTGAAGAAAATGGGAGGAAAATTGGTTACCTTCCTCAAAAAGTGCTAAGAAAGTCTCAGTTTGACTGAAGCCAACTCTTGGGACTCCAGGAATGGAAGGGGGTCCCTGTCTACCTTCCTTGATGGTGCAGAATGGGGTGGTGGACAGGTGGGACTCAGTCGTTGCATCTTCGTACACATGTATGAGGCCTATTGGTACATCACCGCTGTCGTGGGAAACCATGCTGAGTTGGCAATCTACTTTGCATTGGCTTTATCATTCTGTCTTCCCTCCTTTCCACTCAAGCCATTACAGCTGACCTTGGACCAACACAGGGTTTGAACTAAGGGTTCCAGTTATACACAAATATTTTTCTACCCTAAAATTCCAAATATCAGTTGGTTGAATCCACGAATATGTGGAACCTGCAGATACGAATCAACTACAATACAGGACATCCTCAGACTTGGATATCCTCGATTAAGTTTGGGGGCAGCCAAAACTTATATCCCAGTTGTCGGGGTCCCTAGTTCCCCTTGTTGAAGAGTGGTCAGTTAGTTCTGTGCCCCCTGGCATGAAAGTGAGAGCTCAATCACAGCGTGGAAAGCAGGGAAACCAGAAAAACCCTCCTGTATCTTGTGTTCCAAAGGACTATGCCTTTATAGTCCTGGTCAACGCCAGTGGCCTTCAAACCTGTACTTGCATGCCCCATAAAAACAGTTAAAGAACTGTCCACACTCTCACATGGGACCAGCCCAGTGCAAAATGAAAAAGGGATCCCTTGGCTCAAACATTATTAAAAATTTCAAGATGGTGATAGCAAAGCATTAAGGCAGGTTCAGAGCCCTTCTGAATTCTGGGCTCTGTGTGGCTGTGCAAGTTGCTTGTGAGGCAGGCCCAGCTCTCACACATTTTTAAAGGGGGCATGTAAAAAGATGAATAAATTCAAATAGTTGCAAAAGACCTCAAACAAAAGTGATCAGTTATTTCAATAACAAATAAGGTTTATTGAAAAAAAAAAAAAAACAAGAGGAGAGGACAGACTGGAGAGTGTGTACATGGTAAGGCCCCCATTGACAGCCCCTAATCTAAGACTGACAATCCCTATCTAGACTCTGGAGGATCTCCTCATCCCTTCCACTGGTAGGGGAAGCAGTGAGAGGCAGGAATGTGAGGTGCTGTAGTTTGCTAATCTACACATGCACGGGCTCTCTTTAGTCTCCCCACCGCATTTATTTTTTTTTTAAGTCCTTTTCTTTCCTTTTTTTTTTTTAAAGATTTATTTATATATTTATACAAACACTGGGTACAGTCAGAAGCACAGGAGGGTGAGAGAATTCACCAGAGCCAGAGCGGGGAGCAGAACAGGCAGACTGATGAAATACACTGCTGAAGGGAGCAGCGGGCGTGGCAGGAGAGGTCTGCGCACCATGTGGGACCCTCGCCAGTGGCCGGGGATCGAACCGGCGCTGCAGAAGCAGTGGGCAAGCTTCACAACTCAGAGCTCAACCGCTGAGCCACCAGGCAGGCCCACCCCCACCACATTTAAATCCAGTTCTAAATACTAATGATCACAGATGTAATTTCACTATATTGTACATTGAACAATATAACAATATAGTTAGATGTATTTTTCTTCCAGCTTTCAGAGCAGTATACAATGCTAATTTAATGTGGGAGAGATGTTATCCTGACTGCTCATCTGCCCGAGTCCATAAGCAAACTGTGGTGCTCCTGTACAGTGGAACACTATGCAGCCATGAGAAGGAAACATCTAAGGCTCACACTACCTCCCTGATGAAGCATGAAGTAGTTATGCTGAGGGGAAGAAGTTAGACAAAACAAAGTGCATAGTGCATGAAAATGCAAATACTCATGAAGAGCCATCAGTGGTTGCCTGGGAAGAGGAGAAAGAATGGGAAGAAGGCATGGCAGTCAGGTGGAGCCGTGTGACTGCAATCTCACCAACAGAAAGTGAGTAAATATGAGGTAGACTCATTTCCGGGTATTGCTTATAAGAGCATCCCACGCAAACCTCTATCTTTTTTCCTATTCTGTAGTTGAATGGTGGGGACCTAGAGGACAGAGTGATAAGATAGAGGGGTACTTGGTCCCTGGATACTGCATGAAACAAAGTCCCCCTTTGTCAGACACTGGACTGTGACATGAACAAGAACTAAGCTATTATAGTGTTAACTCCCTGACATGTTGTTAGCCACACCTGACCACAATGTAGTCCAAGGTCATGTCCAGAAGATAGCTGGCTGGTGCTCTCAAAGTAAGATTCCAGCCTAGAGCTCGGGCTGGTCCCCTGGAGTTTGCAAGTTGGTCTCAGCACTGAGAGCCGGGAGACCGGGCATGGGAGGGAACGGTCCATATCTCTGGGCTGTTGTTTAGCAAGCCCTGAAGGGGCTGGGGAAGGAGAGCACCCATAAGCCACAGAAGGAGCCATACTGCCCACCAGGTTTTTAAGGGGATTGTCCACCATAAGATCCTGCTGCTGGATGTCGACATGGGAGACAAATAACCTTACGCCATTCTGTATAATCCATGCACTTTTGTCTTCCTCAAAGTCTTCTGTCTTTTTCCTTCCAAGTCTCTACCAAACTAAGCCATTATTCAAATCCGAGTCAGTGTGTCTTTTTTTTTTTTTTTTTTTAAGATTTATTTATTGGGCCTCCCCTGGTGGCGCTAGCGGTTGAGCACTGGGCTGCAGCCTCTGTAGCACGGTTTGTTCCCTGGCCGCCGGCGAGGGTCCCACCAAAAAAAAAAAAAAAAAAAAAAAAAAAGATTTATTTATTTATGCACACAAGGGCTGGGATACAGGCCAGAGATGCAGGGGGTGAGAGGATCCACCAGAGACAGAGTGGTGAACAGAACAGGCAGACTGACTGATATATACTGCTGAGGGGAGCAGCAGGCGAGACAGGAGAGGTCTGCTCGCCATGTGGATTTCTCCCTGGCCAGCCAGGGATCAAACTCATGCTGCAGAAGCTGTGGATTGCTTCATAGTGCGGTGCTTAACCCCTTGCATCACCAGGGAGGCCCCTGAGTCAGTGTGTCTTGACTTCATCTCTGGGCGCACTTCCCTTTCCTAGGTCCCTTATGTCCTACAATATTATGATTTATAAGAAATTGGTCATTCAAGTGACCAAAATGTACATTTCTCCCATACATTTGGTCTTCATTCTTACTCCCCAAAGCCTTGGAATTCCCTAAGTGTTGTGAGTGATAATGGTGTCTCTTGTTACATTAATGAAGGTAAATTTTGGATAACACCTGACAGTAAGAGCTGGTTGCCAGGGGAGCCAACCTTGTGATTAGAGAGGTGGAACATCCAGCCCCACCTCGTGGGAGGGGAGGAGTGGAGAATGAATCAATCACCAATGGCCAATGACTTAATCAACCATGCCTACATAGTGAAGCCGCTTAAAACCCTAAAATAGGAGGGGGTTTTGGAGAGCTTCTGGGTTGGTGAGGTTTGAGGGTTTGGTAAGGATGGAGGTTTGGAGAGAATGGCAAACCAAGAAAGGACATGGATTATCTGAAACTTTCCCCTGTACCTTCCCTATGTATCTCTTCCATCTTGTTGTTTCTGAGTAATATTCTTTCTAATAAATTGATCTAGTGAGGTTTCCTGAGTTCTGTGAGAAATTCTAGCAAAACCTGAAAAGAGTGTCCTGGGAATCTCTGATTATAGTGGTTGATCAAAAGCATAGGTAATAATCTATCACCTGAAGACTGAGGAGGGGATTGTGGGAGCTTCCAATCCATAGTTCATTGGTCAGAAGCACAGGTAACGGCCAGGGTTTGGGGGGCTAGCATCTGAAGTGGAGTGGTCTTGGAAGGCTGAGACCCTAACCTGTGAAATTTGATGTTTTCTCCTGATAGAGTGTCGGAATTGAGTTCTCAGATACCTTGCTGGTGTCTGATAATTGCTAGCTGCTGTGGAGAGGCCATGACACACACCCCTGTGGAAGAGCCCAGGATCCTAAAGAGGCCTTTTTGTTTTTTTGTTTTGTTTTGTTTTGTTTTGTTTTAATCCAAATGGGTTTTTGGTGGAAAATGTAAGCTGATTTTTTTTTGTTCTTTTTTTGCGTAGAAAAACTGGGGTGTAGGCCAAAGGTGCGAGGGTAAGAGGATTCACTAGAGACAGAATGGGGAGCAGAACAGGCAGATCAACTGAAATACACTGTTGAGGGGAGCATTGGGCAGGACAGGAGAGGTCTGCTGCACCATATGTGGGTCAGCTCCCTGGCCAGGGATCGAATTCAGGCTGCAGTGGTGATAGTGCTGAGACTTAACCCCTAGGCCACCAGGGAGGCCTTTTTGGAGGAAGACTGCAACACTTCAGCAATCTGCTCTGGCTAGTACCAACATACTATACAGAGCCATGAGTGAACTGAGCTTTAGATTTTTCTTCCTCAGTTAACTCATCACAAACAACTCTCTGTAAGACCTGAACATGGCTTGAGGATAAGGTAGGAGGAGAGAAATGTAAACAACCTACTCAGGTGGCCTACTTATGCCTTTAGGGCTTGCTTGGATCCAGGTCATATATGTCACTTCCTTTTGACAATGGAGTACTGCTGGTCACCCAATATTTAGTGGTATAGATCTGATAACACCGAAGCTCAAATCACACCGTCACCTTGAATGCCATAAGAAGGCATCTGATTTCACCAGACCCCTGGAGCAAGCAAGGAAGTCTTTCTCAAAAGGAGGATAACTATTTGCTGTAGAAGAACTTAACTTTGTTCCAAAAACCAGTGCCTGTATATAAACGCCAAAGACCTGTCCAGTAGGACGACCCAGACTTTTCCTTGTATGGTCCCCCCTAAAGTTGGCAGCTTTCAGTGACCCAGTAAGAGAGAAAAACAGTCTATCTAAATATGGTATATTTTACCACCCAAGATGCACAGCAGCTTATCCTGCGTTTTGTATGGATATCTTAACATACTCCAGGCCCCTAGCTCATTCACTGAGAAGCTAGGTCCCTGTATATTCAGGGAATTTTGTTATCTGCCTTCTGGCACATGCATCATGCCTTACCAATTCATCTAGGGTATCTGCTACTTCCTGTTCTCAACATCTATTAGGATAAAGTCATCAGATTAGCCTGATAGTCATAGCAACGGTGATTTAGTCAAAAAATTCTGCAGACTAAGGGTGTCCAGAGAGTGGCACACTCCTAAAGCAAGACTGTAAAGGTTTACTTCTACCAGAGGAATATAAACTATCCCTAAGGTTTGATATAGGAAAAAAAGTATGAACAGACCTATAGTTGTCTATTGGAGACTGAAAACTGTAAAGAATTGCTCCAAGAATGACCACATGACCACATCTGAAAGGGTACTGACAATTGGGAGTCCTACCAGAGTGAGTTTATCAGAACATGCTATCATCCTTTAAGACCATCTATCTTCTTTGTCAACAGGTAAGTGGATAAAGAAAATGTGAGACATATAAATAAAGCATGAAAATATAAATAAAATGAGATAATATATTATATATGTAATTAAATGTAAATACTGCTTCTAAAATGAACATGTGTTTTATATATACACATGTAATTCAGTCTTTAAAAAGAAGGAAATCTTGTCATTTACAATAAGGATGAACCTGGAGGATGTAATAGTGATATGTCAGTCACAAAAAGGTAAATATTACACGATCTTACTTATATGTGGGATATTAAAGAAAAAAAGCCAAACTCATGGTAGCAGAGTAGAATAGTAGTTACCTGAGGCTGGGGGAAGAAAAAACAGGAGAGTGAAATGGTGGTTGACAGGGATTGGGGGGACCCAGTCACGGGGAGTTACTGTTTAATGGGCACAGAAGTTCAGTTTTGCAAGATGAAAAGAAATCTAAAGTGGATGATGGTGATAGTTGCATAGCAATATGAACACAATACCACTGAACTGTACACCTAAAAATGGTTAGGACAGTAATTTTGTGGCATATGTATTTTACCACAAAAATAAATAAGTAGGTGGAAAAACAAATCCATCTTCTACTCTGAGCAAAACTGAAGTGGCCATAGCAACGTAGTGGGAATTATCCTACATCTTTCAAATGCTTGAGGGTGGCACTAACACCTCTGATGAATTTAGTATTGTTCTATTATATTGTAAGAAGCAAAGTATTATTTTTTTATTTAATTTCCTGGCAGTTGAGAGTTCCAGGGCCTTTCACTTGGCCCTTCCTCTCAAAACAGCTCTTGATGCACGGGGTTAGGCCAGTGTCAGGATTCTATTCCTCTTGCCAACATCAAAAGCAACTCTGTATATAACCACCATATGGCTTCAGGGTCCCACTAATCCTGGCATGCGACAGATTGCACTCAAATTTTCTTTTAATTCAATGAGTACCATGGGAATGTATTACATATTTTTGAAAAAGAACTGGAAGAAAAATCGCATTTTTAACAATTAAATACATATTAAACCTTTAATGTTCCTTTGCTTACCTCTCAAAATGCTCTCCTGCACAAACCGCTGTTTTGGAAATACTGACCTGCAGTACATGCCCAGTCATCTCAACTTTCTAACACACAGTGGTAGTAACTATTTAAGAGTCCACTCCCCAGCAAACTGGAAAAGGAGCAGGGTCTAAGTCCCGATGTCCAAACAACTAACGCTGGACTCTCAGTGGACTGTATATTGCAAATAAAAACCTAGACGATTCTTTCGTCTCTTTCCGCTCAGGAGCCCAGGAGTTCTGGTTGGATGGTGAGCACCATTTCGCCTTTTGTCAGCCTTGAGGTTCTGCCCTGCAAAATGGGAAGGATTGTACCTGCCTCGCCGTGTGGAATCAAGTAATGGATGTGAAAGAACCTTACCACGATAGGAATGAATCAATTCACTCATTCATTTAGCGGGCAGTGACTAAGAGCCCAGGGCCGCAGGGCCGCGTTACAACGGCGCGCATCCCCACCCCATCCTCCCGCCACCCCCATCCCCCCTCCACCCCCAGTCCCCCGCCACCCCCAACCCCCCTCTACCCCCAGTCCCCTCCACCCCCATCCCCCCTCCACCCTCATGCCCCCTCCTCCTCCATCCCCCCTCCACTCCCTATCCTCCCTCCACCTCCATCTCCCCCCCTCCCCCAAAGCTCAGCTCTCTACTCTTCGGTCAGCCGTAGGGAGGGGCGTCTCCTCCCCAGATTCTTTCTCCCACGGAACTCCGGGGGGTGACCTTATTCAAAATGGCGCGGGCAGCCTCGGGGGCTAGTGCGGCGGCGCGGACTCCGCGTGCCCTCTGACCTGCTGGCAGTGGTGGAAGGGGGTGCCGGGCGCCGCCATATTGGCTGTTGTCCTGCGAGGGGAGCGGCGGCGGCGGCGCGAGTGGAGCGAGCAGCAGCATGACTCGGAGGCGGAGCAGGCCGAGCGGCGGCGCGGGCCGGCGCGAGCGGGCGCGGGTCGCTGGGCCGCAAAAGCCCCAGGCGCCCGAGCCCCCGCCGCCGCCGAGCCTGGAAGCGGGAGCGGGTGCTGGGCCCCCGGAGGCGCCGGCGGAACCCGACCGCGACGGCCCTAGGGAGGAGGACGAGCCGGGTCTGGCGCCCGGTCCGCAGGTAGGAGCGAGCGTGGCGACTCCGGCTGCTAGGGAGCTTTCACCTCCCCGGACCGGGGCCGGGGAGGGCTTGGGGATGAGGTTTTCTCCCCCACCCTCCGAGGAGGGAATGGAGCTGGACCCCTTCAAAGCCTGGACACAGCCGGTCCAGTCCTCCCGAGACCAGGCTGCTGCCTTCTCTCCGCCCCTTCGGGCTGGAGCAAAAGCTAAACGTTCTGGTCCTGCACCCACACTGGGACCCGGGCTCTGATCTTGAGACCATAGCTCAGCTCTCTGCCCTTCACCCCCCCTCTACCACCCACAAGCCATCTCAGGGCGTTGGGACCTGGAAGACTGCCCCCTCTTTTCCCGTTCCCCCCACCCCACCCCACCCCACCCCGCTGCCAGCGGCTCCACCCCTTCCCCTCACTGCCTGCAGCCACTGCCCCCTCAGCAGCTGTGCCCCCAGCATAGTCTCTTGGGGCCTCCCGCCTCTCCTTTGCCCAGCAGAGTAGCTAAAGCAGACAGCCAGGCTGTCCAAAAGACTCTTCGGTGGGGCTGTCGCACTGGGTGGGCGCCCAGAAAAGCCAGTTTTTTCTCCCCTCGATACCCCTGGCCCACTAGACGGCCACCCCAACCCTTCAACCCCCTGGGTTTGGTGATTCTTGCTCTAAGTGAGCAGTAAGAGGACCTCCAAAGCTTCCAGTTTGCCACCTGGAAGAAGGTCACTTTCTTTTGAGCAAAAGAGATGATGGGAGGTACCCTCCCAGTGTTAACTGAGAAGCTGGGGTGGCATGAGCCACAGTTGCTCCGGGAGGGTTGTGGCACCTGGGGCTGGGTGGCTCGCCCTAAGCTTGCTCTGACAAAAGAGTTTTGAGTTGGTTTTTTGGCTGAGCCTGCCAAGGAAGGCAGGCTCCTGCAGGAGTCTTGGAGGGTCGGATGCAGCGCCGGATGAGGATGAGGCGTGGCGGAAGATGCGTTTGGCTCTGCAGACACTGCATCGGGCAGCAGGGGACTCTGGGAGGCTGGTGCAGCCAGAAGGCATGGCTCTTGACAGCCTTCTAGTAGAATCTCTGGAATTGTGCATGTGAGTGGGGTTGCCATTTGGGGTACCATTCCCAGAAAGCCTTCCCTCACATCCAGAAAGCTTTCCCTCACGTCCCGTTGTCAGGTGCCCCTGCTGTGCCCACAGTCCCCTGTGCTCCCCTCTGGCAGCACTTCCCATTCTTCAATAAGACATTCTTATTAATGTCTCTGTTCCCCACACTGGACTGTGAACTCCATAGGTGCATAGAAACAGACTGTGTCATATATCTATGCTCCTCCATGCATAGCCATGGGCTTTGCTGACAAAGAGTAGAAATAACCAGGTGAATAAGAGAAAGAATGAGTTGGTTGAGAACCTGTCCTTATTGTAACCCACTTTTGATGTTGGTTTCCTTTGTGTCTCAGATCACAAGATCTGTTTAAGATCTTTGTTAAAAAGAATTTCATTAGGTAATAATGAAAATGTCTATACCTACTATCAGAAGTCCTACCTTCACCCCCACCCTCTACCCTGGGCTGACACTAGTTCCAAAGGATGCAGCTCCCCAGGTTGAACCCCACTCATGCCTGGCCTGACTTCCAGCTATGAAGCTGCTTCTCCCTCTAGCCTTTTCTGGGCCCCATTGGGAGTACTGTTATCCAAAAGGGTAGAGTGGGGGATGGGAGAGCCAGGGACCTGTTGTTATTTTCTCTCCTCTCTTTTCATACCATGCAGTACTCTAGAATCTCACCACTTGGCCAACCTATAGTATTCATGGCCAAGAAGTTTGGGTGATGGCTTAACCATTTAGTATTTATTTAGAATGCAACTAAGTACCTAAGAACTATAAGCTTCATCAGTAGGGTAGGTTCCTAACCATGTTCTTGCCTACTCCAGTGCTTGACTTGCTAATTCATGCATTCATATTCATGCCAGGCACTTTATATTCCTTACTTCTAATCTTCCTACCCCCTCTATATTCTAAGCATTTAGCACAGATGTGATGAGTTAACTATTGGTATGATTATGAGTTCACTTTTGCTACATAAACTCTGAGAGTGTGGGAACCTGTCTGTCACCATTGTACCCCTATGTCTGGAGAGTAATGAATGAACTGAAAGGTTATAAATACTGCTATCCCATTTGTCAAATGATGAAACAGAAACTTAGAGTAACCAAATGTTTGCCCATTATAGGTCTCAGCCCTCCCCCTCCCCTAAAAAAAAGAAAACTGACATTCTTGTGTACTTTAACAAAGCATATTTTTACTACCCCCCACAAGAGGGGAAACAAATTGACAAACTATGTTCTGATTGTGCCTCACTTTTTTACTGGGCAGGGGGTTCTCCATGCCAGAAGTAGACCTTTGTGCACTGATGGAAAGGCCCTGCTTAAACGGTTGGGGTCAGTCATTGCTCTGCCCACAGACATGCCTTTGGTGAGGACCGCTGGCTTCCACCACCACTTACAAGAACCCTTTCTTATATGTACTCAAAATGGGCAAGGAAGGTGAAACACAGGGTCACTTGCCCAGCTGACGCC
This sequence comes from Talpa europaea, assembly GCF_964194135.1. Lineage (NCBI taxonomy): Eukaryota > Metazoa > Chordata > Mammalia > Eulipotyphla > Talpidae > Talpa > Talpa europaea. The sequence goes on along the minus strand of NC_140076.1, from coordinate 69,877,867 downwards.
AAAGGTAGCAAATACCATTTCCGGTTCACGGGCATGAATGTGAATTCTAATATCCTAACTCACAGATTGCTTTGTTTCTGTTTTTTGTTTTGATTTGACCTAGTATTTTAAATAATTGAAATGTTTCCCATAAACTCTAAAGGGCCTACATTTCCATAGGGTGTGATCTGCAGTCTCTAAGTGGCCCCTGCCCTGTGTAAGTAACTAGGACGGTATGGCCACTGTGATTCCATTCCACCCCATAACTCATTTGCATAACCTGTACACTTTTCATTTTAGGATCTTGAGCTTAATCACCATCCCAGAAGTCCTTATTATAGTCCCCCTTTATTCACGAGGGTTATGGTCCAAAATCCTCAGTGATTGTCTGAAACTAATGTACAGAATCCCATATACACTATGTTTTTAATATATACATATCTCTGATAAAGCTTTTGTTTATAATTTAGGCACAATAAGGGGTTAACAATAACTGTAATGAAAGTAGAACAATTATAACAATATACTGTAATAAAAAGCTTTGTGAATATTCTCTCTCAAAACACCTTATTGCAGGTAATATTTTCAGGCCACAGTTGACCATGAAAGTGAAATCTCATGTAAAGAAGGTCTGCTGTATTTCCGATTGATTCAGGCTACTAAACTACACTGATCTCTTCACTGGGAACCCAAGTCCTCTTTCACCTCACAAGAAGACCTAGTACAGTTACTGCCTTATTAGGAAAGGGGAAAAACATCTAAAGCCGTTGAAGGAGACTGTGAGAAATCGTGCTTAGTGATAACAGATTTAGGGTGAACTCTGAGCTCAGTCTCCTCCTAGCTTTGTGATCTGGACATGTTTCTTCCCCTAAGCTTCACGGGCAACTTCTCAATAGAATGTGGAGCAACCTACACAGCACCTAGTACACAGAAGCTCCTAGCACAAGAGTCGGAGGTGGTATGTGGCAGAAACTGTGCCAGATGGCCGTCCGAAGCCTGGATATTCTCACCTGCCAGCTCTGCTGACTCTTCAGTTCTCTTAGACCACTCCACTTGTAATGCAGATACACGCTCAGTATGCCCCAGGGGAGAGCGAGACGAAATCAGAAGTTGGTGGGGGTTGAACTCATCCTGTTCTTCATATTTCTGATCGCTGTATAGCATCCCTCTGGGACTTTGCCCTACCTAGTTAAAGGGTCTCTAGAGACCTGATTCCCCAATGGCTCAGAGGTAAACCTGCTCCGTCAAGGAACTGGAGCAGAGGATCAGTCAGTATCTTTATTAAAACCATCTCATTATGTTTTATCCACTCAGCACACATGATAGCCTCTATGGCAGGACCTTGATTCAGGGCACACGTGTGAATAAGCTAGCCCCTCTACACAGGGACCACCCTTAGGATGACTGTCTGTCTGGCCTGACCACTTTCATTGTAGGTAGGAGAAAATGATGTTGAGGGATCCCTGCCACTTCTGGTTCCTATTTTGTAAGCCTGTAGAGATTCACTATATAGAAATGCCAGATCTTCAAAGGAAATGACAACTGCAAGAATTTGAAGATGTTAATTTCCTTAAAACCCCGAGAGCCACAAACTTAATGCTTGCTATCAGATGGACTGTTAAATCCTAACACCTTTAATTACTGAACCTAGAATTTTTGAGAGCAAGAGCTAAGTTTAAATTATTTCTGGGGTATTTATTATGCAGGGTCCTTATGTGCTTAGTAAATGACTGTTAAATTATAACAGGTTAAGTTTCTACCATTTTGTCCTTACCTGCCCCCACTTTTGGGCCAGTCATTTACTCACTTAGGCCCATTGCACACACCTGTACCCACTCTTTCTCTCACCTGACCTAGCATTCATTCATTCTGCAAACACAAATGGGCACGATCTGTGCCAGGCCCTGGTCTAGCTGGGAATGCAGAAGTGAGTCAAACATAGTCCCTCCCCACAAGGGACTCATGGTCTGGGGAACTTGTATACAGTTGTTGTAGCAAGGCTAGAAGAGCACTGCTTCCTCTGAGTTAAGGTTCAATCTTAGATCTGGTCCAAAGCCTTTGGAAGTGTTTCAACCTCTGGTTTGTTTTCACCAATATAAAATGACAATGACATCAGGCTCACATTAGGGCCACAACTGCTGCATGTCAGGCACTTAGCACAAGTGGTAGCTCTGATTAATGTAGATACTTGTTGCTAAGGATGCACACACGATAGTCTAGAAAAAGCTTCTCAGAGCTGCGGCTTCAAAGAAAGCAGCACAGACCAAGACCCAGTGGCTTGAACCATCCAATACATGGGAGAGTGGCAAGAAATCAGGCTGGAGACACTAGGAGGGTTCTTGAAAACCTCACCAAGAGGTTTAGGCTTTATCCTGTAGTCAATGAAAGGACATCAGTAGGGCAGTGAACATGATGTACTCGAGTAAATTCACTGATAGCATGGGAGGAAGTACTTCTAAGTGCGGAAAGGCAACTGTGTTAGCTTGATTCCTTCTCTCCCTCACCCCAGCCTAACTGATCATCGGTTTCCCTCTGCTTTGCTGAAGCTGTCCCAAGCCTACAGAGCCAGAGTCTCTCGGTCTGGAACCCAAGAATCTATTGATATTGATTGCCCCCACATGATTCTGATGTGTGACTAGGTCTGGTAACTGTTAAATTGAAGGTGCTGTTGGGCTCTTTGCAGAGACCTAGGATAGTTTTCAATGAATGATTGTGCTTTCCCAGAGAGGCAAGGGGGGCATTTCCATAAGTAGGAATAGAAACAGCCTTGGTTTAAAAAGAAGCAAAACAAACTTTCCCCAGTTCTCCAGTTGTTGCCCTATTAATGAGATTGTCCAACTGTTAATCTTCCCCCATGTATCAAAATGCTTTCTCCTGCCTACTGTGTGTTCCACCTCTGCTGAATGATTTGAATATAATGAATCATGGGATATATTAGTGCATCCCAGACCAAAGCACAGGCCATCTGCCTGTGGGTTTAGGAGGATTAACAGCCAAACTGATCCTAAAAAAGAGGGGGCAGAGTAATAGGGTGAGTGCTTATGCTTTGGGGGAATATTCATTCTTTGTGGGAGATTTAATGGTTCTTTGTGGCAGAATGTGCAGTGCAGAACAGGACTGAGAAGAGGCAAATGTACATCCCCAGAAAGGCCAGTGTTTGCATCCTTCGGTTCTGTGCCCACGCTCCACCCTCAACGCTTCAAACTCCAGGCTGCAGCCCTACAAGCTACCTCTCCTTTATTCCCTACCCAAGGCTGTTAGCTCTCCAGATCCCTTGGTTTCACCCTCCATTCTGAAATAGATTTCTTTATCTGCTCTGAAAAGGGAAGATAAGAAATAAGGGGCTGGAAACACTGAAGGTTCTTATAGGACATTGAGTCAGAGAACATGAACTGGGTGGTGGAGGGGAGGTTCAAAGAGGCCTTGAAGGTCACCTGTCTAGTCCTCGATCCTGTGCTTCAAGTATAACGCTGGATTGGGCAAGTCTCACTTAGTAAGTTTCCCTGTCATTTCTTCCAGGACAGAAGAGGAAAGAAACTAACGGGTATTGAGCACCTACTGTGTGCCAGGCCCAGGCCAGGTACTTTACATAATTTATTTCCTTCTGTCCTCACAACTCTGTGAACTATGGTTTTATTCTCATTTCATAAATGAGGAGATTAAGTCTCAAAGAAATTGAGTAATAATCTAAGATCATACTGAAAATGGCAGAACTGGGATTTGAACCCACAACAGTCTGTCCTCAAAGTTTATACTCTTCCCACACATGAGAATTCTGTGCTGGGGTTACAGAGTAGTAGGGTGGGAGTTTTGCATGTAGTTCCTGCTTAATAAGTAGCACCTTAGACCTTCCTGTAGCTGATTGCACCCAGGAAGCAGGTTCTACAGATGAATTACCCTTGCAGGGGTAGAGGGCCACTGGGGTCAGAGACACTCATTGCCCTGTTCTTGACCCAGCTTGTACAAGCAGAGAAAATTCTCCTGCAACAGACTTTGTGGTATGAAACAAATGTCTTGCCTCCTGGGAGGACCTGAGCCAACTGCCTGAGTGGGAGTTCAGGTGAAAACTGCACTGAGGTATAGTTACATCAGCTCTGTAAGAATTCACTGCAACTCTGATTTGCCAGTGTTAGAATGGTCTGAGATTCTCAGCACTGATTCCCTCCCATCAGTGGTTTGGAGTGAAGCGGCCATGCCTTCAACATAGCGTGTCTAAAACAGCTGTGTTTTAGATTCTGTCCTTTGTGGAGAGCAGCTGAGACAAGAGCCAGATTGGCATTCTTTCGTTTATGCAATGAATGCCCACTGTGTGCCCGCCCCAAGACAGGCCTAGGTTCGTGGGCACTCTTAAATGACCAAGTTTCATTCCCTGACCCAAAGAGCTCTCGTACTGGGTATTTGGGAGCAGACAGGCACTGTTACAAATGATAGGTGCTGTACTAAATTAAAAAATAACATCTGCTCAGCCTCGTCTGGCAAAAGCTTCAGCACCCTTTAACCGGGATCTTAGATAATGATTAGGAGTTTGCCAAGCAGCAGAGCTGAGGTTCAAGGAGCAAGGAGTATCTGTGGAACAGTATGAAGAGAATCTCAGGTTCTCAGGTATTAGTGTGGAGAGGGAGCCTGCAGGAGTTATCTGGGCCAGGTCACAAATGCCAGGACCAGAGGGGGCCAGGGGAATGACCTTAACCAGGAGGGAGGCTAGAGATGAAAGAGCAAAGTAGGAAAGAAGCTAAAGGAACAAACAGTTCCTCAGACTGGAGAGGTATTCAAGAAGACAACAGAAAGGTTACAGTCAGGAGAGGATCTGGTTGGTGGTTTTCAGTCCGCGTATTCCCTGCTCGATTCTCCGAAATGACTGTGAGGCATCCTGGGAGTGTGGGGGCATGGATAGCCCCATGCATGACCTGCCTGTTTTAAGCATGTCTTCTTGGGCAGGAAATCTATTGTTTGTTTGCCAGCACTTGGTTGGCACAGTGGTTGGCACCAGGCAAAGCTCTGAGAATGTTTGTTGATGAAGGAGTGAATGAGTGAACGGAAGAGGGAGTGGCGATGACAGCTGATGAGTCTTTCCAGTCTGGGGATGACTCATTTTCTCTACTCTGGCAGGGAATTGTTGTCCTCTGCCTACCTTGGTGACATGGAGGCTCTTAGAGTTGGATGTCTCGAGAATAGAGTGGTGCTTCACTGGGCCACTTCAGAATAGAATTTGGAGGCTTTTTTAGGGCTGCTTGGTAGATGCAAGCATGTGTCTTGGGGGAGTCCTCTACAGACATACCCAAATTCTTGGGTGTAAAAGGAATCCATGAGCGGAATGAGAGCAGGTTTAGTGCTGGGAATTAGATCCCATTTCAGAGCAGTGCTTGACAGCTGCCTGGTCTGGTAACCCGGTTTATTCCCTGGCAGTTCTCAAGCCATGTGGGCAGAAAGTCTGATTCCCCCAAAAAGCCCGCCAGATAGCCATGGACTGTGTCAATGTTAATAATCACCTTTGCTTACCGTGTACACATTGAGTGACCAGCACTGTTAGATGGCTTACAGCAGCAGTTCTCAAAGTAGTTGGTCTTGGAGCACTTTTACATTCCTAAAAAATTTTTGCAAGAACCCAAAAAAGCTTGATATTTACCAACTTAAGTATTAAAGCTGAGAAAGTTTAAAAATATCTAGTTACTAGTTTATTTGAGAATAACTACTCAGCCTAAGATATTAACATAAATAACAATTTTTTTTAAAGATTTATTGATTGGTTGGTTGATTGATTGATTTATACATACATACATACATACAAGCACTGCGTACAGTCAGAAGCGCGGGAGGGTGAGAGAATTCACCAGAGCCAGAGCAGGGAGCAGAGCAGGCCGAAGGACCGAAGTACACTGCTGAGGGGAGCAGCGGGCGGCAGGAGAGGTCTGCGCGCCATGCAGGACCCTCCTCCGGTGGCCGGGGAGCAGCTGGGGATCGAACCGGCACTGCAGAGGCTGCGGGCAGCTTCGCAACCCAGCGCTCAACCACTGTGCCACCGGGGAGGCCCATAAATAACAATTTTTAATGAAATGACTTTTTTTCCAAAACAAACAAAAAATAGGATGGTCTCGTTTTCATTTATAAATTTCTTTATATCTAACTTAATCGAAAAAAGCTGGATTTTCATATATGCGTCTCTATTGCAATACATTATTTTGGTTGAAGTATATTAAAAAACCTAGCCTCACATAGAGCCATTGTTGGAAAAGGGAGGAATATTTTAATATTGTTGATATCAAGATTGTTGATATTCTTCTTTGCAATATGAAATCTAGGACCCTATCATGAAGTCTTTGTCCTTGTTTTATATTAAAATCTGTTGGTCCTTCTAACACTTTGAATGAATTTTTTACCAACACATGATTCTGTAATTTTGTGCTTTGGACATAAGCTTCAGAGTTATGTAGGTCTTTCAAATGTTTTCCCATTTTATTCTATAATATTAAAAGATAACATTTGTTTACATCACCACTAATTTCATCATCAGGTTTTGAAATATTGGGAAGCTGGAAGCTGGTGGTGGATACAAGTTTTCCAAAATTCTGATTTTTCCTTGAAAGCTTTGGCTTGATCACGGGTCACAATAAAAGGTAGTTTTCCTTGGAGCTCATTTTGTTCTTTTTTTTTTTTTTTTTTTTGAGGAAAATGTCTGCCAGTACTCAAGTCCAAATAACCATAGTTTGTCAGTTCATTCTTTCAAGTAAAAAGGTGTTCCATGCAAAAAGGCTTCCCCTTTGATTTTACTCTTTTTTATTGAGGAAAGTCTAAAATGCCCTAGCTTGATACTTCTCAGGCCAAGACAGTAGAGTATTGGGTCTGGTCTGATAGGGGAGCAGATACAGGTTTTAGCTGTTGCACATGCCATCCTTCTGGGGTGGGAGTGGCCCAGTCGAGGGTTCATCTGGCTCCTTGCGTGCTACAACATGGGTCCCCTGTGTGAGTAACTCCATGCTCTGCAGAGATTCCGGTTTTGCTCAGAGTGAAGCCAAAGTAATTTGGATGCTTTTTTGAACAGACACAAAATCAAGTGAATCACTAGAACCTTTCCTTCCTCTTCTCTTGTCTCTTGCCTAAGATTTGGCCTGTATCTGGAGAAACTGAAATTTAAACTGAGATGAGAAGGAATAATTAATTGTTGTCCAGTATAGGAATCAGTTCCACCAGCCTTTATGGTGAAGTGATTGGATGTTTTATTTTTTGAGAAACATTTATTAAAATCATATTCTTTGTGTGAGAATAGTATACTGGGTGTTAAAATATAGCTTGCGAGGAGCATCTAGCTGAAAACCAGGGCATGAGGGATCATGATTGCCAGGAATTTGGAAAATGTCAGGGGTTTGCCAGTCAAAGGGAATTCTGAATCAAGAACTTTTGTTTGCTAAAGCAAAAATGTAGAGAAACAGGTATAGTACCTCCTGAATATAACATCTCCAGGGCTTGGGATTCTCATCATCCACTCACAGTAAAAGTAGAGATGAAAATAGCAGGGAGAAAAGCCCCACAGCCTCGATGGGTTTTGCACCTGAGGTCAAGTGACAAGGCTTAAGATTATGACAGCTCTAGGAGTGACTCCATAACTGGACCTAGAAAGAACTTGACATAATAGATAAACTAGTCTCCATGTTAGACTTATTAAAAACAGAACAACCAAAGGGCCTAGATAATAGATGGAGCGCCTGCAGCATGGATCCATTGAGCTAAGTGTTTTGCATTTCTGATGTCTTGTAATCCTCTGTGCAACCTTAGCAATGTAGGTGGTATGCCAGCTTCAGTGAGGACGTAATTAGCTTTCCAGACCCTGTGCTTTCCTTTAACTGGAGAGACAGCTTGTCCTGTAAATTCACTTCCACTGATAGCTAATCTCATTTATTATGTGGACCAATTTGGCTTTAGGGAGAGGCATATTATTTCCTTGAACAAGGGCTTCTCAGTGTAATCCCCAAGGAATAGTCTTCTACTCCGCCACACTCCAGACAAACCATTCAGGTATAGGATTAGGGTGGGGAGTAGTGCTTTCTCTGTGGGAAGCAATAATTTCAAGAGTGTCTCACCAAGCTGCCTGCCAGCTATATTGCCTTGGGGACGCTTAACAAGTCTGACTTAGCTACTATATGCACAGCTGAGCCTAGATCCTGTGCTGCACCATGAAGGATCCAGACAAGGCTCAGGCATGGTGCTTGCCTTTTGGGAGCAGAACCTTCTAGAAGGGACAGAAGAGGCAAGTAAATAAATTAAGTGAGAGACGCGGAGTACTGTGGAGATATGGATAGGAGGGAGAGGTGAATTACTGGGGAATTCTAAGAAAGCCTGGATGAGGTTGGATTTCAGCTGGGGCTTTAAGCAGAGATCCCCTTTAACAAAGGCACAAAGTAGGAAACTGTAGAGAGTATGTGGGGAACTGAGGGAATGCTTCATGAGGTTGAGTGTAGAGCTTAAAATGTCTCAGAGTCACCTTAGACTCATTGCATATGAGACATTATAAAATATAGTGACCATATGGTCTAGTCCTGATTTAATTGCTCCCATCATGTTCATAATTAGCACCTGTGTTGAGCAGTATGCTTATGTGCCTGACCCTAGAATAGGTACTTTATCATATTTAATGCTCATAGCTGACCCTACAAGTTAGGACTTCATTCCGCCTTATAGATGGAGACAGAGTAAGTAGAACTTGCATCACACAGCTGGTAAATAATGGAGGCCCAGGTTTAATGCCAAAGCCAGTGTTGTTTCTACCATACCTCACTAGTACTTTGACACTAAATACAGTCACCTTGATCACACATTTAACTTACAACAATTTTCTGTATTTACTTTCAAAAGAAAATAGAAGAGACATTATTACACATTGTCGTATCCATTATACATTTGGTATCCATTATGCATTTGAATTCTTGATCGTACCTACAAAACCACATGTGTTGTACTTCACCAGCTACATGAAGAATTTCAAGAATAGTTTGACTCATACAAGATTTTCATCTTATGTAACAACTTTAGACTCTATCACCCAAATGAAATGAAATTATTATAATAAAATTACATGTCCTGCTATTTGCCTTAAGAATATGATCACCATTATATTTCTCACAGGAGAATGACTTGGGTGTTAGCCTCACCTCTTGCATGTGTTACCATGGCACTTTGTAACTGTGGAGTTTCCTGGGTACACTTCTCAAAAAAGGTCTCCATTGCCTTAACTTCCACCCCTGGATACTTGCCACCCAGGTCAGAAGGCTATATCCTTTTACAGTTGCCATTAAGCAACTGCCTTGTTCACAGAAATGTTCCCTTGACAGTGTCTCACACTAGTTCCATATGTAGGATTTCTCTCTGGTACTCTTTTTCCCAGGTCCTTATACTTCCCCAAATGTTTCATTCTGCTCCTGATGCAGCTGTTTGGTTCCTTTCTTTTTCTAGAAACCAGGGACCCAGGTCATTATACTTGTAACATTACAATTTAAGGATACCCTGATATTTAAGGGTTTAAGGATACCCTGATAATGGTTTTATTTCAGGAAGATGATGGCATTTATTTTATTGGGAGGATGAGGATGATACCCTTATTCCTTTCTTAGGTGTCTGCAAATACCTGTTACCTAGTGGTAGGTAAGTTTGGAAGGTACAACAGTTAACTATTGCATGTAACAAACCACCCCAAAACTTAGTTGCTTCAAACAAACAACACCATTTATTATTTCTCATGACTTCATGGGTTGATTGGGGGTTTCTGCTAATGGGGCCAGCTTGACTGAACTCATCTGGGCTCACACTTATATCTGATCCACTGGCCAGTCACCTGGGAAAATGCACTTCTCCACACATCTCACGTCACTTCAGCAACTAGCCTGGTCGTGCTCTCATGGCACAGCAGAGGTGCAAGAGCAAACAAGACCAGCCATGCAAGGAAGCAAGCAGAAATGCACACACACTTTTCAAGCTTCTGCTGGCAGCATGTTTGCTAAGATCCCATTGGCCAAAGAAAGTGACATGACCTAGCCCAGTGTCAGAGTAAGTGGGGACTACCAAGTTTTGCAGGCTATAAGAAGGTCATGAATTAGGGTCAGTGTGTTAGGAAACCTATAGATTTATATTTCTAAGTCAAGTTTGTCCTAGAAGGGAGAAAAAGTCCGAATAGTAATTACTTTGTATTGGGCCTATGGTATGGGCATGCACAGGGCTAGGCACTTTCCCTGTTTATGCACTGAGCCTCATACAACTCTGCAAGGTAGGTAGGAAATCAGACCTCAGGAAGTTAAATAACTCGCTCAATGTCACCCAGCAAATATGGTCAGGTGGGGATTGAAATGCTTGTTGGTCTGACCCCAGAGTTCAGGTTCTTGTCACTACACCTCACTACCTCTCAGAAGCACTTTCCTGCCTTATCATCCCTCCAATTCAGTTGAGTTGATGCTGTGCAAACCCTTTCTCTAAAATGCTGCTGATCCTAATGGAATTGTGCAGCTTGGGAAAACCCACATGTTCTCTCACACACTGCAATAATTGAACGTATTCTTTCCTTTTAGAGGAGGATTGGTCTGTCAGCTACACGGACAGCCTAAGAATTATGGTCTCTCCCAGCCATGCGAGAGAAGGAAGGGCCATCTTCTCTTTAACCTTCAAGATTTGGGGACATTGGGGCATTAGGGCATTTGAGCATGAGCTTTGCTATCAGCCTCACCAGAGTTCAAATCCTAGTTCAGCCACTCACTAACTCTATAACTTTGACCAGCTTACTTAACTTCTTGAAATCTGTTTCTTCATCTTAAAAAAAGTGGGAATAATAACACCTAGTTTGCAGAGCTGTTACAAGGACTAAAATTATGTATATAAAGTGCCTAACCCAGTGCCTGGTACGTAATAAGTGACATTATTGGCATTGTTGATACTATTTCTAAGCAGAGCCTTTCCCCTCCTGGGAAACCCTGTTTCTGTCTGTTGGACAGGTTCCCCCCACCTCCAGCCAGTCTGTGCAGACTTGCTGCCTGCTGTGTCATCGGGAACGCAAAGGCTGGGAAGAAGGCCCTTCCCAAAACGGACTGGTGTTGCAGGGTGAGAAGCTGCCCCCTGACTTCATGCCAAAGCTCGTCAAGAATCTCCTAGGCGAGATGCCTCTATGGGTCTGCCAGAGTTGCCGAAAGAGCATGGAGGAAGATGAAAGGCAGACAGGTCGAGAACATGCAGTGGCGGTAGGTAACCGCTGAGCAGCAGGATCCCCGAATGCAGGAGGGCTGCCTGCACAGGGAAGGCAGACCATTAAGCTATTCCTTACCCATCCTCTCAGGTGGCTCAACTCGGGTTGCCCTGTGCCCAGGTGATGACTGGCTGCTGGGCTGCATCCACACAGCATTAGCAGCTTGGGTTAATGGAGGTGGGCAGAAAAGAGGGGCTACCAGCAGCCCACCTGACCCCTGAGCAGAGTCTGAAGGCACGCTTATAGGGTCTGGTGGAGCTCAATCCTGCCCCTTCCTTGTGGTCATGCTGCCTTCAATTCTGTGGCAGCTTGAAGTACCAGCCAGAGTGGTGTGGAAGACAAAGGTTGGTCTGAGGGTCTGCAGTGTGCCTCGGTTAGCTAGCCTCCAGGATGTCTGGGCACTGAGTCTGCCATTTCCTGAATCACAGCAGTCAGACTTCCCTTGTCTGTCATTCCCCTCTTGACCTTCTCTTTTATGTAGGATCAGTTTAGCCTCAGCAGTCCTGCCTTGGAGGCCCTTCTTCTCCTTGGCAGCTCTGAGGACTCCTGAAAGGCCCACAATTGACAGATAGCTGCTCCCCCTACCAGAGTCTCTCCCACCAGTATCCACACACTTCGCCAGGAGCCCCACTGCTAGCCCAGTGAAGGCAGAGCCTGGCCTGCATTGGCCTATTCCTGGAATTGTGGGGCCTGTGGTTAGGCCTTTGCATGGGGCCTAAAGGAAGAAGTGCTCCTGGGTAAGCTTAGACAGCAAAGGGGCAGCTCTTGTGTCTGCTGTTTTCCGATGAACTTTTTTCTCCCCCCTTCTCCAGATCTCCTTGTCACACACATCCTGCAAATCACAGTCTTGTGGGGGTGACTCCCACTCCTCTTCATCGTCCTCTTCATCGTCCTCATCTTCCTCCTCCTGCCATGGGAACTCAGGGGACTGGGATCCCAGCTCCTTCCTGTCAGCACATAAGCTCTCGGGCCTCTGGAACTCCCCACACTCCAGCGGAGCTGTGTCAGGCAGCTCGCTCGGGAGTCCTCCCACCATCCCTGGTGAGTCTCCAAGCGTGGGGAGAGCTGGGCCCCACAACCGTAGAAAGCTGTTGTTTTCCTTGCCACTTTGTTCAGACACACCAGGAAATCAGCTGCTAAAATAAGTAAAAGGGGAGCTGTTGTGATGGTGGCAGAGGGAATGTGAGTAGTCCTTGACTGTCCCTGTGGGATTCCTTTCCCCATGACTGTGAGCTATCGCTATCACTTGCTCTCCTGGCTATTCCCTTTGGCTCCAGGAGGGGACTTGGTGAGCTCTGACTGAATAGAAGGTGGAGTCTGGGAGGGCCCTTAAGGAACTAGAACCTAGATTACCTAACACCTGACCACCCTTGCTGCGGCACAGAAGGCCTAGTGGCTTCATCTTCGTCAGGAGAGAGGCAGTGTGTGCTGCTGTGATTACTGGCCACAGCTATACAAGCCTTCTTAAACCCAGAGAAAAAACACTGACTTATTGATGTACTATGTAAATATAAATTACTACTTCTAAAGGGAGGGACTAAATTCTTCAAAGAGATCTTGCCCCAGAATTGTGAGAGCTGAGTAGTATATAATTCCAGTTAGGTTGGTACATGAGCCAGTCATCAATGCGTTTTCCCATTTCTCTGAAACCCGGGGCCACCTGAGAGCCTGGCTTACCTGGCTGCTCTGTCCACAAGGCTGAGGCAGACCATTGGCCTGCTGCTCCACTGGCTTCAGCAGATCTTCCTCTGGGCCTGAGAACACCTGTGACATACAGGTCCTTGAAAGACTGATCACTGGTCCCATTCATGCCAGTCAAGGAGTAGCCTTCCAGGAGGCCTGCATTGCTGGTGCCCGCTCCCTCAGACTTGCATTCCAGCCTGTACTGGAGCTGCTGCCCCAGAGAAACCTCAAGCCCAAAGCGCTGCTGAGCTCTCCCAAAAGCTCAGGGTCCCACTGAGAGGCCAGGCCCAGGCTGGTCCCATCTGGTCAGTCAGCAGGACTCTGAGGCAAGAAGCCCTTGGGCTTTCCTGCCCAGGACCCCAGCGCCCACTCTGATGCCTTTCTCCCCGCCCCATCCACAGGTGAGGTTTTCCCCATCTCGGAGCACCACCGGCACTCAGACCTCACTGCTCCACCTAACAGCCCCACCGGCCACCACCCCCCGCCAGCATCATTGATCCCATCTCACCCCGGATCTTTTGACTCACCACCCCACCCACACCTGCTGCCCACCACCCCAGCAGCACCTTTCCCTGCTCAGGCTTCAGAGTGCCCTGTTGCCGCTGCTGCCGCCCCACACACACCAGGGGCCTGTCAGAGCCCCCACCTGCCCTCCACCAGCATGCCGCTCCTGAAGATGCCTCCGCCATTCTCGGGGTGCAGCCACCCCTGTAGTGGGCACTGCAGCGGGCACTGCAGTGGGCCTCTCCTGCCACCACCGAGCTCCCAGCAACTCCCCAGCACTCACAGGTGAGCAAGCGAGCAGCGTGAAGGGCAAGCTCCCTGCTGACTTGAACGTAGAGTTTTTAAAAATTTGCCATTGGTACCTTTGGGGTGGGAATTAAAGGGAAGACTATGTTTTTCTGATTATAAAAGAATGTTGTGGTTATTTTTTTTTAACTTAGAACAATTTAGAAATGTATAAAGAAGAAAATACCCTCACAATCTAAAGGTAAACTTCTAACGCTGCAGTGTTAGCTTCTTGATGTTTCCGTATGTATTGATAAATGACATAATTTGATCTCTGTCCTATTACACTTTTGTGTAGTGATTTTTTTTAACTTTATAATCATAATCATTTCCCTAGTTAAAGTTGTTGGAAAACTTTTTACTGGCCACTATGTTTTATAGTATAACAGCACTGTTTTATGGTTTCCCTGCTGCTGAACATTTAGACATTTCCAGGTTTTTTACCATTATAGACAAGGCTGTGATAAGCATCTTTGTACCTAAGTCTGTTTGATTCAGGAATTACATTGTTAAGGTAGATTAGCTCGTAGTAACTCATAGTTCAGAGAAAAGTTATGTTGACATATATTTGAAAGATAAAAAATTTTGGAGAAGACAGCTGCTATATTTTTGTGTTATAAATCAGGTGTGTGTTTATTACACATTTGTGGGTTCCCTTTCTAATACCCCACCTCCCCATACAACCACTCTGCACTTTTCTCCTCCCATGTCTGTCCCACATGGTGTGGTAGTGTCAGTACTGTTTTCCCGCTGCCCTGCACTTCATGAGGTTCCTGTGTGCGCTTCTGTTCCCTTGACCTTAAGGCCAGAGAATGTTCCCCACAGTGTGCTTCACTCTGTTCCAATTGCTGAACATTTGGGTCACTCCAACATTTTAACATTATAAATATCCCTAAAGATGTCTTTGCCTAAAGTATGTTTCCTCTTTTGGGTTTTTCTCCTTAGAATATATCCCTCAGAATGAAAAATTCTGTTAAAGGTGTTTTTTGTTTTGTTTTCATTTTTGAGAAGAGTTTGCAATTCACATTGAAAAATTGCTTTCCAAAGTGTTGTCCAACTTGATGTAACCACCAATATTAGTATGCTTGTTTCTCCATATTCTCAGGAATATGGTATTTTAATTTGCTAATATAATAGATGAAGAATAGTCAGTTTGACTTAAACTTCTCTGAGCATCAGTGGTAATGGTTCCTGCCTATCCTTTTCCACCTCTTGCCCCATGGAGACTGAGCCTCCTCCCTAATTCCCCCAGCTCCCACTGCTTAGCTGTGGCCCCAGCCCAGGCACTCCAGCTGCTGATGCCCAGCCCAGGGCCCTGGCTCCAATTCCAAACCTTTCAGGCCTATGTCTCATCCTCGCTTTGGGGAAATCATATATATTACAAGATGCTCCAGGGCTTTGTGACTACAGAAGCAGAGTAATGCAGTGGGGCGCTTAACACAAAGAGACATGTGGGCAGGGTCCTGGCCACTCCTTGGACAAATCGATTAGGCACTCTGATCCTCAGTCTGCTCCATTGCCAGGTGGGGAGAGCCACACTTGTTTGGCAGGATTTAGAAAGTGCATGCTGAATACAATTCCTGGCCTACATAGTAGCTCCCCATAGTCTGTGGCCCACAGGTAAGTTTACTGACATAAGAACCTTCAAGAGTGAAAGGAGACTGACCTTGTTGGATGTTCCAGGTAGCCATCTGCCCATTCATCTATTCAGTACCTACTAACCAAGCACCTGCTGTGTGCTACAACACACAGTAGCACTGTAGTGGGCACTGCCGCACACACTGCCACAGTGTGCTACTGTGGCACTGTCCCTACTCTTGGGGAGTGCACCATCAATCTGAGAGACAAACAGGCAAACAGATCATCACTGTAAAGCTGGGCCCTGAGTGATGGCAGGGATGGTGTTCACCCTGTTCTGTAAGAGGTGCTGATCCTGCCTGATGCCTCAGCCTTCGAGGGATAGTCACAGTGGGGCTTCTTTCCCAGGCTCCTCTGTGGCCTGTCCCTACACTGCCCACCCTCACCTTTGGGCATGTCTTTCTCCCCCGGCAGCAGGGACCCCGGGTGCAAGGGGCACAAGTTTACACACAGTGGCCTGGCCTGCCAGCTGCCCCAGCCCTGCGAGGCAGATGAGGGGCTGGGCGAGGAAGAGGATAGCAGCTCAGAGCGCAGCTCCTGCACCTCGTCCTCCACCCACCAGCGAGATGGGAAGTTCTGTGACTGCTGCTACTGTGAGTTCTTCGGCCACAATGCGGTGAGTGAGCCTGTCTGGGCAAGAGAGGACTGGGGCTGGCCCAGGTGAGCCAGATGAGTGCCCTGCTCTCCCCAGAGCCCCCTTTGTTCCGGGCATAATAGCTACACTGGGACCCGCAAGTCCTCACCCCTGCATCCACTCGCTTGATCCTCACAGCACATTTGTGAGGTAGGGATTTTTCAACATTTTGCTATCTTTGCTGTTTTCGTGGTTTCTCTTAAGATTGACTTTTTTTCCTTAGGCAAAAGGAAAGGAAATGGCAGAGAGAGAGCTCTGATTCTGATGAGTATACATGTGTAATCACAGAGAAGTAAAGGCTTGTGCGTGATGAAGGCAGAGTGGAAGCAAAGGCTCTCGGTCCCCCAAGTGTGAGAGCCAGCCAAGGGACGGGCCATGAGCGCAGATGGCGCCAGGAAGGAGCTCAGAGCAGAGTACATGCTGTCTCTGGACAGGGGGAGAAAGCAGTTCAGAAGTCTCATAAGGTGAAGAGGAAAGGGCTGCCGGCCAGGGTAGCGCAGTGGAGGACAGAAGAAGTGAAAGTAATGACATTGCTAGTCACCTTTGAGCTAGGGGTGATTATCCTCATTTTAGAGATGACAAAATTGAGGCTCGCAAAGACTCAGTGACCTGCCCAAGGTCATACAGCTTCCAAGTGACAAAGCCCGGGCTCCAACCTGCTTTTCTGGCTCCTGAGTCAGTGTGCTCCCACCACTGTCATGTGCCACCATCTCATGCCACCCACCACTGCCTCAGCTCAGGGCCTGGCTGAGGGTAAAGCCATTTGGTCTATGTGGCTATGGTAGAGAGAACAGTTGCCAAGCTCCTCACCACGTTTGGTGCCAGCGGGTGGGAGTGCTCCGGGCCTCCCAGGCCCAGGGTGTAATGTCAGCACCTCCCCCTCCCCCAGCCACCCGCTGCCCCGACGAGTCGGAATTATACCGAGATCCGGGAGAAGCTCCGCTCAAGGCTGACCAGGCGGAAAGAGGAGCTGCCCATGAAGGGGGGCGCCCTGGGCGGGATCCCTGGGGAGCCCGCCGTGGACCACCGAGATGTGGATGAGCTGCTGGAATTCATCAACAGCACGGAGCCCAAAGTCCCCAACAGCGCCAGGGCCGCCAAGCGGGCCCGGCACAAGCTGAAAAAGAAGGTGGGTGTGAGGGGGAGCCCAGCTCTACCACTTCTCCCCAAGGAATCCCTCACGCAACCCCCAGCACATCTGGGGCATGAATGGTGCTGGCTGCCAAAGGCCTCAGCACTGCTCACTGCTCTGGGAAGGTCTGAATGAGTTTGGGAGGCATCAATGGGTCAGGGAGCTTGGGACCAATGATTGGAGGAAAAATGAGTCTGGGCCTCAGAAGCCGCTGACTGGATTCCTCAAAGCCCAGGACTCGCTTCGGTCAGTCACTTACTTATTCATTCAACAAACACTTCTGCAAATCCTGGGAGCCAGAGCGTGACAAAGTTCCGTTCTTACCCTGGAGAAACTCAGTCTGGTGGAAAGACTGCCACAAAACTGGACGAACACATTAGTGTGTGACCAGCCCTGTGGTGAGGTCACAGTCCTGCCTGGGCTGCTGGAAAAGACTGTACCAAGAGGCTGACTTGGGAGCTGAGTTGTAGGGCATGAGTTCACACTCCAGGGCCCTCCTGGCAGTGGGCATGGCACATTCCACAGCCACTCATGATTTCCTGAGTGCCTACAGGGGTGAGGTAGGACAGATAGTGGAGGTCAGTGAGGATCTCACAGGCCCTGTTCAAGAGCTTTTGACTGGATCGTACAGGTGAGGGGAAGTCCCTGGAGGGCTTTAATCAACGACTGCAGTTGGCCTGATCTGTATTCTGAGATTACATTGTGACAATCTGGAAGGTCACCTGGAGGCATGATACTTGAGGCAGGAAACCCTGAGCCAGGGAGAGATGACTGATGGCGGGGCGAGGGCAGAAGATTTTTAGAGGAAGCAGAAGTGGCAGACTTTGCTGATCTGTTGGCAGGACAGAGAGATGAAATCCGGGATCTCTCCCAGGTGGCGAGATGGTATGCCTTCCGTTGTGCAAGGATGAATTGGCAGAAGACAGGGACTTCAGTTAGGGCATGTTGACTGGAGCTTCTCCTGAGACATCAACAGGAGGTGTGGGGTTGGGAGTTGCCAGCATGGAGATGTAATTGAAGCCATGGGACTGACCCAGTTTATTGAGCACCTCTCAAGGGCTAAGGATAGAACCCCGTGAACCATTCCCAGCAGCTCTGCTGCTAGGCAAGCCCTGGGGCTTGATAGCATGTCCCCTGCTGCCTTGTTACCCTGTGGCCAGCCTGTCCCCAGCTGCAGGAGCACAGCGCCACCACACTTGAGAGCCCAGCTGTGGAAGAGATTGGGTATGACAGGTAGTCCAGGTCTTGGGTGGTCAAATAGCCTTCGTGTTCTGGAAAACAGCACTGATTCTGCATCTTTTTCCAGTCAAAGGACAACAGGACCCTTTCCCTGCAACCTGGAGTAGTGATTCCATGGGTCCCACCACTGCTTTTGAACTCTTTATTCCTCCCATGCAGTGTGACCTGGCTGGAAGTGTTGAGTAGGCTGCCATTGTAGACTCTTTGGCCTCTTCTGGCCTCAAAAGGCAGTGGTTCCCAGTTATTTCCCAGAGAGCGCACTCTGCAATTCTCAGGACTGCTATACTTAATTCTTAATTCTGTATCCCCACATGATCTTTCCCTTTTACCAACAGTGCTCCTTTTCCCCCCTTTTCCTCCTGTCAGCTTTCCTTCCAAGCTCAAGTCCAATGTTTCCACCTTTGCAGACTTGCTTGGGTAACTCCTTACACCTCCACTACACCAGGCACATCTCCCTAGACTGCTGATGAGCTCACACTACTCCCTCGTTCAAAAACTCTTGGCTCAGCCCATCCTGTCCACTCAAGAGGCCAGGATACAACACAGAAGCAGGCAGGCAGATGTCATATAAGAGGCACTCATGGTCATATGTTTTTACATCAACCTCCTCACTGACGATCCCCTCCTCCTGGCTGTAACTACAGCCTGGCTGTCCACCAGAAACACAGCTTCCCCCAGGAGCCATCCAGTGGCAACTGCTCATTCTCTCCCACCTCTGGAGGGGGTAGAGCTGAGTGTCTTTCTGCTCCCTTATACTACTCCAGATCTCGACCCTCTCGCCTTCATGTACTGCCCCTGCTACTCTGAAAGTGTACTCCTGGCTTTGTCATCTGCAGCTGCCTAGCCCCCTCTTCCACTGAAGACTGCCACCTGCCCCTTCTTTTCCCAGGCCATCTGACATCCCTTAACCATCATTACTTACTTTCTTACCTATACTCTCAATTTCTTGCCTATTGCCCTTCACAAAAACTGTAGCCCAACCTGCCTCTTCCTTCTACGTATGCCAGGAGAGAAGCGCCTGCTTGAATCTCTCTCTGGCTGCCTGGCACAAGGCCTCTGCTCACCTCAGCCCCAACATTGCCGAGCAGGCCTCTTGTAGCCTCCTAGTTAGTCATCTTGCTTCTGATCTCTTCCATTCACATCTCATTGGTTAGACCTTCATCTCCAACCTCCAGTCTGCACCACCACCCCACCACCCCCCGATTTGGGGACATTTGATAAAATTTCCTGATTCAAGGAGGAGGAATAAAAGCTAGTGGACAAGTCCTCTTTCAAGGTCTTATAAGCCTAGGGGCCTCCCCGGTGGTGCAGTGGTTGAGCGCTGGGTTGCGAAGCTGCCCGCAGCCTCTGCAGCGCGTTCAATCCCCGGCTGCTCCCCGGCCACCGAAGGAGGGTCCCACATGGCGCGCAGACCTCTTCTGCCGCCCGCTGCTCCCCTCAGCAGTGTACTTTGGTCCTTCTGCTTGCTCTGCTCCCTGCTCTGGCTCTGGTGAATTCTCTCACCCTCCCACGCTTCTGACTGTACCCAGTGCTTGTATAAATAAATAAATAAATAAATAAATCTTTTTTTAAAAAAAAAAAGGTCTTATAAGCCCACCTGCAGACATCATCTTGTCCTAAAAGAGATTGTTACCTGTTTCTTACTTGAGACCCATGCAGTCCTTTCTCACCTCCTCAGTCAAATGTGTGTGGTTCCAGCTCCTCTACACTCTTTCCCAGTAGCATTTCACTGTTTCCAGTACAGTCTTTTGAAAGCAGTGTGTTCTTTGAACATACAACCTCTCTCACTTCTGTAGATTTTTCCTCACATCAGAGCCAAATTCTTGAAAATGTCTGTGATCACTGTCTTCACTCTTCTTGTTGGCCACTGCCAATTGTTTTCACCCATCCACCCCCCCTCCTCTGGGTGCAATGACTTCTCCGTTGCCAAATCCACAGCATACTCTCCTGCTCCATCTGCTTTGTCCACTGGGCAACCTTTTACAGTTTGTGTTTGTTTTTCTTGTCACACATTATTTTCTTGGGCTCCTTGGTCTTCAGCCAAGAGGGAAAAGCAGAGGGCACCCCGTTTTCTCCAAATTTCTCACCTTCCTCTCCGATCCATGTTCTCCCTCCTTTATGAACCCCTGTGCTTCTGCCTAACCCTTCGTCAGGTACATTAGGTCCTGGTTTATTAGATCCACTTACTTTCCCAGCACTTCACATTGATGTCTCCTGCTACCAGGCACCTCCTCATGGACGTTCCCCAGGTGTTCAGATTGTGCACATCCAAAACTGAGCTCCTCCTCTTTCTCCAAAGAGGCCTGCTCTTCCTTCTCCGTTGGCTGTCTGGTTAATGGCACCACCATCCACCCAGTGGCCAGAACCAGTCCCTGGGTGCCATCCTGGGAGAATGAATACTTCGTGGTGATTGAGAGCAGCGGGCCTTGGAATTGGACCTCAGTTTGAAATCCAGCTCTGCTACACTTTGCTGTATGACCTTGGGCAAATCACTTAACCTCTAAGCCTCAGTTTCTTCATCCATAAAATGAGAATAACACTAGAACCTAACTCAAACTGTTGGGAGGATGCAGGACAGCAATGCACAGAAAGGCTGGGCAGTGGACTTTTAGTTGGTGTGTCCTCTGTGGCAGCAGTAATGGTTGTCGGTGTTGTTCTTGTGACTCATATCTCTCCCCACCCATCACCAGGAGTCCTGACCGTGTCACTTTTCACACTTCTCTCAGCATACTGCCACTACTTAAAAAAGCCTTCAGTGGCCAAACAAAACTGAGCCAAGGCCTACAGGGTTCTTTAGGATGCAGCCCCTACTTGCTTGCCACCCTGCTTGCCAGTTTTGTCTCATAATCTTGCCCTTCTAGCCTTCCTGCCCCACCCTCCACCCCCAGAAAGAGGTTGAGTTCCAGCTATATCTCTGAATGTCTCCATTCCCTAAAGATTTTGTGCTTTTCCATTTCCCAGGCTTTATGCTTGCTCTTCTCTGTTTAGAAAGTTACTGTCTCACTCTGCAAGATAATCCCAATCACCATCAGTGCTGAGAGCTACTGCCTCCTCTGGGAAGCACTCCCTGCTGTCTCAGTCTGGGTTCTCATAGCACTCTATGCTTGCTTCCCTGTAGTGCTTGTCACTATCACCAGAATTAAACAGCCTGTCCTCATGTGGCTCCCCAGCCAGTCCAAGCCAGCGAGCAGAGACCGTGTCTCCTGCATGGCTGAATTCTGCTGAGAGAAAGCTTGTCAGACAGGATTGAAAAGCACAGGAACTGTAAAGAGCACTCCTGAGTGTGCTGGTCCTGACTGTGCCACTTACTAGTCATGTAGCCTTGGGCCATGTGACCTTGTTCTTTGGGTTCCCTCATCTGTAAATTGAGGATAATGATGCAACAAGGCAGCTGTGAGGATTAAGTAAGAGCATTTGAGAAGTTCCAGACTCGTGGTCTATAGCAGAAAACATGGGGTCCTGTGCTTTCTCCTCTTACTAACAAATTCTACGTGGTTCCCCCTACACCAGTAGTTTACAGACTTCTGTTTAGTAGCAGAACTCTTTTCTGCAAATGAAACCTTCCATGGAACCTCAAACTTTTAACAAATAAAAGCAAAGCAGTGCTGGTGGGGCCTAACCTGGTGGCGCAGGCGGTTGAGCGCAGCGCTGTAAAGCTGTCTGCAAGGCAGGTTTGATCCCGGTCAGCAGGCGAGAATCCCACATGGCGCAGCAGACCTCTTCTCTCTCACCCGCTGCTCCCCTCAGCAGTGTATTTCAGTCATTCTGCCTGTTCTGTTCCCTGCACTGTCTCTGGTAAATCCTCGCACCCTCCCGTGCATCTGGCCTGTACCCCAGTTCTTGTATGAATGAATAAATAAATATAAAAAAAAAAAAAAAAAAGCAGTTCCGGTGCAAGAGAGGAGCAAAACAAAGACCTTCCAACCTGTGTCTGTCCCTGTGCCTTGCACACCATGCCCACAGCTTGGAACTCCGTGGCCCACACTGGTACCCTGCTGTACACTGAGCTGCTGCCTCACCTGAGCATCACAGTGCCAAGGAACAGCCTTGTTTGCAACAGGGAAACAGGCACACATCCTCCCAGGTATCATCAGAGCAACCCTGTGAGGTATATAGGTGGTTAGTTTTCTACTCAGATTTACATGCAATTTGTGTAAGGTTCAGAAATAAGTGATTTGTCCAAGGTCCCACCAGTCTCCTACTCAGTTGTGGAGCCAGTATTTAAAAAAGATGAGAGAAGAAACACATGCATGCCCGCGGGGCACAGGTCGCCCTCTAAGTGGACTCTGAGGTGATGGCTAGCCCTCTTTTCTGCCCCCAATTTTCTTTTCCTGTTTCTCCCCCTCATTCCCAAATCAGCTAGAAATATGTGGAATGGTAGGAGTCATCCAGCCCCTGGCATACTGCCACCACCTCCTTTCTGTAGACTTTGACATCTGTTTCCTGTCTCCCTCTGCAGGCCTCCTTGGCCTGCTGGTCCTTGAGCTTGGGCAGAGGGGTGGAGTGATGGAGCCCACAGAATTTCAGTTTCCAGATCCGACCTCCC
Organism: Talpa europaea; assembly: GCF_964194135.1. NCBI lineage: Eukaryota > Metazoa > Chordata > Mammalia > Eulipotyphla > Talpidae > Talpa > Talpa europaea. The sequence goes on along the minus strand of NC_140076.1, from coordinate 69,855,009 downwards.
TGGACCTCACCTGGGTGAGGGGGCTGCCTTGACATCTTTCTGTGAGGCTGGTGGGGCTGTTTTGTGTGCCATTGGGCACCCCTTAGGGGTGACCTTGATTACGTGAGGCCAGCCAAGTAGTGCATGACCTTCCTATGGGAACTTTGCCCATAAACAATGTTGGGAGGCACCCAGAGCAGCCTGACCACCTTAGTTGTTCTATAGCCCCGCCTCTTCTAGAAAGACATCCAACTTCTTTCCCCTACTTCCTGTAGAATTGGGCAGAATGCCTCTACGACAGACATCTTCCTCACATGTATCCTCACTTTGATCTTTACTCCAGAATTTTTCTCCAGAATTTTGCAGATGAGTGAATTGCTGAAGCTCATACCTGAGGGGCAGGATCCAGTTAGTTCAGTTCCTTTCCATCCTCAGCTTCGCAGGACTGACACAGGGACTCTGGATGAAGGAGCTATACAAACTCTTCACCAATCCCTGCTTTCCCCACCCCCACCCCAGACTTGTACCCGTCTGATTGCATTTCATCCTCACTCCTGCAGGGGTGGGCGAACATGCCAGATTCACAAAGCCCAACCTCTAGCCAGTTTGTGGCAAAGTTAGGCTCTGGGCCAATGTGTCAGGTGTCACATTGGATGTGGCAACTGCCAGACCCCTGCTAAAACTGCCTCTTATATTGGCAGGAAAAGGAGAAGGCCCAGTTGGCAGCAGAAGCTCTCAAGCAGGTGAATCGCAGTGTTTCTGGAAGCCGGGAGCCAAGGTCTGCTAGGGAGCGGCTCTTGGAGTGGCCTGACCAGGAGCTGGATCGGGTTAACAGTTTCCTGAGCAGCCGTCTGCAGGAGATCAAGAACACTGTCAAGGACTCCATTCGTGCCAGCTTCAGTGTGTGTGAGCTCAGTGTGGACAGCAATGGCTTCTCTAAGGAGGGGGCTAATGAATCAGATCCCCAGAGTCTGGCCCCCTCAAACTTCAATGGCTCCTCAGAGCAGCGGCCTGACATCAACCTTGACCTATCCCCTTTGACTTTGGGCTCCCCTCCAAACCACACGTTACAAGCGCCAGGCGAGCCAGCCCCCCCATGGGCGGAAATAAGAGGTCCCCACCCACCATGGACAGAGGTGAGGGGCCCCCCTCCCGGTATCATCCCTGAAAATGGGCTAGTGAGGAGACTCAACACTGTGCCCAACCTGTCCCGGGTGATCTGGGTCAAGACACCCAAGCCAGGCAACCCTAGTCCTGAGGAGACAAGCCCAAAAGAGGCCCCCATTTGTAAGCAGGAGCTGCCTGAGCCCTTGGCCTCAGGGGGGAAGCCTCGGAAGGGCAAGAGACAGGGCATTCAGGCCAAGAAGAATGAAGCAAGCCCAGCTCCCCGATCTCCAGCCAGCCTTGAGGCTCCTAGTGCCAAGGGCCAGGTCCCTAACCCCAAGCAGCCAGGCAAGGCCCCAGAGCCTCCCAAAGTAGGCAGCTGTGCAGAGATTGGAGAGGGGAGCAGGGCGAGCCGGCCAGGACCTGGCTGGGCTGGCAGCCCCAAAGCTGACAAGGAGAAGGGCAGCTCCTGGCGAAACTGGCCAGGCGAGGCCAAGGCACGTCCCCCGGAACAGGAGTCCATGCAGCCCTCAGGCCCAGCAAGGCCCCAGAGCTTGCCGCAGGGCAAGGGCCGGAGCCGCCGCAGCCGCAACAAGCAGGAGAAGTCAACCTCCTTGGGTGAGTGCAAGAGGAACTGAGTGGCTGATCCCTCCACCCCAGCCAGGCGATGGGGTGGAGGGCAGTCCTTTGGCCTGAAAGCATGACCCCAGAGGCCTGGCCCTGGGCCCTGAACCCTCCTGGCTATGTCTCCCTAGATGATGTGTTCCTACCCAAGGACATGGATGGGGTGGAAATGGACGAGACTGACCGGGAGGTGGAGTATTTCAAGAGGTAGGTGTGGGGCTCCCCACTGACCTGCTTGGGCTCGTGGCAAACTCCAAGGCCTGCCCACATACCCCACGTTGTGCCTCAGAACTACCTCCCCATCAGCACCGTGCCCTTAGAAGGCCACTGCAGCCCTTAAAGGCTCTCTCCCACCAGCCTGTCTGCTGGAACCCAGATAGCCACTTAGCAGGACAGCCATTTAGCAGGACAAGGCATTTGGGAAGGGGCAAAGAACAGGGAGCTGGAGGACCATTGCACATTAAGAACCTGGGCTTTTCCCAGCTTCGTTCATTTTGTGTATTCACTTGTCCGCTGTGTCCTTACTAAATATCATCATAGACGGGTTCTTGGAGAATGTGGCTTTCAACAAAACAACATGTAACTAAAGCAGGCCCTCGTCAGCCAGAATTATTTTTTCTCATTAATATTAGAACAAAATGACATTGAATGAAGTGATGTCATTTGAGGAGCTGATGTACTTCCCCAGGTCTGCCTGGTCTGAGTTCAGGGGACAGAGGTGAATCACAAAGTGTGGTTGGGGAAAGAGAGCCATAAACGTACAGTCTAGGGCCTAGAAAGATGGCTGGAAGAGACAGTGACAAACTAAGGGGTGGGGGTGACCCTGAAAGCTGACACCTAAGCTGAAAAATAGGAATGAATGGATCAGCTTTTAAAAAAGTATTTGTGGATTTGTGGCAGTGGGGCCAGCAGGTACAGAGGTTTGAGGGGGCAAGAAATACATCATCCTTAAGGGAGTAGAATACAACCTAGTGTAGCTCGACTGAAATAGAGTAAGGAGAGGGCCTGAATCTCAAGCCAGTATCTCTTCACATGCTGTCCTGGGCTCCTGAGCACTGCGTCCAGGAAGTCCCTAAGCCAGTAGAGCTCCCACACCTTCCAGACTGGGGCACCCAGGACCCAGAGGGGCTGTGCAGAGCTGACCTGCTTCCTTTGGTGGCCAGTTCACACAGGTCTGGAAGGAGATCCAGCAGAGGAATGAGGGAACCTCTAATTGTACTTTGGTGTCTCCAAACCCACCAGGTTCTGTTTGGATTCTGCAAAGCAAACTCGTCAGAAAGTTGCTGTGAACTGGACCAACTTCAGCCTCAAGAAAACCACTCCCAGCACAGCTCAGTGAGGTATAAAGACCCCCTCACACACATGTTGCATGCACTTCCTCTGCCCATTCTCTGTCTGAGAATTGTAAGCCCTGAATCTTCATAGATTCTCCATAGATTCAGCCCAGCCAGCTACATGTTCCAAAGGTACAGGCCCCATCGCTTCTCCTTGAGCCAGGCCCTCCTTCAGTTCTCCTTCCCATGCTCCTGAAGGGCCATCATCCCCCAGAGTATCCCCACAAGGTCTCTATTTTCTCATACCAGCTGCCTTCCAAAGTACCCAGAGAGCCGTGGGCCCCAGAGGGCTGCCCCCACCCCTGAAGTTATCAGCCCCAGGATTGACTGCCTGACTTGCCTCTTCAGTGCAAGCAACCAGGATGCTTCCCTGCTGAATTTATGTGAGAAGGAGTCAGCCCTGAGAGGTAGCTGAGCTAGACCAGGTCCCCTGAGGGTCAGTTAAGCATGAAGGTGTTAGTGGGCGCTCTCCCCAACACAAGTTCCATGAGAAAAAGGACAATGAAGCTGCCTCCCAGAAGCAGAGACCTGGCTTCCCTCCCAGCCACCACAAAGGTCCTTTTGTCAGAAATCCTGACATATCAGGTGACATTTGGGACTGAGAACAGAAGACTGGAGAAGGCCTTGGGCTAAGAGCTGGCAGGTTGGTCTTGGTGCCTGATGGCTATACAGGGCCATGTCTCAACCTGAACTGTCCCTGGGCTCAGGCCTTTTCTAGCTGGCAACCATGTGACCTTTTTTTTTTTTTTTTTTTTTTTTTTAGATTTATTTATTTTATGCATACAAGAGCTGGGGTGTAAGCCAGGGGTTGGGGGTGGATGGGTTGAGAGGACTCACCAGAGACACTGGGGAACAGAACAGGTGGACTGACTAAAATATACTGCTGAGGAGATCAGCGGATGAGACAGGAGAGGTCAGCTGCACCATGTGGGTTAGCTCCCTAGCTGGGGATCGAATTCGTGCTGCAGTGGCTGCCGACAGATTCATAGTGCTGAGACTTAACCCCTTGCGCCACCAGGGAGGGAGGCCCCACATGGCCATTCTTGAGGCAATAGGAACCTGGGGCAGGAGCGTCCGGTTCAGACTGCCCAGGAGTGTATTCTCGCCTGTCCTCTTCCCCTTTGCTGTGCCAGCACAGCGCCTCTGACCCAGGACAGCAGACTTCCTGGCCTCGGCCAAATTTGCTTGTCCTCTTTGGATCAGCATCCGCCACCCTTGACACCCCAGATATCCCAGGGGCAGCCCAGAGAACCTGAAACCAAGGCACCTTGGGACGCAACTCCCTGTGGCACACGTGTGATCCCAAGGTCTGGATGATCTGAGTCACCTTAGCTCTGAGCTGGGCTCTGAGGTCCTTTGCCAAGGACCAGGGCACCCTTCTGCCTCTTCCCTCCACCTCCACAGGAATCCCAGACACTTTGCATCGGTTGCACCAGTGCCCCTGTCATCCAGGAAACCTCCAACTTTCTCCCTTACTCCTTTGATATCTTTTCCCAGACAGGTGGGAGAGCAAATGCAGAGGAGGGCTCCTACTTCACCTGCTTGGGATGGTGTGCTGCCAGGGTGGGCAGGCTCCCCCAGGATTTTCCCCCCACGTTCTGAGATCTACTACAGAACCTCAGGGCTGGGACTGTCATTTGTCAGGGTTTCAACCTTAATCTGCACAATCAGAAAATCTGTTGTTTATTCAGGCCAGGAAGCAGCTGTAGCCCCTCCTCAGGACATTGGAGCTCACTGCTTGCTTGTGTTGTTTTTCTCAGCCCCTGTAGAGTGAAGCTTCTTCAGGGTGTTGTGAAGACCCCGACTGCCAGCCGAAAGTCTACAGTTTCTTCCTCTATATCCCTGCCCACCTGCCCAACACCCTCCCCATTCCTTGCCATCCCGGACCAACCAAACGCTGAATGGATGCCGTGCGTGCTGGGGCCCTCAGGACCTCTGCAGAGCCACTTCCTGGTGCTACGCAGCCTCCACACTCAGAGCCCGGGGGCTGGGCTGGCCTGTGGGCCAGGGGCTGATGGTACTGCTGGCCCAACACTGCTCTTTGTGTTTGGTTTTTTGTTTTTGTTTTTGTTTTTTGATTCTTTACTTTTGATACTGTGAAGATCTTTCCTGCCGAAAGATAAAGCAACATTTGGACACAGAGTCAGTGTATTGGTTTGTGATGAGTAGGGGTGAGGTGAGGACCCTACTCAGAAGCACCAGCTCTGCCTTAGTCACTGGACTTATTCAGCACATACTTTATATCACCAGTTTGGCAAAGTTTCCCTTAATACTTGCAGAAGCTCAAAGTAGGATTATCCTTTTTCACAAATGAGGGAACTATAACATAAAGCTCAGTCTGAGTGAGAGCCCAGGTATGTGTGACAGTCTCACCTGTACCCTGTCCCCCTGCTCGGAGAACTCTGGTAGTTGAGCCTAGAGGGCCTCTTCCCCATGCTGTGTCTCAGTTTCCCCATCTGTATGAGGGCTCAAGCCTTTATGTGCTTTGTGCCTACAGCCTGGGTGGCTGGAGTTGGCAGGGCAAGTGGAGTTTCCATACATTAGATCTGACTTCCAGTGGGAATGGGACATGTAGCCTTAGTACTTGAGAGCTAAGAAGATAATGAGTCCTATAAAGGAAGGCATACTAGTACTTCCTCCTCTCCCCTAATGGATCTGATTTGTAAACACAGAGTTGTAACTCGGGTTTTAATAGGATTGCTAAAAATTACTCATACCCTTATATCCTAACCCTTTGTCCCAAGTGTGACTTTCTCTACTAAAACCAAGATTATATGGGGAGTGATGAAGGTATAGTCACTAAGTTCTTTTGGGGTGCCATTTTTGTAGGTTCAGAAACCACTCCTTCCTTCCCCCCAGGTTGAACCCCACCACAGGTGCACAGCTAGTGCCAGCTCCTTCCAAAGCAATGAAAAACAGTATTGACCACAGGCTTCCAATTCCTAAGCCCTGGCCTTTCCCAATCCCCAGGGAACTGCAACGCTTCCCTGTGAAACCTCTACCTGTATATTTATTACCAGTGATCTCAACTCTTGCACCAGGCACCTGCCCTGCAGTTTAATTGGCATGGTTAACTAAAATTCTCTTTCATCATTGACAAATTGCAGGTCTAATCGAGAACCCACTTCACCTACAGAGAACTAGACTCCTGTGAGTAGTGATCAGATGCCAGTGCCTTGCCTCTGCCTCCCGCACTCATTCCAACCACACTAATAACCTTGTTCTCCAAATTGGCCTGGCATCCTTAGGTCTCCTGATTTTTGCTGATTATCCTTTTATGGATTCTGCTCATCCTTCACATCCCAGTTGAGAGGGTACTTTTATCATGAAAATCTTTTTGCCCTGCCTTTGTGATAATTCCAAAAGGGGTGCCTTGTCTGTCTTACCATAATTTTCTTTAAGAGTAGTTACTCATCTATAATTGTGTCTCAACAACTCACCAGCCAGGTTTGTGTCTTGCTCATTTTCTCTCTCCTTGAATGCTGTACACAGTGACAGGGAGAACAGCACTGACCAGTGAAGCTGAAATTTCTCTGACAGTAACAGCCTCACCTGCTCTGGGCTCAATCTACTAAAACCAAGATTATATGGGAAATGATGGAGACATAGTCACTAAGTTCTTTTGGAGGTGTCATTTTTGTAGGTTCAGAAACCACTCCTTTCTTCCCCCCAGCCTTAGCTGATTTTGATAGTCAAATACCTAAGAAGTGTCCTACATGGCACACGCCCAGTCCTACACCCCCCTCTCACATCGTGACCAGGCCTTCACTCCTGCTATGCCCTCTAGCTGGTAGCTTCTCTTCCCCACTCCTGTGCTTAGGTTCCACATTCCCCTGGAAGCGCTGATCCAGTCTCCTCGAAGCCGCCTATTGTCAGGTACCCCAGGCCTCTATTACAGCATTTACAGTTATAACTGTACATCATACGTACAGATTCAGCTAAAAGCCATTGGCAGCCGTATTTTATCTCTCACTTCTCTGAATATAGATGTCTCGCACAGTCGAAAACTCCAGTCTGAGAGCACAGGATTCGTCATTTATTCTATCGGCCCCACCCTGTCCCCTCTCGGACTTCATAGGGTTTCCCGACCACTAGAGGGCGCAGTGCCCGACGACAGGGGGGTGGGCACCGGGCCAATTCATGCTCTAAAACTAGCCTTCGAGGAGGCCGCTTTCTCCCACCCGGCTCTGAGCCTTTATCGCAAGGTCGAAGGCCTCCAGCATCCCATAATGCCTTGCCTGACACTTTCGCTCTCAGCCCGGGCGACGACTGCACAGCCACTCGTGGGGGCGCTGGAGGGAAGTTTGTCCCTCTGTGGGATCCGGCACTCTGAGGTCGTTGCTAGGCGCCGACGTTGGCTTCTTTACATCTGATTGGACTTCTCTCAAAGGTGAGGCGGGGTTTTGCCGTGGCGCGCATGCGTGCAGCAAAGAATGGAGGAGTCGGAACCCGAGCGGAAGGTGGGAGCGAGGCTGGGGTCCGCGCGGGTGGGGAGCGGTAGTGAAGGTTGGGGGAGGGGGAGACCGGGCCTGACTCTAGTGTACCCTTAGCGGGTTCGGAGCGATGAGGCCACTGCCACAGGAAGCCTCTCCGAGGCGGAGGATGAGGACAACGAGGACTACGTGCCCTACGTGCCTCTACGACAGCGTCGGCAGTTGCTGGTGAGGCCCCGGCTCCGTGGAGGATGAGTGTGGGATGGCGATTCGCGGTGGGATGCGGGAGGGTAGCCCTGGCTCTGCGGTGTGAGATGTCAGTATACGGTAGGATCGTGGCGTCCAGGCCGACTAGGGACTGCGCTTCGGGGCACAAGATCCTCTTTCAAAAGCCAAGATGCAGATGCAGGTCCCTGGGCCCAATGCCCCGCTCTGTCTTGGGCATGGCTGTAAGGGGCACTGGTGGAACCTTAGCTCCAGAAGCTGCTGCAGCGAAGGCGCAAGGGAGCTGCAGAGGAGGAGCAGCAAGACAGCGGCAGTGAGCCCCGGGGAGATGAGGATGACATCCCACTTGGCCCCCAGTCTAACGTCAGCCTCCTGGATCAGCACCAGCACCTCAAAGAGAAAGCTGAAGGTGGGCTGGGCAGCATGGCCAGGGGGGCCAGGTGGAGGCTTACTTTGGCCAACTGCTTTGGTGCCTGTGTCACCTTACGCTTCTTTCCTTAGCCCGCAAGGAGTCTGCCAAGGAGAAGCAGCTGAAGGAAGAAGAGAAGATCCTGGAGAGTGTGGCTGAGGGCAGAGGTATGGTTGTGACCAGGTCAAAGAGAAGGTGGGCTGTCTCCTCCCCCCAGGCTTGTTATGTCTTAGGGGGGCCTGGCCTCTGAGAAGCAGGCACCAGCCCTGAGCCACATCTCTTTCCTCAGCCTTGATGTCAGTGAAGGAGATGGCTAAGGGAATTACATATGATGATCCAATCAAAACCAGGTACGCCCTTCCAGTCTGTAGCAAGCCAGTTACCCTTACTTAAGATAGTATGTGGCTGAGACTGGCAGGGGCACCCTAAAGCCAGCTGTGCTTCTCTTGACTGCTACTACTTACCCACAGTTGGACACCTCCCCGATATGTCCTGAGTATGTCTGAAGAGCGCCATGAGCGTGTACGGAAGAAGTACCACATCCTAGTGGAAGGAGATGGTATCCCACCACCCATCAAGAGCTTCAAGGAGATGAAATTTCCTGCAGGTACCTGGGAGCTGAGAGAGGTGCCATACTTTGATAGTCAATACCTGTGAGGTTGTATCCTATTCCCCCACCCCCTTAGCACTACAGCTGCAGCATTGAGTCTCAGCAGCAGATAAAGGGATTTGAGGAGGCTTTTTCCGTACCCCTACCTAGACACGTTCACTCTTCTTTGCTATTAGGCAGCTTTTAAGGAGCAGGTGACATTGGCCATGGACTGACCTCTGCTTTGCTTAGAGGCCCTAAACAAGTACACATTTGTCCATTTCTTAGAAATGGTGTTGTTGTTTATAGCTTGAGCGTGATGGTGTCAATTTGACAGGCTTTAGAGACCCAGTAAAGTACCCTTGAGACACAGGTGACACAGGATGGTTGTTTTCCATAGCCATCCTGAGAGGTCTGAAGAAGAAAGGCATTCACCATCCGACGCCCATTCAGATCCAGGGCATCCCCACCATGTAAGTGTGGGCCTGGGGAGGGTGGTGATGAGGAGGAGCCATCTCTAGGTTGCCATCAGGAGAAATTGGCCCATGTTCTGCTGAAGCTGACCCTCAGGCCTGTCTTCTCCCCGCAGTCTGTCTGGCCGTGACATGATAGGTATTGCCTTCACGGGTTCAGGCAAGACGCTGGTGTTCACATTGCCTGTCATCATGTTCTGCCTGGAACAAGAGAAGAGGTTACCTTTCTCCAAACGGGAAGGGCCCTACGGACTCATCATCTGCCCGTCGGTAAGATAGGTTGGCCTGGGGAACAGAACAGAGACGGGACACCTTCTGGTGCCAGCCTCTGCTCTTATACTGCAGCGGGAGCTGGCCCGGCAGACCCACGGCATCCTGGAGTATTACTGCCGTCTACTGCAGGAGGACAGCTCGCCACTACTGCGCTGTGCTCTCTGTATTGGGGGCATGTCTGTCAAAGAGCAGATGGAGACCATCCGACAGTGAGCAGTCCCACCCCATGTGCCTCCTCAGAGCCCCTAGACCAGCTAAAGGACCCTTGGTATTAGCCATTCCACAGACCCTCAGAGGCCTCCTGTGGGCCCAGCCCTCCAGGAGCCCCTAGTCTAATGGGAAGATCTGTTGGGGTGGAACAGAGGGATGTGAGTTATCTTGGGAGTACAGCAGATAGAATGAGGGCATCTCAGGTCAGGTGGGGTATGCCATTCTAGGCAGAAGGCACAGAGGTGGAGGAACTTCCAAGTGTCCTAGAAAAGTTCTTCAGTTAGTCTGTCTGAGTCTAAGGTACTGAGCAGGCTGCAGCAGTCCCAGGAGAGCTGCGTCTGTACATGTGGCAGGGTGAAGGGAGGGGCGAGATGGTAACAGGTGAGGCAATACAGGGAAGAAGCCAAATGCCAGCCTCTAGTTTGGGTGCGCATGTGGCCCCCGCCTTAGGTTCTCTCCTGGCTCCCCAGTGGTGTGCACATGATGGTAGCCACCCCTGGGCGCCTCATGGATCTGCTGCAGAAGAAGATGGTCAGCCTAGACATCTGCCGCTACCTAGCCCTGGACGAAGCCGACCGCATGATCGACATGGGCTTCGAGGGCGACATCCGCACCATCTTCTCTTATTTCAAGGTGTCCGTTCCACCTGGCTGGGGCACTCCTGCCATTCTTTTCCCTTCCACCTCCCCGCTCCACCCTACCCCCACCACATCTAACTGGAGAGGGCCCTGAGGCCTCTTACTGCCTACCACTGTCCCAGCTGCTCAACATCCCCAGCACCCCAGCCCTTATCCCAACCCTGTCCTCCTTCAGGGCCAGCGGCAGACCCTACTCTTCAGTGCTACCATGCCGAAGAAAATTCAGAACTTTGCCAAGAGTGCCCTGGTAAAGCCTGTCACCATCAATGTGGGGCGTGCTGGGGCCGCCAGCTTGGATGTCATCCAGGTGGGCAAGTCCTTCTAATAGGCACTCTCACATGTGACAGCTGGAACTGGTGAGGCCCCCCCCCCCCATTTGATGAGAGTGGGATTTGGCCCACTTTGTGGGCACTGAGAGTTTCATTCAAAGCCCCTGACCTTGGAAGGAAACATTCTTTGGGTGCCCAGCCCTTGGTGGCAAGAGGTTTCTGCTTATCTCTCAGCTGACGTTGGGGCCCTGGCATCTGTGGCAAGGCCGTGGCTGGGGACCCTGACCTCAGAATCACCTGGCCTTGTCCTTGTGATGGCAGGAGGTAGAATACGTCAAGGAGGAGGCCAAGATGGTGTACCTGCTCGAGTGCCTGCAGAAGACCCCCCCACCTGTGAGTGCAGCCAGCAAGAGAGGCCCAGGAACCCTGGGACAAGGGGGTGAGGCTAGTAGGGACCGCATGCTAGGGGGCAATTGGGGAGCTGTCCCCATGACTAGAGTTGGCCTTCCTGGACAGGTGCTCATCTTTGCTGAGAAGAAGGCTGATGTGGATGCCATTCACGAGTACCTGCTGCTCAAGGGGGTGGAGGCCGTGGCCATCCATGGAGGCAAAGGTTAGGGTGGCGCATGCATTGCCGTGGACAATGCTCCCTGCCAGCAGTCCCACCTCTCCCCCTTCCCTGGCTGGCCTGTGTGCCCCTACTCCCTGGACTCCTACTCTAACAGCTCCTGCTTTACCCTTCCAGACCAGGAGGAACGGACCAAGGCCATCGAGGCTTTCCGGGAAGGCAAGAAGGATGTCCTAGTGGCCACGGATGTAGCCTCCAAGGGCTTGGACTTCCCTGCCATCCAGCACGTCATCAATTATGACATGCCTGAGGAGATAGAGAATTACGGTGGGGCATTAGGGGGATGGGGATGCCAGGGCTAGAGACCAGGCACAGCCCCCGAGCAGTGAGCCAGAGCCTCTGTTTCTCTCTGCAGTGCACCGGATCGGCCGCACGGGGCGTTCAGGAAACACAGGCATTGCCACTACCTTCATCAACAAGGCCTGTGGTGAGTGAGCCACCAGGGCCACCTCAGCTGTCTCTTGGGTTCTCTGTGGCTACCTGGGCTACCTGGGGCTGACAGTTCCCCATCACCCCCACAGATGAGTCGGTGCTGATGGACCTCAAAGCCCTGCTGCTGGAGGCCAAGCAGAAGGTGCCCCCCGTGCTGCAAGTGCTGCACTGTGGGGACGAGTCCATGCTGGACATTGGAGGTGACTGTTGAGTGGGGGGATACTATTTGGGTGGGGTTGGGAGGTCATGGGGGAAACCCCTTGAAGCAATTCCAAGCTACACATTACTGTTGTGGGAGTCTAAGGGGACAGGGTCTGGTTTGTGGAGCCTGGTCCCTGTGTACACTTAACTTCCCCCATATCCCTCTAGGAGAGCGTGGCTGTGCCTTCTGTGGGGGTCTGGGCCATCGGATCACCGACTGCCCCAAGCTTGAGGCTATGCAGACCAAGCAGGTCAGCAATATCGGCCGCAAGGACTACCTGGCCCACAGCTCCATGGACTTCTGAGCCATCTGACATCCCTCCCTCTCTCCAAGAGGCCTCGGTCCCTGGGACCCCAGCTGCCTACCACACACACCAGCCCCCTGGACAAGAAGCCAGCATCCTCGGCCCAGCTGGCCTGGGCTGGACCAGGCCGGGCCTGGCTACCTGCACCCTGTGGCCCCCAGAATTACTATTTTTGCTCCCCTTTATCCCAGCTGCCATTAAAGCACAAACCTCTCTGGTTTCAGTCTGAGCCCTGTCTGTCTCGCCTCATCTGCTCCCAGCTTCCTGGGCAGATCTCACTCACTGACCTCCAGACCCCTACAAGACAGCATCTTCCACCACCACTGTTAATACCAGGCCTGCTAGTACTTGGTTGTGGAAGGAGCCGCTGGGAGTTGGGGGTGGGGGAGCCCTCAGCATGCTCCCCTGGCCTACCTGGTTTTGTGACTCTGGGAGGGGCACGGACAGGGAGGGGAAATGATTGGGTTTTCTGGTCTCTGGTTGGCTTTCATAATTTCCAATCCTGCCCAAGCTCACTCTTTCTATCAGTTGTGTGAAACTTTTGGGGCCTCTTGGGCGGTGGCTTCCCACCTCAGACCCCCCTGCCTACTTGGCTGCCCACATGGGTTCCTGGTAGGGAACCCTTCTGCTCCATTCACTGAGAGGGCAGTGGGTGTCACAAGACTGCTACCAAGGCACAAGCACCCTCTGACCTCAGCCTGTGCCCAGCTCTCTGTAGAACCCGAGATCCAGGCAGCTAGGAAGCCTGCTGGTGAGCAGGACAGAGACCGGACATGAGTGAATGTGGGCAGCAGTCACAAGGCTGCTGGCAGACAGACCAGGATCCCAGCACCTGACCAGAGGCAGGAGGAGGAAGGGCTGTGGCGGCGGCTGTGTCACCCAGTTCCTCTGGGGCCGAGTGTTGTGTATGAGGCCAGTGCTTATCCCAGCAGGACGCGGTTGCTCAAGGTGTGTTTGTCACTTGCTGTTGGCCTTGAGCCAGTTACTTAACATTTTGGAGCCTCAATTTCCTCATCGTTGTAATGGCAATGAGAATGCAGTGGTGGTTGGAACTGCCCAAGCCAGGTGCCAAAAGCACCTAGAAAATATTTCCTGCCCAAGTTGCTGTACCCTCACTGTGAACCCCGAAAAGCAGTCCTCAGTCTGGTTAGACATTCCTTCCCAAGGTGGCACTGAATGATGTGAGGCTGATCCCAGAATTCAGATCACACACAGCCCCGGTATTGGCCTTTAGCACAGCAAGGCAAAAATAACCCTGGCAAGAAGCAAAGCTCAAAAAGAGCATGTGAGCTCCCCAGGGACCCAATGGGGTGTGCCACCCACACTTACCTGGCCAGGGCCGGGCCTCACCAAGAGAATGGGGATACACCGCTGGGGCTTTCGTGCTCTCTTGACTGCATGGAGTAGTCAGGTCAGTCCTCCTGGAGGAAGAGGCAGTCTAGTGCCACAAATAGCACAGTGGTAAGTGCCCTAGAGGGGCTGATGGGGCATGAGGGTGGGCAGGAGAGACTGGGGTCAGAGCACTGGGCACCTTGAGTCTGAGTCAACAAGCTCACACAGTGGGGGAACAGGAGAGTGTGTAGGAAGAAGAGAGAGAGCTCAGTTCAGGGCTTGGCTTGTGGTTAGCAAAGAGGACTGTGGTGGGTGGTTGGAGTAATCAAAGGGGAGATGACCCAATTGGCAAGGGATAGTTCTGTGAGTATGGAGAGGAGCGAATGTGGGAAATACTCTCAAGGCACAGGAAAGTAGAGCAGGACTGGGTGAGACACCAACCAAGACTTAGCATGGGAAAGTCAGGAGTTTGCCAGTTTGGCCTAAGAAGGGGGGCCTGGGGTGAGGACAGTGTTGTGGGAAGGCCAGGCCACCAGGGCACAGGAGAGGGGAGGGGTTGGAGCTCATGACAGGGAGCCAGTCTGCAGTCTTGGAGCTCATGACAGGGAGCCAGTCTGCAGTCAGACACTCAGACCCAACTGACCCGAAGCAGGCAAGGGTCATTTGCCTTCTGGTAGCCCCTGCCAGGCACACATGGACACCTTGGACCAGCCAGAACCCCAAGAGGAAATCTGCAGGGTCCACTCTTACCCCTCACTCTGCTAGCTCCTTTATCAAAGATGAGGCTCCCCTCCCCCAGCCCAGCAGCTGCCACTCTGGACAGAGGGAGGGGGAAGTGGCCAGAAGGGGAAGTGTGAGGAGTTCCCCTCCAGCCTGTCACCAGTCTCTTCAGGACCTCAGAGTGGCAGCCCCGAGGACTGGCCTGGACCATGGAGCCTCTGGAGACACCGGTCAAGGACGGCATCCTCTACCAGCAACACGTCAAGTTCGGCAAGGTGGGGACCCTGACTGTAAGACAGCTGCCCGGGACAAACAGTGGGTCTCTACCCCAGCCTCGCCAGGCCACCTGACCTGGGGAGCTGGGGAAGGGAGTCAGGGTGGGGGAATTAACCCAGGTGTGGGGGTGTGGAACAAAGCCCCATCCTCAGCCTGTGCAGGTCTCTGTGAGCTCCTACCTCATGTAAAAAATGGGGCCGCCAAGAGTGGGGAGGGCCTGGGAACCCAAACTCTGGGGCAAGACAGAGGCAGGGGGCTAACCAACCCAACAGTGTTCTGCCCCATTGGGTCATGGCATTAAGGCCCCCTGAAAGGGCGGGGTGCTGAGCTGTAGGAGTCCAGAGGTGGAGCCCCACCCTGAAGAAGAGGGCTCAGCTCCTCCCAGCCCTGTCACAGGACAGGGGGAGGTTTACTCCTCAGCGGCAGGCCCTGCACCCCCTCAACACAGTGGCAGCTGCTGGCCAGGCAGATAAACCGTCTGTTTCCTTTGCTTGGTGCTATTTGCATGTTTCCTTCCTTACCATCAAGAGCCTGAGGCCTCCCTCGCACCCCAGCCCCTGGCCCACAGTCCAAGTAACCTCTTTTGGGGCTTGGTGGGGGGCACCAACATAATGGCAGAGTCGAGTGGTCTGCTGTGGCCACTAAATACAGACGTAATACAGCAGAGAACCTGTGTTCTCATGACCTTTTGTGTTTGGCATCACAGGAAAGTGTGGGATAGAATTGAACACAGGGATGACTAGCCCCCTGCAAGTTTCTTCCCCCCACTAGGCCAACCCAACCAGCTGGGGCAAGGAAGCTGGGGCTTCCTTCCCTGGGACCATGAGACTCAGCTGGGGAGGCAGAGGCAGCCTGGGCAGATAGGGCCACCTGTGTGGGGCTGAGGTGCGGCGAACCTACCACTCAAGGATCTTCTCCGCCCCACCCCCATCTCCCACAGAAGTCCTGGCGGAAGGTGTGGGCTCTCCTGTATGCAGGAGGTCCATCAGGTGTGGCCCGGCTGGAAAGCTGGGAGGTCCGGGATGGTGGCCTAGCGCCAGCAGGTGACAGGTCTGTGGGGCCTGGCCGGCGGGGGGAGCGACGGGTCATCCGCCTGGCTGACTGCGTGTCCGTGCTGCGGGCTGATGGTGAGAGCTGCCCCCGGGACACCAGTGCCTTCCTGCTCACCACCACTGAGCGAAGCCACCTGATGGCTGCACAGCACCGCCAGGAGTGGATGGGCCCCATCTGCCAGCTGGCCTTCCCGGTGAGCACAGGGAGGGAGGGTAGGGCAGCCAGGGGCCAGCCCCAAGGGACAAACTGATGCCCTCCTTGTCCTCATAAATACTGTATTCCCTCACATCCTGTCACTCAGTAAGAATATGACATGTACATGGGAGCCTGGGAAACCACCCAGAAACCCACAGAATAAAGCTGGGATGGTCATATGTTCCATAAAGAAAATGAAACACTGGAGTTGGTTCAGAGGTAAGGGGGGGTGGGCACGTTAGAAAAGATGGTCCAGGAAGACCTCTCAGAGGGAACAGCGGGCCCACATCCTCAAGGATAAACAAAAGCCACCAGGCAAAGATCTGAGGCTAGTATATGCCAGGTTCCGAGGGTGTCCTTGTTGGAGCCCTTGAGGCAGGCAGCGCTGAGACGAGGAAGAACACCCCCATCTGTAAGCCACGACCTTAATGCCTTCCTTGTCTCCGCACCGCCCGCCTCAGGGGCCCCAACATCCCTGGACAGAGGGAGTGTGTGCAAAGATCCTGAAGCAGGCCAGCACAGCTACAGGATAAGGAGTGAAAGGAGGCCCAAGAGGAGGCAAACTGGGAGAGTCTGGTGGGAGCTTGAGGCTTGATTCTGAAGAAGAGAAGGCTTTGGTGTGGGTGAGGAGGAGGTGTATTGAACCACGGTCAGAAGTTGTAAAACTTCACAGGGTGTGTGATGAGCCAAAAGGAAATGAGTCCCGAGGTTCCTCAAAAAGTTAGACATAGAGTTACCATATGACCCAGCAGTTGCACTCCCAGGTATTTACCCGAGAGTTTAAACTCTTATTGAAACAGTTCAAACAAGACCTGTGCAAGAACGTTCCTAGCAGTACCAGTCACAATAGCCCAAAGGCATGAACAACCTGAGGCCATCAGTTGACGAGCAAAGAAGAGGTGGCATATCCACAAGTGGGAAGTTACTAGGCCATAAAAAAGAATGAAGCACCAGCACATGCTACACCCTCTTGAGGATAAGCTTTGCAAACATGATGCAAAGTGAAAGAAGCCAGACACAAAGGCCACCTAGTCTGTGACTCCATTTACATGAACTGCCCAGAAGGGCAAATCCAAAGGGACAGTTATCAGGGGCCAAGGGAGGGACATGGGGAGTGACTGCTCTCGGGTACCAGTTTTCCATTAGGAGCCATGGAAAAGTTCTGGGGGTAGAGAAAGGTGACGGTTGCACAACTTTGTGACTATTGTAAAAAAAACATCAAAATGTACACTTCAAAGTGGTTAAAATAGCCATTGTAATGTTATGTACTTAACCAAAACTTTTTCAATTAAAAAAAAAAAGGAAATGACTGGGAACAAGGGTACCAGTGAGGAAACCGTAGCATTTGACCTTGGCCATGATACTGTGGACCAAGGTGGTCGTGTCGGAGGTGCTGAGAGTCAGATAGATCCCAAAGGTGATGAAGGGATGAGGGGAGGGCAGGAGCAAGGTAGAGAAAAGGCCTGGGGGAGATCTAAGTCGCTGTTCACCAGTGAAGCACTTGCCTAAACTGACAGGGACACTCACACCACAAGCCCAGACCCTGGCCAAGCTCAGGCTTATGGGGGACATCCTCTGGGTGCCCCCTGCTTTACAGCTGCCATCACCCTCAAGGGGGAGCTAGTGAGAAATCAGATTCAAAGGGGTGCCCAGGGAGGCTCAGTGTGTCAGGGGCTGAGCTGTGGCTGGCATCCACACCCTGGGTGCCCTTGCTGTCCTGGAGTCTTGGGTTACTGATCCCTGGGAAAGAATGGAGAAGAGGAATGGGCTGACTTTGAACCTCTACCTTGACCCATTCCTCAGGGCACAGGGGAGTGCTCCTCAGGATCAGGGGAGACAGAGGCTCCCAAGAGGGGTCTGGTGCCCATGGAGGAGAACTCCATCTACTCCTCCTGGCAGGAAGGTGAGTTGGGCAAGGGCAGCCTCAGCCCCACCACCCCCGGGGTTGGTCTCTGGGAAACCATTGGGAGCCGTACCTGCAGGTGAGTCCCTGCCCTCAAGGTTCCCCTGCCTACAGTGGGTGAGTTTCCAGTGGTGGTACAGAGGACGGAGGCTGCTACCCGCTGCCAGCTAAAAGGGCCCTACGTTCTGGTGCTGGACCAGGACACCATCCAGCTGAGAGAGTCCTCCGGCCCCCAGGCCCTCTATGCCTGGCCCTACCGCTTTCTTCGCAAGTTCGGCTCAGACACGGTGAGTTGCTAGGGTGCCAACCCTGTGGGAACAGGTAGCGGGTGACAGGCACTGTGGTCTCCCAACCTCTGATCTGCCATGTCACCTGTGCCCAGGGTGTGTTTTCCTTTGAAGCTGGCCGCCGCTGTGACTCAGGTGAGGGCCTCTTCGCCTTCAGCAGCCCCCATGCCCGTGACTTGTGTGCAGCCGTGGCCATTGCCATTGCCCGCCAGCAGGATCGGCTACCAGGGCTGGTGGGAGCCCGGCCTTGCCCACTGCCTCGGGCTACCTCCTTGCCCTCACTGGACCCCCCAGGAGAGCTGCAGGAGCTACCCCCGGGACCTAAACCACACAGCTCCTGGAGGGTGCGTCTGGCTGACCCAGGCCCACAGAGCCTGCCCTTGATGCTGGGCACAGAGCCCCTCGATGAGCCGGCAGCTGGGCTCTATGCCTCGGTGTGCAAGCGGGCTAGTGGCCCCCCAGGCCCTGAGCACCTCTATGAGAACCTGTGGCGGCTGGAGGCTAGCCCTGTGCCACCCAACAGTGGAGTGCCCGCACAGGAGGGCCCCAGCACCAGAAGTCCCCTGGCCAGCCCCATCTACCACAACAGTGAGGACCTAAGCTGGCCTAGCCCAGCCTACGACAGCACCCTAGAGGCCCAGTATCGGAGGCTGCTGGAGCTGGAGCTGGCTGACAATAGCGAGGAGGTTGGGGGTTCCAGCCGCCCTGGGGCACAGACGGGCTTCAAGGCCAAGCTGGTGACACTGCTGAGTCGAGAGAAGAAGAAAGGCCCAGTGCCCTGTGACCGGCCCTGACCACACTGGAGGCCTGGCAGTGGGAGAGAAAGGTGCTCTCCCTGGGACAGAAGGGTGGGCAAAGGATGACGTCTGGGGATACATCTGCATCCACAGTGGCCTCCAGGGATGTGGGAGGCAACCCTGCTAAGCATCTCCCCCGACCATGTATAGTGTACAGATGCGCTGATAATAAAATCTTCCAGCTCCCTTTGCATTCTGCCTCCTGGCCCACAGTCCATACCTCTTGGCTTCAGCTCCAGGCAGTGGAGTTCACAGCTTTACAGGGCACACAGAACCTCCCTTATGTGTGCTGCAGCCAACACCTGTGCCCCTGGCTGGCTTCCAGGGACATACCAGACCTGGACCTGACCTCTGCCATCAGTGGGTTCAAGGGAACTCAAGCAGATGGGCAAGATATAGATGATTATGGGCGGTATGATCCTATGCAACAGAAAATGACTCGGACAGTCGGGCAAAGAGGGAGACGAGGCCTGCTGATAGGAGCATACACTCCCTCTGAGTGGTGTGTAAAGGGTCAGCAGGGCTTCACCAGGTGCAGCTGAGGGTGGTCTGCTGGATCCAGAGACAAGAGCTTGGCCATGGATGGCTCCAGGCCCTGACCTTCCTGAGCTTAGCCTTATCCACAGCAGAGGGACAGGCTCAAAATTCAGAAACATGTGGAGGCTGGATTTGAGAAAACCCTGTTCCAAAAACTGATCCTAGGTGCTAGGGATCCGTGTAGGGGAGAACAAGGAGTTCCCAATCAAGGGGAGCAGACAAGCTGATAGCCCTAGAATGGTCTGATGTGCTACATAACAGGTCTTTTTGTTTGTCCTCCATTAGAGTAAAGGCAGAGATAGTTTTAATCTTCTGCTTGTTTTACTCCGGTGTCCCCATCTCCACAAGATTTAAGTTTTATGGGACTTACAGTTTGTACAAGTTGGGGGCTTTCTCTTTAAGAGAAATAACACAATTAGTTCTGAATGGATAACTGTTTGGAATTAAAACACACACACACACACACACACACACACACACACACACACACACACACACACACACACACGGCCTCCCCGGTGGCGCAGCGGTTGAGCGCTGGGTTGCGGCGAAGCTGCCCGCGGCCTCTGCAGCGCCGGTTCGATCCCCGGCTGCTCCCCGGCCACCAGAGAAGGGTCCCACATGGCCAGAGGAGGGTCCCACATGGCGCGCAGACCTCTCCTGCCGCCCGCAGCTCCCCTCAGCAGTGTACTTTGGTCTTTCTGCCTGCTCTGCTCCCCGCTCTGGCTCTGGTGAATTCTCTCACCCTCCTGCGCTTCTGACTGTACCCAGTGCATGTATAAACAAAAAAACAAACAAACAAATAAATAAATAACATGCCTCTTAAAAAAAACACACACACACACACACAAAAGAGCTAATGGATGACATAGATATCACAAATTCCATAAAAATACAATCATATTCTCAATATGAAACCAGGAAGTCTGAGCAGGAGAGAAGGTAAAGGGAAGGTCAGTGGGCGGGGCCTGAAAGATGTACACACCCCACAGCACTTTCTCCTGCTGGGACTCAAAAATGCACAGGTGTTTCTAGGGAACCTCAGGACTCAGTCTCCTCAACTGCCAAGGATAAAGATCAGGACCTCCCTGGTGGCCTAGAGGCTAAGTCTCAGTGCTATCAACCCTAGGGCCTGAGTTCGGTTCCCGGCCAGGGAGCTAACCTACATGGCTCAATAGACCTCTCCTGTCTCGACCGCTGCTTCCCTCAGCAGTGTATTTCAGTAGAGCTGCCTGTTCTGCTCCCCACTCTGTCTCTGGTGAATCCTCTCACCCCCTGTACCTCTAGCTTACAACCCAGTTCTTATTTTTAAAAAACAGGTAAAGATATGATTACGTGTCATGCCTGTACCAGGCACATGGATGCGGCCAGGTTCTAGACAGCCACAGTCTTTTAGGAGTTCAGTGTCTGGTAACTCTCCTGCCTCCAGGGTCTCCTGTCCCCATTCCTGGGGCATTCATCACGAGGACCCGATGTCCTTGTGTGACTCTGCCTTGGCCGCCTACACTCTTGGTACATCTTAAAGCTGTCCTCATGACAGGAATGCTCCATATATGGAATCTTATTTCCAAGCATCCCCCTCTGGTCACCTCCTTCTCTCCTTCGAGCCCACATTCTCCATCCACAATGACCTACAGTGACCCTCTTCCCACAGTCTACTCAGCCATCACCCTGGATTCCATCCTTGCCTGACTTAGATTCTTTGTTCCACTGGCAGAGTTAGTCTACCCCCTCTCATTTCCTCTTATTGGCCCTGCAAACATCCCCATCCTAGAATGAACCCAAATCTCCCCTGTGCCTGGGCTGTCTCCATGACTGGAGAAATTCCCCCAACCCAGCTGATTGTATTCACAGACCTCAAACAGGCAAGGCTCTTGGTGCAGCTCTGTATGCCAGAGTGGCTGCTAATCTCCTCCCCGAGACCGTCTCCTCTCCATCCCTGCCCATACTCACCTCCCAGTTATCCAGGAGAAATAGTGGTCAACACACGCAAACACCTTCAACCTACTTCCACCTCATGTACAAGTGCACCAGAATCTGCAGTCTCCTTCCTGCCCAATGACAGACAATTGTCTGTTCCCTAAAATGAGCTCCACTCACAGCCTGGCAAACTGAGCTGTTCCCTCTCTCTTCCACCCATTAATTCCATCATTATGTCATCATCGCCATGTCCAGCCACATACACACCTGCTTTGTAATATAACATGTTAAAAAGAAACCTTTCCCTGGGGCCTCCCTGGTGGCGCAGGCGGTGTAGCGCAGTGCTGTGGAGCTGTCCGCAGCCTCTGCAGTGACGGTTCGATCCCCACCGACCTCAGATCCACCCACATGGCTCACAGACCTCTCCTGCCATGCCCACTGCTCCCTTCAGCAGTGTATTTCGTCAGTCTGCCTGTTCTGCTCCCCGTTCTGTCTCTCGTAAATCCTCTCACCCTCCCATGCATCTGGCCTGTACCCCAGTTCTTGTATAAATAAATAAATCTTGAAAAAAAAAAAAAGAAACCTTCCCTTGACCTCAAATTCTGCTTCAGCCACCATCACCCCCACCCCCATTTCTCTGTTCCTATTCACAGTGAAACTCCTCAAAAGACTTGTTGATTACTCTCATTTCCACTTTCTCAACTCCCATTCTCCAGACTACTGGTTGTCCCCACTCCTGCACCACATTGCTCTTATCAGGTTGTGTTTCCCAAAACAAAAGCAATCTTGACTCTCTTTGTGACATGGGCGCCCCAAATTGTCAGAAGCATTGGACACCCCTCCTTGAAATACCATCTTCTCTTGGTTTTCTTCCTTCCTCTCGTTCTCTCCTTCCCAGCCTCTGCTATTGACAAGAGTGCTGCCTGGGGCAGACCCAGTACAGTGCAACCTTGGACACAAATGGAATCATCTGAGAGCGTTTAAGAAGGGCTATGTCCGATTTCACTAGACTAGCCAGGCCCTGGGCATTTTATCAATTCCCTGATTGGCAGAATGTGTCCACATGCAACAGTCAGTCTCCAGGTCTCACCATCTAAGAGCCGATGGCTCCCAAAGGTATATCTTTAGGGCAGATTTCTCTCCTGAGCTCCAGATTTAAGAATCCAGCAGCACACAGATTTCTGGATGTCTAAAATGCATCTTCAAAGTTAAGAGTGAAGGGAGATCGGGGGGAAGGGTTTTGTGTAGTACTTTGCCCAGGGTGTCTGTGGCCACAGGGGGGAAAGAAGGGTGTTGGAGCCAAAGGGAAGGGAAGCTAACTTCGGCCCCACTCCTCCTGATGGTCAGTCTTGCCATGATTAGTCAGGCTGCCTGCCATAGAGCAAGCTGAGGCCAAGAGTCTCTCATGGGGGTGGGGGGGGGTGGGCTTGGTGCATCAGGGACCACTTTGCCTTTACCCAGCTCAACAAATTCCAGGACACACCAGAGGTTACTCAGAGGGTCAGGGTCACAGCCAGAGCTGAAATCCAATCTGGCATGCTTTTTTATTAAAAATTTAACTTTCTTTGTTTCATGGCATTTTCTGTGTGGTTCCAACCAGACAATGGAAGAGAAAGTCCTTGGACCTTGCCTTGGCGCTGCAGAGGTTCTTGCCACCAGGGGGCACTGTGTCCTAGCCCAGGGTGTTTTCCCATGCAGAGGCTGCATGTTCAGAGCCTCCCAGGTTCCATCCAGGGAATGGGGACCCTGAGGTTTGCTGCTGGAGGAATGCCAGGACCTCCAGGCTGTCACTTCCTTCTTTGCTCATTTGCTATTTTCTATTCTCAAACCTTACTTCATCTATTCATTCACATGTGCCATGCAAACACTGGGGAAATGATGGTGGACAAGAGGAGGCCCTGTTCTCACAGGACTGACATTCATTCCGATGGGGACATAGGACCATGAAGAAACAAGCACTCAACATAAGTGCTGGCTGGGGGAGGAGGATCGGGAGGAATAAAACCAGGTAAGGGATGGATTCATGATGCCCATGAGGTGGCAGGAGGCAACGGTTTTAGATAAGGGAAGGCTCTTGGAGGATAGCATCTGAGCAGAGACATGAACAAAGTGAGAGTCTGTCTAGTGTAAAAGGTTTTAAGCAGAAGGAATAGCAAACACAAAGGGCCTTGGGAAAGGAATATGCTTGGCATGTTGGAAGAACAGTGTGGAGACAAGTATGGCTGGAGTGCAGTGAGTGAGGAAGACCACGGTGGGAGTGGAGCCAGTTAATTTGCATCATGTGTGTCATGAGGACTTTAATTGTATTTTTGGTGTAACGTGAGCCCCCTGGAATGCTAAAAACTGAGGGAAATGTGGGGTGATTTTTGCTTTAAAACATCACTTGGGGGGCCTTCCTGGTGGTGCAAGGGGTTAAGCACAGCACTGTGAAGCTATCCGCAGCCTTTGTGGCCTGAGTTCAAGTTCAATCCTCAGCCATCCAGGAAGGTGACCCACATGGCACAGCAGACCTCTCCTGCCTCGCCTGCTGCTCCCCTCAGCAGTGTATTTCAGTCAGTCTGCCTGTTCTGTTCCCTACTCTATCTCTGGTGAATCCTCTCACCCTTCCGCACCTCTGGCCTGTACCCCAGTTCTTGTATAAACAAATGAAAAAATCCTTAAAAAAAACTATCACTTTGGCTGCTGCATGGAGAAGACTCTGGAGTGGGCAAGGGAGGAAGCAGGAACACATCTGTTAGGAGACGGTTAAGGTGTCCAGGCATGAGAATGAATGGCAGGGACAATGTTGAACAAATGTAGAACATATTCTGCAGGTGCAAGGGGCTGAGCAGGATCTGGGGTCTGAGAGAGGAGAGAAAGGAAGAATAAATTCATAGTTTTTACTGGATCAAGGAGCTGGGAAATCACAGGTTTAATTTAGGACATGGTGATTTTGAGCTACCTAGTAGAGCTCCAGCAGCTCAGAGAGGCTGCTGCATATTGGAGTCTGGAATGAGTTCTTGGGTGAAGGGCGGGGCTGGACATATAACTTGGGAGTCCATGACATAGGGGTGTTATCTAGAGCCACAGTCCAGGACGGGATACTAGAGAGTAAGTATAGAGGGGAACTATCTGGGGGCCATGTAGGGAGGGAGGTGAGGAGTCGACAAAGTTGATTAAAAGGTGTTGTAGGTGGGGCAGGAAGAAAGCATGAAGCCAGAGCTACTTCCAGGTTTGCTGAAAGGAAAGCTGAGAAACAACCACTGATTGGACAAACTGAAGGTTGCAGGAGACCTTGAGAAGAGGGAATTAATTCAGAGGACATGGGAGGGGGGGCATGGAGCAGGGACAAGAGTGGCTTCAGGAGAGAACAGCGGAGATAAAATAGATAACCTCTTCAAGGAATTTGACTCAAAGGGGAGTAGAATAAAAAGGGGATAGTAAGAGAAGGATGTGGAGTCAAGAGCAGACTGATTTCTTTAAAGATGAGACTCTCACAGCAGTTTGTGTAGGGAGGGGGAGAGGGAGAACAAGATGACAGTAGAGGGGGGCCTCCCTGGTGGCACAGGAGTTAAAGTCACAGCACTATCGAGCTATTGCCAGCCACTGTGGCAGGAGTTTGATATCCAGCCAGGGAGCTAAACCACACGGTGCAGCAGACCTCTCCTGTCTCTCCTGCTGCTCCCCTCAGCAGTGAAATTCAGTAGATCTGCCTGTTCTGCTCCCCACTCCATTTCTGGTGAATCCTCTCACCCCCCACATCTCTGGCCTAGACTCCAGTTCTTGTATGCATTAATAAATAGAACAAATCTTTTTAAAAAACTATATGACAGGAGAGGGGGGAGAAAGCAGTGATGTCCCAGGAACTGAGGAGTGAAGGCCATCACTTGCCCACATACTCTATCCCTGTTCAGTGCTCCTTAACCCTCACCCCTCAAGCCCTCCCAATGACTGTGGGCAAAATGGAGACTGACACCCCCACTGGCGGCACTGCCTACTCTGGAGTCTCAACAGTGTGGGGTTGGCCCTGAGCTGCAGTCGCAGGGCTGTGAGGTGGGAGTGAGGACACCGCCCACAGGTCAGGATGGGCTCAATCAAGGCCTCTTCACCTCTGTCCACTCTTGCTATTATTTTCTGCCTTCAACAGTGTTCTGCACACCTACTTTCAAGTTCCCTTGTGCCCCTCAACTAACTTCATATCAGCTTGTCCCCTTCTATTCAAAGCCTCCGATTTAGAAATTCTGGAGCCTCGGATGGCTAGACCTCACACCAAACGACGCCTATCTGCAAGGATAGGATCTATGAGCAAGGCGAGGATTATTGCACGATTTCTCAGAAAAGGGAGCCAAACTGCAGCAGGTCAGTCAGATTTCGAAGGCCGCCTTCCTTTCACTCAGCCGGCGGGAGGCGCGAGCGACTGGCTGAGCCGCGGGGCTGGGCTCCCAGACTCGGCGTGCGGCAGC
>NC_140076.1:69759510-69829221 GCF_964194135.1 Talpa europaea | reverse complement strand
GGGGACGGGGGAGCCCAGTCTTACGGCGCCGAGCGAGACGGGACTCCGTGATTGGGCCAGGAGGAAGGAGTGGGTGGGGCTTCCCGCAGCGCCGCGGCGGCGAGTGGGCGTGCCCCTGTGGGCGTGGCTTGAGGCTCCGCCTCCCTCCGCAGGCTCAAAGCGGTCGGCGAGCGCGGGGCGGGGTCGGAACGCTGGCCGCCGAGCCCGACGCGCTCCCGGGAGCCCGCCAGAGCAGCGCGGGGCCGAGCAGGTACAGGCGACCTCGCGGGGCATCTCGGGCAGGGCCAGGCTGGAGGGTAGCAGCCTGCTGGGGGCCACGGAGGGCGTTAGGGGTCGTGGCCAGCGCGGCGCTTCCTCTCGCAGGCCGGGGCCCCTGCCTTTGCCCCCGCCCCCGCCTTCCTGCGGCTAAGCCCGCTCGGCGCGGCGGATTGGCGCCTGCGCTGCTTCCTGCGCCCGGGACTCGGCCAATGCATGGGGCCCAGACGGGGATCATGAGGGAAACTGAGTCACGTCGGGATGATAGCCGCCCTGTGCGGGAGGCACCACCCCCAGTGGGCACCTTGGCCTGCCAGTCCCCACCGAGCTCCTTAGGGGCCGCGCCCTCGCCCCGAGCCTCCCTGCCTCGCTCCCCTCCCCCACCCCCAGCGCCCAGGGGTACTGCCTTGGCTTCCAGCAGCCTTGACCGATCCTGAAATGGCTAGGATTCCCTCCAGCCTGCACCCTCCCCACCCCTCCCCCTGGCGTCCCGAGCCCCCAAGTGCTCCCTTCGCTGGCTCTCCTCACAGTGTCAGTTTACACGCCTTATATAGTCCGAGCCGGCTCCAGCTGCGGCCTGCCTGCCGGGACCTGGGGGCGGGGGAGAGGAGCGCTGGCCCCTGACTCACCCGGCCATCCAAGACTCAGTGCTTGCTTGGGGGAAGGCCTTGCCAAGTTAGCCCCGAGGCCCACTCCTCCATGAAGAGAACTTCATGTCTGGATGCGGACTCCCCTCACCTTCCCAGTCTCTGGGGGAGGATTCTTGCGCCCATCTTTCCGAAGTGAGATCTCTCTGCCAGCAACCCCCGCCAGACCTGAGAAGGTTCTCGCTTGCGCCTGTCTTGGGTGTGCTTGGAGTCTGCCCTCTGCTGGTCTGGCACCAGTCCTGGGCACCAATCCCACGGAGTGGGACCGCCCGCACACCCACCACCAGGACCACTCACTTTTTCTGTCCTCTCAGGAGCGGGAACCATGGATTCCTTCAAGGTGGTGCTGGAGGGGCCAGCACCCTGGGGCTTCCGGCTGCAGGGAGGCAAGGACTTCAATGTGCCCCTCTCCATCTCCCGGGTGAGCCTAGGTTGGGGAAGGGGCTCCCCCAAGAGTTTTTAGGTGCTCAGAGGTCCTGTGGGTGATGGGAGGAGTCTGAGAAGAGTAAACTGAACCAACCGACCAGGAGATGTCCTGGTCCAGAGATGTGGTGGGCCCCTGTCATAGAACTTCCAACTAGGTGAATGCTGGGAGAGCCCCCACATGTCCCCAGCACAGCGCAGTACTTTATGGGGCCATGTATGAGGCCTGGGGATGCTCATTCTGCAGGATGGAAGCATGAAATCTCTAGGGAGTGCCTATGCTTTTTGCTTTTTGAAGGAGCATTATTTAGAGCCAGGTTCTAGGCAGGATTCTCTGACTACAGGATTTTTTTAAAAAAAATATTTATTTATGCATACAAGAACTGGGGCACAAGACAGAGATGCGGGAGGTGAGAGGATTCACCAGAGACAGAATGGGGAACAGAACAGCAGACTGACCGAAATACACTGCTGAGGGGAGCAGCGAGCGAGTCAGGGGAGGTCTGCAGCACCATGTGGGTTGCTCCGTGGCCTGCCAGGGATCGAACTTGCGCTGCAGAGGCTGCGGATTGCTTCATAGTGCGGTGCTTAACCCCTTGCGCCACCAGGGAGGCTCCACTACAGGATCTTACTGCAACCCCATCACCACCCAGAGAACTGTAATTGTTATCCTGCTTTTCCATATGAGGGGACTCAGGATAGACTCCTTCAGTGATTATTTGCAAATCAGGGATGAATTCAGGCACCAGTCTGTGAGAACTTCCATCTCCATCTACTGATTCCAATTCAGGATGCAGCGGCCTTTGACCTCAAGCAGAGGTCTAGGACAGGGTTCTAGATCTCAGATTTCTGCTGCTGAGCCTATCCTGGTAGGGGCAGAGCTGAGGGTAGGCTCCTCCCTGTGGCAGGGGGATTGCCTTATAAGACCAAGAATGCAGACCCATGCTGGGATGGCCTGCTGGTAGCATGAGTCTGCAGAGCCTAGGAAGACTGGCCTAGACCTGAACCCCTGGACCCCATTGGTGGGCTTCTCAACTGGTCACCACCAGACCATGGCTCCAGCTATGGGGTCATTTATGGGACACAGAAAACAAACTGCCTGCCCAGAATCAGGGCTGTCTCTGTGGCCTGAGGGTCAGAGGGGGCAGGGACTTCCTGCTCCACATCCGCCTGACCACAGAGGCCCACCCAGGCACCCCGTGGGCAAGCAGCCAGTAGCAGGAAGCCCAGGGCAAGCATAGCCTGAAGGGGGGAGAAGGTTGGCCAGGCATTTCCCAGCCTGAGAGGGGCCCCGAGGCAGGAGTTGGGCTTGGTAGCCAGGGCAGGCTGGAGGTCACTGTTCTTCCCAGGGACCTGGTTTCCTTGGGTTTCCCCTGGAAACTGCCCTGCCAGCAGGATGGCTAAGGGCAGTGGTTTCCCCACCACCACCACCCATACCCACCCTACACAACACTGAAGCATTGCCAGTCCTGAAAACCTATCCTGTATCCCCATCTCTGGAAAACTGCCTGAACAGCATGACTGGCGGCCTAGGCCTGGCTGGTGGTCTCTGAGTCTCCAGTTCTTAGATAGGCATGGGCAACATAGTGTGGAGGAATGGGCTTTCAGATGTGGCCTGTTGGGGGCACCCTGGCCCCAGGCTGTCATGTCAGGCACCCTAGCAAATGGGTGGGGTTACCAGCTGAGCCCAACCTTGGAGTTGGAGGTGGTCTTTTCTGAGCCGGGCCTACCCCCTCACACTCCCTGACCCCAATATAAGGGGAAGTGGGGGGGGCTAGAGCTGGCTGTGGGCCCCAGGCTTGGGAGATGAGGTAATGTCTGGGACTTGGAGGTTGGCCTGCTCAGTGGAGCCCTGGGGCTGACTCACCCCTACCCCAGGCAGTGTCCAGTCCCCTGGCTTTTCCCCCTCCTTGGTCCCTGGGCCTCTTTGCTTCTCTCCAGCCACCCCACCCTATTCCCAGCTCTCTCTTGCTTCTCTCTGCATCTCTGACCACTCCTTTGTCCTTGTGCTTCCTATCCTCACTCAGGAAAGGAAGTAGTTCCCAACTCCCCAGCACTTTCCAGAAGCCAGCTGCCCCTGCCCATTCCAAGGCCCCCAGCTCAGGCTCAGCCTACACCTCCCAGGAGCCTGTCCTCTGGGTAGGGAGTGGCTAGGCCAGGTTTCCTTCTACTGACTCACCATGACCTTGAGTAAGTCACTTCCCCTCAAGGGCATCACTTCCCCATGCCCCTTGTAAGAGGTTGGATTAAAGTAAAGGTGAGATAGGGGATCTAAGCCCCAAACCAGCCACAGGGTTAAGGAATCTTTCCGAATGGACAAACTCTAAGTAGCACCACTGCTCAGCAGAGAGGGGCCTAGTGTAATGGAGCCTAAGGTCAGGCACTGCGTGCGGCTGGTGTGGCTATTCCCTCCAGGCTGCTGTTTCCCCTCATTTGCCAAGGGAACCAGAGATTCCCAACTCAGAACCTAAAAGATTGGACCATTGGCGTGCCAATGGTCACGCACTCCATTTTGGCACTATCTCTTACTGGATGACTTGAGGCCAAGTTACTTGATCTCTTTTTCCCATGTGTGAAATGGGTATAATCCCAAATGCTCAGATACTGGGGAATTCAGTGACAATATATGGCAATACTAGCTACTCAGTAGCAGACACTGCTGTTTATTTAGTAGGTGAAGAAGGGACCACTCAGCTTTCTTACCCTTTTAAACTCTCAAGCATGAAACAGACCTGTGAAACCCAGTCATCCCTTTTCTCCCAGTGCTGTCAAACCCTGCAGCTGGCCCCTCTGCCCTCTCTGGAACCTCTTAGCTCCACTCTTCTCACCTAAACTTAGTCTGCATTGGCCCACCTGGGGCCACAGGCAGCCTGTACTCCAAGCCTCCCCTCCCCAAGCTGTAAAGTGTGAATCAGCCTTCCAACATGACCCCTCAGAAGCCCAATCAATGCCAGCCCTTTGCCAGAAGCATGGGTGCCCCATGAACAAGGTGCCTACCCCACCTAGGTTACTGCAGCTGGACTTAAAGACTGACAGGGTCACCTCTCCTAGGGGCCTGGGAAAAATCCCACCTGAGTCTTCAAACTGCTCCATCTGCCCTCAAGACCAAGTCCTAGACCCTTCCCCTGGCATGGCATTGGAGACCTTCACGAAGGGACCCTCAGCACCCCCACTCTTGTCACCAAAGCCCATCACTTCCCAGAAGTCATCCCTGATGGTCTCAGTGCTTGCTGCTGATGTGGCTATTCTCTTCAGGCTGCCGTTTCCCCTCATTTGCCAAGGGAACCAGAGATTCCCAACTCAGAACCTAAAAGATTTAGGGGAGAGGGTGATGCTGTCAAAGTCTTGAGGGTGTCACCCATTTATTGCTTTTGAAGCCCTGGCTGACACCTTGAGGCCCCTTAAGCATTTTTCTCTGGGAATTGGAGATGATGGGGCCTATTCCTGGCTCTCAAAGAGTCTTTGTAGATCTCTGCAGGTGACCCCAGGTCAGGGTGCTGGAAATGTAGGAGGTAACTGAGAGCACCCAAGGGTGTCAGGGAGGAGAAACCTGCCACATGCACAAGCCAGAAGCTTTGGATTTAGCCTGAGGGTGGCTGTTGACATCACAGCATTTTCTGGACTGTGGGGAGGGTCGTGAAGGTGAATAATGAAATTAGCACGGTCGCTCACATGAGCCCTACCCCCTCCCAGATGGCAGCTGCCCAGAAATATGTTGATCTCAGAGGCCCTGGGTTCTGGCCACTGGACAGCTTAGGTGGGGTTAGTGAATGCTGGCCTCAGCTTGGTCTGCAGTCTTGGGCCTCCCTGACGCTTAGTCTCTCCATAGCTCACTCCTGGAGGCAAAGCAGCACAGGCTGGCGTGGCTGTAGGAGACTGGGTGCTGAGCATAGATGGTGAGAATGCCGGGGGGCTCACGCACATTGAAGCACAGAACAAGATCCGAGCCTGCGGGGAGCGCCTCAGCCTGGGTCTTAGCAGGTATGTGGATGCTGGTCTGCCTGATGGGAGGGGACACCCTTGGACCAGACTTACCATCACCCCTTCCCTGTCTCCTCCAGAGTGCAGCCGGCTCAGAGCAAACAGCAGAAGGTAGGTGACCAGCTTGGAACATCTGGACAGCGGGTGGGCGGGGTGAGTTTGCACACTAGGGTGACCTGCCCTCTCCTAGGCTGCCTGGGTACCCCCCATCCCTGGTGTAGGGTAGAGGTTAGAGGCCAGAGTTGTGGAGCACCCGGGTAATTGGGCCAAGGGCTGCCGCACGGTCCTGGCACCACACCATGCATGTCAGCCTGTCTGTCTGCCTGCATCCTGCCTTATGGTACTGCAAAGCCACACTCCGCCCTCCGCCTTGGGGCAGCGTGGGCTGAGATCATCATTCCCAAATGGGCCCTTTGAAACCTGAGATGCCCCCCCCATCCTCTGGCCAGATGTGTGGGGGAGGGGCTGGAACACCGCTGTCCTCTCCACGGCGCTGGGGGGGCACCCCACTCTGCCCCAGGCCCCACCCCTGCCTGCCCTTGCCCGGCTCTGTCTCCGCCCAGGCCCTGGCCCCCGCCGCGGACCCCCCGCGGTACACCTTTGCACCCAGCGCCTCCCTCAACAAGACGGCCCGGCCCTTTGGGGCACCCCCGCCCGCTGACAGCACCCCGCAGCAGAATGGGTACGTCGGTCCCTGCCCACCCACCGCCCCCCAACCCGCTACCCACTGCTGTTCGGTCTGTGCTGCAACCATGTTCTGCTGAAACCGTGCGGCAGCGACCCCTGGCGGCCTGGGCAGGGGTTGCAGGCACCGGGCCCCTCTCCTGAGCGTGGCTTCTAGACTCCTGGAGGCTCTGAACCAGGCAGCGCCTTACCACTGGAGGTCAGGGGTTGGGGTGTTGTATTGGGCTGCTGAGACCCAGAAACTCAGTGCAGCCGTACCCGTTTACTCTGACCCCTCGCCATCTTTTTCTTCCCCTGTGTCTGTCTCTTTGTCCCTTTGTCCATCTATCTATTTCCTTCACAGGTGCAGACCCCTGACAAGTCAGTGAGCCCCCTCTGCCTGCTCCTCTCTTCCTTCCTTTTGGCACTCTGGGCCATAGCCCCTCCCTGCCCTGGCTGCCCTCCTTCCCTCTCACTGATCCAACTACCCACCTACCCACTCACCCAGCAGAGCCCTGGCTTTGCCCCTCCCCACTCTCCCATCACCACAGCCCCCATGGGCCAAATCCGGGGAGGGGCTACCCCCACCACCCATCCCCAGCGTGAGGTTCTGAGCCACACCCTCCCTACAGACAGCCGCTCCGACCGCTGGTCCCAGATGCCAGCAAGCAGCGGCTGATGGACAACACAGAGGACTGGCGGCCGAGGCCCGGGACAGGCCAGTCCCGCTCCTTCCGCATCCTTGCCCACCTGACGGGCACCGAGTTCAGTAAGTACCAGCCCAGGGCAGGGTGGACTCTCCTCCTGGCCCCCAACTTAAACCCTTTCTCAAGGAGACCACTCTGGTACCCCGCTGCCAGGGCTCAGGGCAGGGATAGCCCTGTGTCTTCTCTTAGCCAATGCTTGCCTCTGCCCTCTCAGTGCAAGACCCGGATGAGGAGCAACTGAAGATGTCAAGGTAAAATGTTGAGCATCAGCCCTTCTTCTCACCTCCTGCCATGTCAGCCACCCACCCCTGTTGCTGCTCCTGGCAGTCCCCAGCCAGGGGTCTTTACCCTCCTTACGCCTTCCCTCCCACTCTTCCATCGTCCTGCCTTTCTTCCTTCTGCCATCCTGCTGCCTGCCTGCCTTCTTCCCGGTCCTCCCAATTTCCTCCCTCCCTTCTACTTCTTCCTTCTTCTCTCTCTGCCCCTCAGGGAAAAGTATGTCCTGGAGCTGCAGAGCCCACGCTACACCCGCCTCCGGGACTGGCACCACCAGCGCTCTGCCCATGTGCTCAACTTGCAGCCCTAGCTTGGCCCTTGCCAACTGGCTGCCCTCTCTGCCTCTCTCTCTGTTCCTCTTGCCCAGGGCATCCCCTTGGTGCCTCCAGCTTCTACCTGCCTCACCCAACACTTTCCTGCCCCTGGACTGAATCTCCTGCCCACCTGGCAAAGGGCCTGGCTCCGTCTGACACCGCCCTCCCTCTTTGCCCTATGGTATTGTTGTCTGCCAGGTCTGTGCTGACTTGGGCATGGAAATAAACGTTCTCAGCCCTGCTTTCTCTGCTTTCGTCTTCTCTCTTTGTGGGTTTGATTTGTGTTTTGGGTCTGGGGTGTAGGTGGTTTAGACCCTGTGTGGGCCCTGCCAGTCTGGGCCCTGCCAGTCATTGGGCAGAGGTACCAGCAAAGGGCTCCCTGCCATCTGAACCAATCTCAGGGATCACCAAAAGCTGCTCCAAAAGTGAGAGCCTTACCCTAGTGGGGCTTGGAATCCTGCCCAGCAGCTTTCATGGACCCAGGCACCTCTCATAGGAACAGCAGGTGGGGGGGGGGGGTTATGCCAGGAGCCTCAGCTATGCAGGGCCTTGAATGGCGGATCTTGCAGCCAGGTACCCAGGACAGAAGCCCCAGCCTCAGCTACACCCCAGGAACCCTGGCCTGGTGAGAGAGGGAAGTTGGACCTGGGCAAGGGTGGGGAAACTCCAAGGGGCATGGGGACTGTGGGCTCTTTCAAGCCACCCCGGGTGCTTGCCCTGTCCTTTGGGGTCCCTGGGAGGGAGTTCCCTGGAGCCTCTCTGCTTGGTTCTGGCAGGCCCTACCACCCCTAGCCCCACCAGCCGCCCACCCTGGGCCGTGGACCCTGCCTTTGCCGAGCGCTATGCCCCCGACAAGACCAGCACGGTGCTCACCCGGCACAGCCAGCCAGCCACACCCACACCTCTGCAGAACCGTACCTCCATCGTGCAGGCAGCCACTGGAGGGGCCACAGGAGGGACTGGTGGCGGCAATGGCAAGACACCCGTGTGCCACCAATGTCACAAGGTCATCCGGTGGGTGGCCATGTTTCTTTCCTAGCCTGGCTTTCCTGACCCACAGTTTGGTCCTGACATCTTTCCCACCTCTGCTCCTTGGTCTGTCATCTCAGCTGCCACTGTGGGAGTTGGAGTCGGGGTCAGGACCTGATCTGGGTTCACAGATTTGGAATTCTGCCTTACCTCCACCCCACATCAACCCTTCTCAGCGTTTGCCTGATAAAGTGAAGGAAGTGCCAACAATAGTCCTTGCTGCACTCCCAGACTTGCTGCTTTTTGGACAAAGAAGGGACCACCTCCTCCCAGCCCCTCTACCTCTTTCTCTCTTGCTCACTGTCTTTCTCTGCTAAGCCAGAGCCCCTCCCGTTCTGTCTTGCTCCCTCGAGCCCAGCAGGGTCCCAGCCTGGCTCCCCAGAGACAGTGTGCCAGACTCTAGAACCTTCCTACTTCTGCTCTCCTCTCCTGTCAGCTCTTAGGCTCTGCAAAGCACTCCCTCCTTCAGACACCCTATTTATCTGGGACCTGCAGGCTCTTCCTCAGGCCAGATGGCATAAGCAAAAACAGGGTGGGCACCAGGGTCGGCTTACGTGCTTACTGGTTTTCAGGACTCATGAGCACTCTGGGCCTCCCCACCACTGCACCCCATACCAGTATCTTGGGTTTGTTGCATTAGGCCCAATTCAGCAGCCTTTACCCAGTGTAACCTCTGGAGTTTCCACATTGTCCCCCTCGCTTATCTGCTGTCATTAGTGTGCCTTTTCACCACTCACTCCCACCATATGATCTGTGACTTGGCCCAGTCACTTCCCAAGCCTATTATTTTCTCCCCTTTCTGGAAAAAGAGAAACGGTGCTCTCCCTTCCAGGCTTCATAGCAGGGCACTGAGTAAATCCACTTGAGCCCTGACCTGGACCCCCATTGCACTGCATCCCTCTCACTATGTCACCTTCCCCTCAGGGGCCGTTACCTGGTGGCCCTGGGCCATGCATACCACCCTGAGGAATTTGTGTGCAGCCAGTGTGGGAAGGTTCTGGAAGAGGGTGGCTTCTTCGAGGAGAAGGGTTCGATCTTCTGCCCACCCTGCTATGACATGCGCTACGCTCCCAGCTGTGCCAAGTGCAAAAAGAAGATCACGGGCGTGAGTGGGGCTGTTGGGCAGGTGGGTGGAAGGAGATCCTGACCTGGTCAGCATTGAGGAGTATCAGGGCTCTCCCCGCACGAGCCTGGCTTCTTAGCAACCCAACAAACCAGCCTCACTCTGTTAGCCAGGATCCCCTTAACAAGTGACCGGAAATGTACTCAAGGGTTCAAACAAGAAAGAAATGTGGCTCAAGTAACCAACTGCCAAGCCCCAAGGATGCTCACTTTCAGGCCCAGCAGAATTAACATAGGTACCAAGGTTACTGGGACTCTTGGTGCCACTTGCCTCTGTTTTCCATCTGTGCTGGCTTCGTTCCCTGCATGCTTTCCCTAGAAGGCGGCCAAGATGGTGCCATAGTGGCTGCAGGGTTCCAGCTCCCTAGCTGAGCAGCACACACAGAAAGAGCACCTCTGCCAGCAGAAGCACTGAATCCAGCGCTGTCACCCATGCCCCTCCCCGAACCAAACCCTGGACTCTCATTGGCCAGGCCTGGCTGACACCACCTGTGGAATGGGGTCCAGTGGCCCCGGCTAAAGCACATCTGAGAGTGAGGTGCCCTGAAATAAAGCCAGGAGGACATTACCCGAAGAAGGGAAGTGCTGGTAGGCTAGACTGGCTGCTGTGTCAATGGGATAACATTCAGCTACATCAGCAGAAAACCCTAAAGATTTTAAGCAGAAGGGGCTATTTACTTCAGTCACAAGAATTTCAAGAGATGCCTGTAAGCTGCTTTGTTTTTGTTCTATAAAGATTTATATATGCGTACAAGAGCTGGGGGTGCAGACCAGAGATGTGGGGACGAGAGGATTCACCAGAGACAGTGGGGAGCGGAACGGGCAGCTGTACTAAAATGCACTGCTGAGGGGAGCAGCAGGAGAGACAGGGGAGGTCTGCTGTGCTATATGGGTCACCTCCCTGGCCGGGGATCAAACTCATGCTGCAGTGGCTGCGGATAGCTTCATAGTGCTATGACTTAACCCCTTGCCCCACTAGGGAAGCCCACCTGTAGACTGTTATTACTTTGAAATTTTAGCCTATACACCTTTGTCCCTAAACTTTTCTGTGTGCTCAGCAGATGATCACCTGAGCCCCAAGCCTTGAATTCTTGCCGCAGACAGTAATGAATGAGAAGGGGAAAGTGTCTTTTTTTTTTTTTTAAGATTTATTTTTATTTTTTTATGCATACAAGAACAGGGGTGTAGGCCAGAGGTACGGGGGTGGGGGGACGGTGAGAGGATTCTCCAGAGACAGAGTGGGGAGCAGAACAGGCAGATCTACAAAAATATACTTCTAAGAGGAGCAATGGGTGAGACAGGAGAGGTCTGCTGTGCCATATGTGGGTTAGCTCCCTAGCTGGGATCAAACTCATGCCTCAGTGGCTGGTGATAGCTTGATGGCACTGAGACTTTAACCCCTGTGCCACCAGGGAGGCCTGCAAGTGTCATTCTCTTTGAGGATATTTTGCCTTTTTTTTTTTTTTTAAGATTTATTTATTTAGTTATACAAGCACTGGGTACAGTCAGAAGCGTGGGAGGGTGAGAGAATTCACCAGAGACAGAGCAGGGAACAGAACAGGCAGACTGGCGAAGTACACTGCTGAGGGAAGCAGCGGGAGCGGCAGGAGAGGTCTGCGCGCCATGTGGGATCCTCGCTGGCGGCCGGGGATCAAGCTGGCGCTGCAGAGGCTGCGGGCAGCTTCGCAGCCCAACGCTCAACCACTGCGCCACCAGGGGAGGCCTCTTTTTTTAAAAAAAAAAAAAAAGATTATTTATGCACACAAGAACTGGGGTGTAGACCAGAGGTGAGGGGGGTGAGAAGATCTACCAGAGAGAGTGGGGAGCAGAACAGGCAGATCCACTGAAATACCTTGCTGAGGGGAGCAGCGGGTGAGACTGGAGAGGCCCACTGCACCATGTGGGTAGCTCCCTGGTAAGGTAGCTCCCTGGTAGGATCGAACTCATACTGCAGTGGCTATCGACAGCTTGATAGCACTGTGTCTTTAACCTCTGGGTTTTTTTTTGCCTTTGACTCTGGAAGAAAAACCAAGAATTTGCATCTTTATCTCAGTGTTTAGAACTCTGTGCTGTGAGCACCTGGACCACAGGAAAGCTGGCAAACTCAGTATGTGAACTTCTAGCGTCAGTAAGAGGAAAGCAAGAGAGAATTGGGTGGTGACAGGCTGTTGAGAGGTCAATCCACTGTGTCTGCCGCCTTAATGCAAGAGAAACCTGAAATCTAGAAAGATGGCTTCATGTGCTGGGAGGCATAGGATGGTTGAGTGGCAGAGTCAGAAATTCAGACTCAAAATTCATGATGCAAAATCCTGTCTTTCCCACTGGGGTGAAATATACCACATGGCCCAGCCAGGTTTCCTGGAGGGCAACCTAGCTGCTGCCCAGAGCAGGCTTGGGACTTAGGTCAGAGAATTTTATGAATGCTTCCCTCATTCATTTTGTTTTGAGTGTGCCAGGCAGTTTGCCCCAATCGGGGGGGTGCCTTGTGAAGAGATAGAGGTGGGCCATTTAGCTGGCCAGTCCCGAGAGCTCACCCTGGACTGGGGGGACTCATAGGGTATCAGTGGCTGAGAGCAGATCCAGTGGAAGAGGATACAGATCAGGCTGCATGACTTGCTGAGGGGGTTCCTGTTGCACCCGTGTTGGAATTGAAGGACAGAGGAGCAAAAACTATGCAAGGTCAAGCTGGGAACAGCCCCAAGCCCCAGTGACCCCCAGTTTGGGTTCTTTCTGCTGTTTGTGCTTCTTATTTCTGGATCCAGAGCCAGATGTGGCTAGAGAGCTATGCAATATTGATGATAGTGAAGATTATCCTGACCGCTTGTGGTAGAAGACTCAATAATGGCTTGCTTTTCATTTAGGAAAGTTTAGAGGTGGCAGACAACACAGTGTGGCAAATTCTGGCTCCTGGATGTTGTTGCTCGGCCATTCTTAGCCAGTCCTTACCTACCACTCATAGTCCAAGATGTTCTTGTGCTGCAGGCAAAATTTCCAGGAAGCTGGAAGGAGCAAAACGGTTGGAAGGGTCATGGACAACATTAGAAGATGCTGCCACCTAACCCTTCTGCTTCCAACCCATTGGCCACACTGAACTGCAAGGGAGGCTGGGGAATATGGTCTGTGATAGCCATGTGCCTCTCAAAAAATGGGGGTTATATCAGTAGATAAGAAGAGGAATGGATAGAGGTATAGGGATGGTGAGAGGATTCACCAGAGACAGAGTGGGGAACAGAAAAGGCAGACTGACTGAAATACACTGCTGAGGGGAGCAGTGGGCGAGACAGGAGAGGTCTGCTGCGCCATGTGGATAGCCCCCCGGCCAGGGCTCGAACTCATGCTGCAGTGGCTATGGATAGCTTCATAGGTTGCTTCTTAACCCCCTGTGCTACCAGGGAGGCCCGGGAATGGATATTTTCACAGTCATTGTCAATGTCATGCTCAGCACCAGCATATAATTCAGGACACTTGAACTAAGCCCATGAAGCTCACTGTAGAGCAGGGAGCAGGGGAGCATCACAGGCAATGAGATAATTTCAGCTGAGTTGAAGGGAAACTCCAGGGTTAGGGGATACATACAGAAGACCTGTACTGTCTTGGAGACTACCTGGGACCCTATGGTCTTGAAGTTCATCACTTGCCACTACTTCCCTCACTCTGGTGCTCCAGCTACACAGGCAATTCATGTTGCCAAGGTGTTGTTCCCCTCACCACAGGACCTTTGCACAGGTGACAGGAACACTCTAGTACCCACTTTACCTCATTCCTTTTCCCCTAGA
This sequence comes from Talpa europaea, assembly GCF_964194135.1. Taxonomy (NCBI): domain Eukaryota; kingdom Metazoa; phylum Chordata; class Mammalia; order Eulipotyphla; family Talpidae; genus Talpa; species Talpa europaea. The sequence goes on along the minus strand of NC_140076.1, from coordinate 69,816,028 downwards.
ACTGAAATATCACTTTAGGGATATTTTTCCTGATACTCACCTTCCCCGAAGACCAAATCCCCCACAATTTGCTCACTACTCCCCAGTCATTTGTTCCTTCTCCTCCCTAGTTGTGAACTTCATTGGCTGGGATCAGGGCTATTTTGCTCATTCATGCTTTTTGCTCTGCTTCAAGCACCATGCCCCTATTATAAGAGGTGGTCAGTAAACACTTGAAGAAGTGGATGGAAATGACTTCTAGGCAGAACACAAAAGGCGAGTAGGAATTAGGTTGGAGAAGGGTTAGGGAGCAAGCACCAAGCAGAGGGAATAGCTTGTGTCACAAGGCAGCACGTAGAAAGGGTGCGAGATGAGGTGGAAGAGGCTGGCAGTGGCAGTGAGTTTGGAGCTGGGGACTGATAAGGTCAGAGGTGTTTGAGAAGCTTCCTCTAGGGCAGTGAAGAAGACAGAACTAGAGAGGAGGATCTGGGCTGCTAGGGCCTGGGCCCGGGCAGTGGGAGTGGGAGAGACAGATGGATTTCGGAAACATTACGGGGTAAATTAGAAATTGGTAATTGGGGCCTCCATGCCGGCCTGCAGGTTAAGTCTCAGTGCTATTACCTGCTGCAGCCTGAGTTCGATCCTCAGCCAGGGAGCTAACCCATATGGCCCAGCAGACCTCTCCCGTCTTGCCCACTGCTCCCCTCAGCAGTGTATTTCAGTCAATCTGCCTGTTCTGCTCCCCACGCTGTCGCTGGTGAATCCTTTCACCCCACACCTCTGGTCTATACCCAAGTTCTTCTACACACACAAAAAGATGAAGAAAAATTGGTAACTGGCTCTGTATTCTGGCAGAAATCTGCATCTCTGCCCAACTCTGAGCTTTCCACACTCCTGCCTGAGCTGTCCTACCTGCTCGCAGCTTTAACATCTTGATTTCAGTCTGAACCTTCCACCAGACCTTCCTGAATGCCATACTGCTCCTCCAGGAAGTGCCAGGACATAGTCTACCTAGTCCCCGTCAAGTACACCACCCAGGCCTGGCAGGCACTGGTCTGCCTTCAAATGTGTGATCATCCTTGTAACCCTGGAAGTCTAGTGGGATTAGGGTCCATTCACAGGGAAGGGACCAAAGTCAGGAGAAGGGAAAGCTGTTAGCCATGTCACCCAGGTAAGAAGCAAAGTCTGGCTGAACCCAGATCTCACCCCCTTCAAGGCGTCCACATTGCCCTCCACCTGCACCACATCTGAACCCTGCTAGCCCCAAAGGTCCCAGAGATTGACAGCCCAGCCTATGAACCTCTGGTTCTCCCCCACCCGCTCCTTCCCCTCTACAGCACATGGTAAAGCACTGTTCATAGAACTGTTCCTGGTTTATGCCCTCTGGGAACTTACATTTCAGCAGGAGACAGACAATAAGCAATAGACACAACAGGTCAATTAACTGTAGTTAAGATACAACTGTAGTTAGGAGACAACAGGAGGCCATAGTTACGGGTAGTGGGAGTGCAGCATTCGGAGGTGGGTTGGAGTATACACCCAGAGTGGCTTCCTTTGAGCAGAAACTTGGGAGTTTCAGGCTGAGCCTTGGGGCCATCTGGAATAGAGCTTTCTAGGCAGAGGGAGCAGTGGGTGTGAAGCCCCAAGACAGATGTGCCTGGTGTGCATCGGTCATGGGCAAGAGGCCTCAAGGGGGGAGCAGAGAGACAGAGTTCCAGACCTACCTGTCTGACCCTTCATAGGGCCTTTGCTTCACCCCGGAGAAATGTGTGGCTGCCTGGGATTGGAGGGGGTATGGATGTCCACAGGGAGATCTCAGGTTTGGGACAGAAGAGTGGTAGGGATGCAGACTTAACATTTACTATGGAAGGAAGAGGGCTCCAGGCCAGTCTTACTGTCATCATGGCTCTGGAGAGGAGGCCAAAGAGCTGCCCCCGGTGACTGTCCTCCCAGGAGATCATGCACGCCCTGAAGATGACTTGGCACGTTCACTGCTTCACCTGCGCAGCCTGCAAGACACCCATTCGGAACAGGGCCTTCTACATGGAGGAAGGGGCGCCCTACTGCGAGCGAGGTATGGAGGAAGGGAAGAGGAGCACAGGATGCTCATCCTTGCAGGAATCCAGCATGTCTCTCCTCTCTGTGTCCCTCCCCAGACTATGAGAAGATGTTTGGCACCAAATGCCGCGGCTGTGACTTCAAGATTGACGCCGGGGACCGCTTCCTGGAGGCACTGGGCTTCAGCTGGCATGACACATGCTTCGTTTGCGCAGTGAGTGCTACTCTTGGTTGGCACCCCACCCCCAGCCCCCTGTGTTCTTTGTAAACCTCCCCCAACCCTCTGCCTGTGGGATTCATGAGAGGTTGGAAAGGAACCTCTCCTGCCACCCCCAATCCCATGTGACTGGACCGTGGCTTTCCACAGATATGTCAGATCAACCTGGAAGGGAAGACCTTCTACTCCAAGAAGGACAAGCCCCTTTGCAAGAGCCATGCCTTCTCCCACGTGTGAGCCCCTCCCGCCCACTGCTGTCTGGCCCTGCCCACTGCAACCTTCTGACAGGTTCTGAAGTCAAGGCTGAGATTTCTGGGCAGGGCTGGCAGAGGTCATCCCAACCCTGACTCCTGCTGGAGCCTGGGGTTCCCAGGACCCTGCCTTACCCCCTCATTGTCCCCAACTGCCTCCACCACCATCATACACCAGTGCTGGCCATACCAGCCCCTGTACACCTCAGTGCCACAATAAACTTGTATCCAACTGTGTCCTATCTGCACTTCTTCCTGCATATCAGGAGCATGGTATTTGAGGTGCATAGGAGCATCGAGATTAAGATGGTTTTCCCATCCCAGTAGGCCCTCTGATAGGCACATGGAGGAGGTAAGGGGATTCCAGGTATTGGGCCCAAGGCCCATAGAAATGGGGGATACCTAGTTCAGCCTGAATTGGAGGTCAGAGGAGGTGAGGGTGATTGGCAGAGACCAGATGTGGCAAACAGTGGCAGGAAGAGTAAAGGGCCAGAGGTGTCACTGCCATTGTATACTGCAGCAAAAGAATATGGGGTTGGAGAGGACAACCCAGACCCTGGGGGGAGGGGAGTCCACAGGTGCAAGATGGAAGAGCTGGGACTGTCCCTGAGGGCAGGCTGAGGCTGAGGGTTGGGAGTGAGGTTACTGGACAGTTAGAAATAACAAAGCAAACAGATTTGTGTTGTAGCAGGAAAGAGGAAAGAGTCTGGGAGGAAGGGCAGCAGTCAGGGAAAGAAGGAGCAGAAAGCAACATGGCAGAGTTGGGTCCCAGGTCCTGGGGAGCCTAGAGTAGGACCAAGGGAGGCGGCATGGGGAAATGAGGGAAGGCAGCCTTGCTAGGCATACAGGATGTACCAGCATTGCTCACACCATCTCACAAGATCCAGCAATCTTGGGAAGAATCTGCCAGATTAGGAGACCTGACCAAGGTCATGCAGTCCTTGAACCATGAGCCACATTAGAATCCAGGCCTGAAACTGGATACACTGTCTCGGGACTGGTGGACCCTGAGCATCATTCACCAGGAGTGCACCTTGGAAGCTTGCTTCTGCCTGGCACGTTAAACCCTAGAGGCTCTGATAGTGGTCCCATCTCTCCCCAGGTGCCCCCCACCTGCCTAGGGGGACTGGGAGAGGAATTGAGGAGAGGGCCTAAATTAGGACAACTCAGCATGTCCACAGTGACCTGTACTTTGGGGCTCCCTGGCATCAACACCTAGAGCTGGCATCTCAATGGGCCCTTAGGCCCCCTACCCTTTCAGAGAAGAGAAAGTGTTCTGTTGTGTTCTCTCAGAGACCCCTGGAGAATGTGTACAGGACTCCCTGTGTTATTCCAGGATATCTTGCCAGAGCCTGGCACATAAAGGCCACCTAATGACATTTTGTTGAATGACTGACTGAGACATTCAGGAAGCAACTGAAGAGTAAAGTGTGGTTCACTTCGGAGTCAATTTGGAAATAAGTTTGGGACAGGTCCAGGGCAGTCATCACAGATGCTTGTAATTGATGCCCAGGGAGAGCTGAGGAGCTGGAGGTGGGGGAGTGCACAGCAGGCACCTCAGGAGTAAGACAGGTGGGATGTGCTTTTCTTTCAACCTGGACATCCTAGTGTGTTAAACACAGGGTATCATTCACTTCCACAAAGAAATGCACTCTCTCCCACTTCTCTTGAACCGTGACGCCCTCTCAGTCCATCCTTGGTTTCCATGGATACAAGTGAACAAGAGCACTGGGGCCGGATGGTGAGCACTGCTGGGAACCTAACCCAGGGCTGCTGCGTGGGATGCCGAGCTGTGGCCACATCTGCACTTTACCAACAGCATCCAAAGATTCAGACTTTAATGTGAAATCGGGTTTATGAATGTTGACAACTCAAATTTTTCTCAATTCTATTTTTAAAAAAATCAATGTGAGAATGGTCAGGAGCCCAGCACAGAGAAGAGAGATCAGATTGGGAAGCAATGACAGCACAGCCCTCGGTAAAGAAAGCAGGCACCACTAGAGATGGAGGGCAACAGCCTCGGAAGGACTCTGGGCATGGAAGCTGGGGCAGAGCAGGAGTGTTTCCAGAAGTTGCCAACAGTGTCAACCAGGCAGATATGGCTGAGAAGTCCCCATGGCATTATCAACAAGGTGATGTTTGCCAGATCAGTTTACTGGAGAGCTGGGGTGGCTGCCAAGGTTAGAGGAACAGGCAGACGGGTGGTGAGGATGTGGAAGGATAGAGTGTAGACAGCTGTTTCAAGAGGCTTGGCTGTGGTGGCCCAGGAGGACAGTGGATTAGACTGGCTCTGAGCTAGTCAGCTGAGCCACCAAGATGGGTAAAAGGAGGAAGCTGGGACGCATCTCCCCAGGGAAGATGTTGGGCATCTGGGGTGAAGAGCATAGACCTGGGGAGGTAAAAAAAAAAAATGGACACGAGCACGGTGGTGTGTACCTCTGCTCAGAGGCTACCTCTCTGCTGGGAAACAGCGATCATTCGGATGTTATTTTTTTTTAAGATTTTATTTATTTTTGTGTAAAAGAATGGGTGCAAGCCAGAGGTATGCAGGGTGTTGGGGGTGGATGTGGGGGAGAGAATTCACCTGAGACAGTGGGGAGTAGAACAGGTACATCTGCTGAAATACTGAAATACTGCTGAGGGAAGCAGTGGGCAAGACAGGAGAGGTCTGCTGCGCCACGTGAGTCCGCTCCCTGCCTGCCCAGATATCCAACTCAGGCTGTTGAGGTGACAGCGTGATAGCACTGAGACTTAACCCCAGGCTACCAGGGAGGCCCCCAGTGTTACTTTAGTTATTGTAATGCACTTAAGAGAAATGTCATTAAAGACACACTTCAGATGAAGGAACTCAGGCTCAGAGAGGGAAAGTGATCTGTCTGGAGCCACTTAGCTGGAGTGGCCTGGGTCACAGCAACAAAGATTAAAGACTGAGGTGCTCCCGGTTGCATCTCCCAGCTGCCCCAACCACCACCACAGGGCTACAGGGATCACAGTGTTCCAAAGCTGGGGTTGCAGGCTATACTGGTGGAGGCCCCTGGAACTGGGAAATGTCCTGTGCCAGGCAGGAGAAGCCATTAGTACCCTCAGAGAGCGCAGTCTCCCCAGCTGAGGGGGCAGAGCCCACAGCAGGGGGCTGAGTGGGCAAGTGGGGAAGCCACAGGCAAGAGAGGGACTTTTTTTCTAGCTCTAAATGGCTGGAGCCCACTTGAAATCAGCAGGGAGAGAGGTGGTGGAGGGCGAGGTACTGTTTCACCCAGAGCACAGAGTACAGAGGCAGGAACTGATGCTTCTATTACTGCCTCCTCAATGCCTAGCCCCTTGTGGCCTTGGATGGCACACAAGGTACACGCGATCCTGTGGACCCTACCGAGCAGCCTTGCTGCAGGAAGGGAACTGTAGTCATGGTTGAAGGGGCTGGCACAGGATGGACAGTTGTGCTTGGGATTCCAACCCGAGTGGGCCTGAGTCCAAAGCTTACCCCGAGAGTGTGGAAGGGCCCTCCCCCAGTAGGGGTTCAGGGGATATGGTGAGGCATGGAGCTTGCCGGGTGTCTGGGGAGGATTCAGGAGGCTCTGACCAGCCCCTGGGAGATCATGCAATGGAATCACCAAGGAATGGTCAGGGAGCAACCCTAAACCCCAGGACCAGGCTAGTCACTCCTGTCCAGGTCCCAGGGGGACCAGCAAGCCCAGGTCCCTTGCTACTGACAAAACTGACCACTACTAGGGGTTCTACTTTCAGCTGACACCTGAATAGTTTAATCAGAAACAGGGATAATTGCTGAAAAGATGAATGGCTTTAGACATGGCCAGATCTGGTACCCATGAATATTATAGAGGCTCTCCCTCACTATCTCTCAGCTTTCTGGGGTGCTGGCTTTACTCTCAGGTGGCTCTCCCCGTTATTGGCAAAGATGGAAGCTCTAGGCCCACATCCTGCCAACAACCTCTGTGGAACCTTTCCTTGTGGTTCCAGCAAAAGTCCCAGGGCTGATGGCACTGGACTGAATGGGCATGTGCCACCCCCAGAGCAGTTGGAGGTCTGACTCATCGACCTGGATCACACACTCCTCTCTGGAGCAGGTAGTGGGCCACCCCTCAAACTGGGCAGTGAGTGCACCCCGAATACTTCCTCCTCTCAATGCCTCCCCTAGGCCCTGAAGGCTCTAATTCTGACCAAATTCCAGGCCAGCCCAACTCCTGGCTGTGGAAATGGGGGTGCCTGAAGGAGAAATCTCGATGGCATGCGGTATGCTGAAAGTGACACACACAGACCTGGGTTCCTATCCAGACTTTTCCATCATTGGCTGTGTGTGTCAATGCAAGCAGCTACCCTCTCTGATTTTCCTATCTGTAAAAGCCAACACATCAGTAGTAACTCCTCTGTGCAGTTGCCATTTTAGACACTTTCTAGTTAAAAATCCTCAAACAGATTCCATGAGGTAAGTACCATCATTATTGTTTGCACTTCACAGTTGGAAATGAGTGAGAAAGAAAACTCAAGCAAGGAGTCTGAGTTCCCAGTTAGCACAGTCTGTGGGCGGCAGCAACCCACCTGTCAGGAGGAGCGCTAAGGTGAAGGTGGTTGCCCTGAGGCAGGGGCTGGAAATGCTGTGAGCACGTTAATGATGATGGGGGCATTTTAAAAGGTATGCTTGGTAGGAACTTGCAGAGGCTGGATGCGGGCAGAGAAGGGCACCATCAGCTGGCAAAATCCTATGGTCAGCTTGCCCTCTCTCAACCTTAAAGCCTTCCCTGAGAGGTATGGGGAGCACTGAACAGGAAAGGGGGCGTGGGAGGGACCAGGGTAGGGCTTCATGGAGGAAGGGAGGGGGCTCTCACTTTCTAAGCCGCCATACAGTCACATTTTAGCCTTACATGCTCTCAAAGAAGAAACTCGGAGAGGGAAAGCTTTCCAGCCACGGTCACATAGCAAGTGACCAACTGGATCCCAGTCTTTGTCTTTTTCTCACCAGGGACACAGAAGCCAGTGGGCTAGCCTCCCAGCACATGGGGGAGCTCACACTTTGGGAATGGGAGGGACTGATATCTTAACAACTTGAAGGATGATCAGTACTTGGGGGTGGTAGTCATGAAAGCCTGGTGGTAGGACCTCCAAGGAGGTACCTAGCAGCCCCACCCAGGCTGGGTATAGAAGCTTGAGAGGTAGCAGGTGACAGAAGGGATGCAGGCTCAGAGAGGGCAGTGATCAGGGGCCACCCTGCTCCTAGTGGCCATGGAAACTTAGGACTACGGTTGGGCCACTGAATTTGGCAAGTGAGGGGTCACTAGTCACCTTGACCAGGGTGGTGCCAGGGGCAAGGGGGAAAGCAGGAGACAGGTTACAGATACAGAAATTGCAGGATGAATATGATGTGAAAGAGTTAAGGATGAGGAGACCAGAAGTGGGCTCCAGGACATGCCAGCCTGAAACCCTCTTGCTCCCCTGAAAATAGAGAAAACTGGGTGTGAGACAGAAAATAGAGAAAACTGTACTATCTTTGTAATGTGTCTCTATATCTAAAACTGTTCTAAAATTAAAAGTTTATTTAAAAAGATAGATGGTAAAGAGGTGAGAGTGGGCGTGGCTGAAGAGTTTGTGGGTGGTGAGGGCGGGAGGCAGGAATGCGGGTAGACTGAAGGGAGCATGTAGGGCTTATGTTTAGGATGTGAATTTGAGTGACAGGAGATTGGGGAGGGGTCAGGAGGGGAAAGTGGGAGGATTTTTGGGCTGGGATAAGTCAGCAGGAGAAGGGCTGAGGTGCAAGGTCCCTGTCTTACTGTTCCCCGGCACTCCTCAACCCTACTGCAAGGTCTCCTCCCTCCCCAAAATCCTGCTAAGCCTTCCTGGGGAAGGGGACAGGTGCCCAGGTAGGTGTAGGGTCTCTGGGCAAGGACCTATGAAATGTTTTAGTTTTAGAAGGTTTCTTCCCATTCCATAGTGCTGGGAACCACTACTGATAATCAGCATGCACTATTGTCTTCTCTCTGGCATGGCAGATTATGCCCAGCTGGGGACTCTGAGGCCCAGCTGGCCTTCTCCTCTACGACTTCCAGACTTGACCAGGTAGTTTGCTCAGTTTCCATCACCTGCTCTGGGAAGATGGGGTTGGGAGGATTTGTAGGTGATGGGAAACGCTTCTGAAAGCCAGGAGGGTTTTAAGACCCCACCTCAACAAGAGGCAGAGAGGTTCCAGAAGGCCCTGGCAGTGAGTCTCCCGTCCCTTCCTGAACATTCTCTGAGGCTCCAGCACCTTCAGTGTACAGAGCTTTGGGAAATCAAGGTGCCAGGTAGTTGGCCCTGGAGTGTCCTTGGGGGTGCCCTGTCTTGGGAGCCTGGTGTTAAATTCCGCTTCCGGAATGCTACATGGGATTCCTCTGGGAGAGACCTGGGATAGAAAGCAAATGATTTCCAGAGCCTCCCTGGTGGTACAAGGGGTTAAGTGTGAGCACTATGAAGCAATCCACAGCCACTGCAGTTCGATCTGGGCCAGGGAGCTATGCACATGGTACAGCAGACCTCTCCTGTCTCCCCCACTGCTGCTCCCCTCAGCAGTGTATTTCAGTGCATCCGCCTGTTCTGCTCCCCACTCTGGCTCTGGTGAATCCTCTCACCCCCCCCCCACCTCTGGCCTGTACCCAGTTCTTGTATGCATAAACAAAATAAAATCTTTTTAAAAAATAAAAAAAGCAAGCAAGCAAATGATTTCCTAGGTTGGCCCTATCTGAGAGGGCCCAGGAGGCAGCTCCCCAAGGGTGGGACAAAAGAAGCTGGATGTGCTGAGATAATGAGCTGGTTTGGGGCTGGGAATGATGGAGATGGCAGGGATGGAGGGATGTGGCTGCGAACTGGGATCAGAATGGGAACAGATAGGCTGCGCTGAGGAGGATGCTGCGAGGTTTGGTGTGGTGAATGGGTGAGGGGTGCGCTAAGCGCGGGTTGGAAATAGGGCTGGACTTGGCATGGGAGAGAAATACAGTCATATTTGGGAAGGGGACGAAGATGGCAAAGGATGGTGCTGGGGTAGGAAGGGACCATTCAGAGATGGGACTGGACTGCGAATGGGCCTGGGGAAACTGGAATGGGAATTGGGTTGGGGTTAGGAGGTGGGATGGAAATGGGGTACACATGGAATAGGATAGACCAGGGATGGCGGTGGGTGAGGCTGGGATGGAGACAAATTAAGCACGGAGGGGGGTCGGGGCGGATTGGATTGAAGGGGGTTAGGGATTGGGACAGGAGGAGTGCAAACGAGAGGGATGAAGCTGAGTCCAGAGAGGAGGTGGGAATCTCGCTTAAGCAGGGATGGGGCTGGATGTGGGGCTGGGGAAGAGGGTGAGCCACCAGGTTGGCAACACGAGAGGTGCGGCCTGAGGACAAGGGTGGGCAGGGCTCGGGGGCGGAGGGGCAGAACAGCCGCGGGCGCGGCGCGCAGGGGCGGTGGGAGAGGGGCGTGGGGGCGCCCCGGGGCAGGCCGGGAAGGGGGGGCGGGCCTCCCCCTGAGCCGGGCCGAGGCGGCGCTAGGACCGAGCGAGCGGAGGGAGAGAGCCGGGCGGAGCCAGCGCCCCCCGCCCCCCGCCGGCCGGCTCCCCTCCCCCGGCCCTGGCTCGCTCGCTCGCAGCGCTGCAGAGGTTCCGAGGCGGCGGCGAAGGCGACTCCCTCTTTCTCTCCCTGCTTCTCCGTCCGTCCGTCCGTCCGTCTGTCCGTTCGACCTCGGTCCGGCCCGAAGCATGGCCGGCGTCAGCTTCAGCGGCCACCGCCTGGAGCTGCTGGCGGCGTACGAGGAGGTGATTCGGGAGGAGAGCGCGGCCGACTGGTGAGCCCCCCGCCCCCGCCCCCGCCCCCCCAGCCCCTTTGTCCCCGCGCGGCCGCCGCGCGCCTTTGTTTCCACCGGCCCCGCCGCGGGCGAAGGGGGGAGACCCCAAAATGGTGCAGCGGCTCGGGAGGGTCTGGGAGGGGCTGCCTTTGTGCGCGCCGGGGGAGGGGCCGGGCCGGGCGGGGCGCAGCCGGGCCCGGAGCGCCCGGAGGCGGCCACAGTCGCCCGGGGGAGCGGTGGCCGGTCGGGTGGACGCTGGGGCCAGATGCGCCGCCCGGGGCCCCGGGGCCGGCGCGAGCTCGTCCCCCGCCCCCTCACCCCACCCGCGGCCCGGGCACAGGTGTGCACGGGGCGGCCAAGGGCACCTTCGCCACCTTCGAGCAGGCGAGGACCGGGCGGGGACGGGGCGGGGACCGAGCTAGCGGAGCCAGCGCAGCCTGCCTGGCCCTGCCCGGCCCTGCCCGGCCCGGCCACTGCACAAAGGAAAGCCTGGGCGGGGGAGGTGCGGAGCCGGTGGGGGGCCGGGCGCCCCGCCCATCGGGGGCCTCGCGGAGCTGGGTGTGATGGAAAGACGTTCATTGCCACATGGCAACCGCCAAGTGACTCCTGTTTCTCTCTGGGGTCGCGGAGGAGGCAGGGATGAGTCCTCCTCCCCGACCTGAAAGGGATTGCAGGGACTAGACTGCTAGGCTGGGTGATGCCAAGAGAACCCAAGTACCCGCCTAGGGGGCCAGCTGGGGTGCCCGCGAGGAAGCCCAGGAGTGCTCAGGTGTGGGGCGAGCCCCCAGAGAGGGATGAGGGGTTCGGTAGACCCGCTGAGCTCCCAGTCCCATGGTCCAGAGGCAAGAGGCTTGCAGCTCCCTGGTGGGAGAGGAGCTGGGCTGCCCTCTCTCCTCTTCCCAGCTGTTGTCTCCCCCTGAGCTGCGGAGGGGATCACCACCTGCTTTGGAACTGGAGTCCTTTTGGGTGGCAGGAAAAAGCTCAAGGGTTCCACACTGCCCCATTCAGGAATTATCCCCTCCCCCCACACACACAAGATTTTCTTCTCATGGAGCAGGTGCCCATTCTGTTTCCTAGACTTCTCCCTCTGATAGGCAGGAAACTGAGGCACAGAATGAGGGCAGATCTGAGGGGCCCCACTTGGGCCAGCCTCCCTCTTGTGCTGGGAGGGACACTGACCTGGGGGCTGGAGGAGGGGATAAAATGACCAGGCATCCATTCCATGGTACTGCAGCACTGGCTGGCGGCCAGGCCTTGAGGGATGAAGCGAGAGATGAGCTCTCATGTCCCGCAGGTCAGTCACAGGAGAGGCCAGCACAGGCTAAGCGGGCAGGCGGCCCACCCGTTGTCCTATCCCTGCCCCTAGGGGGCTGAGATCATGGGAGGAGTTCAGGGCAAGTGGCCAGCTTGGCTTGCTGGAGGAGTTGGCCTGGGCTATGGGCCCTGTCTGGAGAGGGGCACAGTCCACTCCCGCCCCCCCCCCCATCGACTTCTAGTCTAGAGGGGTGCTGTCTACCACCATCCCATTTGCCCCCAGCCCCCCCAGAAGCAGAACTCTGACAACCCAGTACAGGACCACACAACCACTGCTGACCCCTCTCCTGTCAGCAGAGGCCTGGGCTCCCACCACCCAGCAGCATCCATGTGGCCAAAAGGAGTTATTCATCACTGGTGTGCGTCACCCCCCCATCTGGGTTGTGTGTGGGACACACACAGATGCACACCCGCACCCTCGCACTCCAAGGGCCCAGATAGCATTTCATAAAAAGAGTGTGAGGATTCTATCCTGCAGAAGAGGGCATGAGTGCCAGGAATGCCCAGCACGTAATCAAGAGGAAGTAGGATCTCAAGACTCAGGGGCAGACCCTGCACGCAGAGGCCAGAGGAGGGCATCTTGAGTAAAATTGCTACCTGGGCAAAGGGCACTTGCCCCTACCCTCCCTTAGCTTGCCTCTGAGTGGCTGGTAGGGGGCCAGGGGGAGTTCTCTCTTAGGTGGTGGGCCTCAGAGATGGATCACTGCCCTGGTGCTGGGAGCAGGGCACCCAGGAAGCCAGGTCGTATAGTGGGAAGAGTCAGTGTTGCCGTGGATTTAAAATAACTCACTGTGACTGCACACAGTCCCTGTTCTCCGGTCCTTTTGAAAAGAGAGAGAGAGGGGATCAGATTCAACCAAATCTGTGATACCCAAGGGCCTTCCAGTTCTAACATCCTCAGTGTGAATGATGGTCCTGAGAGGTCCATCTGTCCTCAGCCCATCCCTGGATCTTCCTGGAGCTGCTCCATCCCAGCTTCCACTCACTTCAGCTTAGATAGTTTCTCAGTTTGTCAAGTATCGCAAATTCCTGCTGGTATTGCTCTGGGCTGCATCCTGGACCCAGACAGCAACATGTGTGGATTGACTGAGTCAGACTCCCCACCTTGACAAAGCTTATAGTCTTTCTGGGGATTGGAGCTGGTGAGACACGTAGAGATGTGCCCCCCCACTCCTGACTCCTTGTGGCTTCACGAGCTCCCACCTGCCCGCCTGGTAGTTCTCCTGTGTTTGAGAAGTACTGGTCTGCTGAGACCTGGGGCAGGTGGTTCAGATACCTTTTGGCATCCCTCCAGGATGTGCTAAGTGCAGGGAGGGTGCAGTTGGGAGGATTAGCTCAGGCCTTTCTGGGGAGCTGGTGTTGGGGTGCTCAGAGATTTCAGCTAGGGGTGGGAGTGGAGTGGAGAAGACAGGTTGGCCTTTCTGTGAAGGGAGCCACACATGCAAAGGCTCGAGGGTGGACAATATGCAGGGAGCCATTTGGTGTGACCCAGGTTTCCGGTGTGGATACAGAGGATCTGGCTGGAAATGCAGGCGGGGTGGAACTCAGGGTTGAAGGCCTGCTGAAGGCTTTGAACTTGGCTATGGTTTCTGTCAGGTAAGGGTCGTGGAGAACAGAATAGGTGATCAGAGGCAAGCAGAAGAGGGTTGAGCATGGAAGAAGCAGGACAGTGTTCCTGGGCAAAGCGAGGGCTGTCAGTCCTCCCATATCTAAAGCCATGTGGGAACCAGGATCGCTGCATTCTGCCTCAGTTTCTTGTCTGTGGAATGAAGAGGGGCCGCCCCTGTTTCTCTGAGGGCCCTTTGTTCACAGTGGTGGGTTAGAGTGGTGGACAGGTGGTGAGACAGCTGTGCTTGGGAAGCAACTGCCAGGGCTGAGGCTCCGGCAACAGTTGGACCAGGCCCTCCTGGCCCCACAGCCCACCTGTGTCCCTTTCAGGGAAGGGAGGGATCCCCAGGCCTGGGGTGTCGCCCTGCCATTTGGCCCTGGCGAGGAGGATTTACTCTGACCTCATGGGGGTTGGGCCAGACCCTCCTCCCTACTGGTCTCCCTCCTCCCTTCCCCGTCTCCCTCCTCCCTCTCTTCCTCCTCTCCTCCCCCTTTCCTTTCCTCTGTCCCTCCTTCAGTTTCTTTGTATCCCTTCTCTTTAGCCCTTTCTCTGGTCTTTCTTCCTCCACCTGGTCTTCCTCCACCTCTCCCCCCCTTCCCTTTCCACCTTCCTGCTCTTGCCTTCCGGGCCCCCAGCCCCAGTCTCCTGTCTCAGCTGTAGGGAATGTGCCACTTGGGAAGGGGCTGAGCACGTCTTAGTCTTCAGGGCTCCTGGCCAGTCCTCCCAGTGGGCCTGCAGAAGGAGCGGGCTCTGCCTTCCCATCGGTGAAACGAATGCTGTATCTCTGCTACTTAGGGAGAAAAAGCTGGGGCTGAAAAAGCCAGGAAGAAGAAGGAAGGCTGGTAGGTCAGCTTTCTGGTGAAATAACCCAGTCCCAGGAGGCCAGGGCCTGGGCTTGGGCGGAGGCGGCCTAGGGGCTGGGCGGCTCGGAGAGCACAACCACCCAGGGACCATAGTCTGGGCGAGAGTGACCGAGATGACCTCATCCCCATTTCGGAGAGGCGGAGATTGAGGCCGAGGGCGGGTCCCTAGGGTCCTTTGTGTTCAGGAGAATGCAGCTGGGGTGGGCCAGTCGTGTGCCAATTGCTGGGTTGCCATGGTTACGGGGGGATGCCCAGAGCTGAGCTAGCACTAGGTTCTCTTTCCTCACTCCTCCCTCTCTGGGGGGGGGAGGGGCGATGCACATGCCAGGTAGGTTCCTGGAGACGACCAATCGGGGATGAGGAGCATGGTAGCCAGGGAACGGTAACCAAGGAACCGTCGCCTTGGAATCTCCATCAGTGCACACCGTCACTCGCTTCCTGGGTTGTAGGCTGTCAGAGGCAGGACTCAGAGGATGCGACACCTGGGCTTGCTTGCAGTGAAGCTACCAGGCAGCAGTTTTTACTCTATGCTTACTCCTCACCTGACCCAGGTCCAAGGGTGCCCCCATTATAAGACTGAGCCTCCAGCCAGAAATGGTGCCTATCCCTGTTGTCATGACTACCAGGGAGTGCTGGGCTTTGAACCCCCAATCTTGTCCTGTTCCCTCTGTGTCCCTCCTCTTCCCCAGAGCTGTCCCCACCCAAAATTGGCCCTCATAGCTGACTGAGCAACTCTTCCCTCCTCCCAGGGCTCTGTACACATATGAGGATGGCTCAGATGACCTCAAGCTTGCAGCGTCAGGAGGTAAGAATTCCAGCCATTCTTTTGCCTTCCTCTCTGCCGCCCCCTCCTCGGATTGTTTTCTTCCCCATCCTCCTGGCTCCCGGCCACCTCCTTACTTGCATAGAGCAGATCTACACTTGTCTGGCGGGTGTCCTTCCTCTCATCATTCTTGCAATCCCCAGGGTGAGGAGGGAGGGAATCTTGTTTCCTGTTTGATTATAAGACTGAGCCTCAGAAAGGGAGAGTGACTTGTCCAAAATCACACAGCTAGAAAGGAAGTGGCTGGCAGGGGTGGCCCAGATCACCCCCACTTTCTCCAGTGCCCAAGGCTTCATTTCACTTTACTGGGCACTAGCACCACTTGGGGCAGGAAGATGAGTGAACAAATTCTTCCTCAGTCCTACCTCGAAATTAAGCCCAGAAGATTTAAAGGTAAAGCTCACTCTTGCCTATTGTCTCTCTCTCACACCAACCCAGAACTCTGGGCTCCTGACCAGGTCTTGGAGGCCAGAAGACTCCGGGGCGGGTGCCCACAGAGGAGTCTTTCCTTTGGGTTCCAGGCCCTTTGTGGGTAAGGGTTCAGGAGGGGAAGTCCTGACACCCTCCTGATTCCCCCAGATGGGGGCTTACAGGAACTCTCGGGCCACTTTGAGAACCAGAAGGTGATGTACGGCTTCTGCAGTGTCAAGGACTCCCAAGCTGCTCTGCCAAAATACGTGCTCATCAACTGGGTATGCAGCTCTGGGCTGGGGAAGGGAGTGGAAGGCCCCAGAACAGTCACCCTCCACCCTCTGATACCACTGGAGAAAACCCACTAACCCTGGGAAGAAAGCCAGGGGCCTCAGGCTGCTGTCCCTTAATGTCCTTTACCAACACCCTTTTCCCTGAATGCTTTGCAGGTGGGGGAAGACGTGCCGGATGCCCGAAAATGCGCTTGTGCCAGCCATGTGGCCAAAGTGGCTGAGTTCTTTCAGGTGCAGAGGGGCCTGGTCTCCTAGGGGAGGGGCCGGGGCTCCTGGGGCCCGCCGGCCAGCCTCGGGGACTGTGTGCTGGGGATGTTGACTGGCAGAAGCCATGCTTCCTGAACACCCCATCCTGCCACAGGGCGTCGACGTGATCGTGAACGCCAGCAGTGTGGAAGACATAGATGCGGGCGCTATTGGGCAACGGCTCTCCAATGGGCTGGCGCGGCTCTCCAGCCCGGTGCTGCACCGCCTGCGGCTGCGCGAGGACGAGAATGCGGAGCCCGTGGTCAGTGTTCACCCCCTCCCGGCCTTGAGTCCTCACAGTCCTTACCTGTGAGTGTGAAGGCTTCTGGAATCCTCAGCCTGCCCTCTGTGCTCATGCTGGGCCATTTGACTCTCTAGGGCACCACCTATCAGAAGACGGATGCGGCTGTGGAAATGAAGCGCATTAACCGCGAGCAGTTCTGGGAACAAGCCAAGGTGGGCCCCTGATCCTACCCCATGGGGTAGCTCTGGGCTTCTCACCCTAGGTTCCTGCCTTCAGCTGTGTGTCCCACCCCATGTATTCCTGCAGCTGAAAAAGCGAGCCCTTTGGCCTGGTGTCCTTAGAGCTCAACCCCTGAACTCTCAGAACCGCCCTTCCTAGACCTAGGTTGGGGAGGACTGGAGGGTCGGGCGGGTCTCCAGGCTCAAGGCCTACACTGCCTTGGCCCTGGGGGTTGCAGAAGGAAGAAGAGTTGAGGAAGGAGGAGGAGCGGAAGAAGGCCCTGGATGAGAGGCTCAGATTTGAGCAAGAGCGAATGGAGCAGGAACGGCAGGAGCAGGAGGAGCGGGAGCGGCGATACCGAGAACGGGAACAGCAGATCGAGGAGCACAGGTGGGCCCACCCCAGCCCTGGCCACCAGGCTCCATGTGGTGTCCATCTGTGGTTCTGCCCTGAAAGGGTACATGCCCACTTATCATTCCAGGAGGAAACAGCAGACTTTAGAAGCTGAGGAGGCCAAAAGGCGGTTGAAGGAGCAATCTATCTTTGTAAGTTCTTTGTTGGGACCCCCAGTTTCCTGGTCGGGGAATGTGGATGGCCCCTGTGTTCCTGGGCCTCATGGGGAAAACAGTGACCTGGGGACACTGCTAGGAATCTGAGTACCTCTGCATGGACGTGGGATGTTTTGGAGTATCAGTCCTGCCACCCCATGACGTGGGCCTCTGGCTCTGTCTGTGGAAAGAAATCTCCCGGGAGAAACTTACACTTTAGACAGTCTATTTTGACCTAGACCCTCATGAGCCAGGCTTCCCCCTGCCAGCTCCCCAGTCAGACAATGGGTCTTGGTGTGGATTAGACATGCATGCTTCCCGCACTTAGGAGGCTTGAGGTCTTGACCCATAACAAAGGTGCTGCAGAGCCCCACAAATGATTCTTGGCTAGTGCTCTGAGCACTTGTGCACAAGTGTGCAGTGTCTCCTTCAGAGCACCCCTTGCTCTTGCGGTGCTACCTAAACAAACCTCCGGACATTGGGATGACCTATGGATTGACCCTTTGAAAACAGTGGAGTCTAGTCTTCATGCTTTGAATTGAATTTTATCCTTCAGAAATAGCTGAGCATGGAGCACATCACAGGGTGGGCAATATAGGTCTGGATTGAGATTATGATGGACAGATACTGGGTTGTGGGGATGCAAACCAGTTCCAGGGTCGCCCCCCATAGGAGGATGGGAGGGAGGAGGTAGGACAGCTCTGCAGCCACTGTCATTAAGTGACCTTTGTAGGGGACTCCAAGCACATCAGGCCCTGGTGGAGTGGAGATGATTTGTGCTTGGTAAATTCCATCATCAGTCATTCATGCAATAAACCCTTGTTACTTCCCATGTGTGGAGTTGGAAACATGTGGAAATCAAGATGGGCAAGATCTTTTTTTTTTTTAAAGATTGATTTATTTATGCATATAAGAACTGGGGTACAGGCCAGAGGTTGGGGTGTGAGGGGATTCACCAGAGACAGAGTGGGGAACAGAACAGGCAGATTGTGAAATACACTGCTGAGGGGAGCAGCAGGCGAGTCAGGAGAGGTCTGCTGCACCATGTGGGTAGCTCCCTAGCCGGGGGATCGAACTCATACTGCAGTGGCTGTGGATCGCTTCATAGGTTGCGTCTCAACCCCTTGCTCCACCAAGGAGGCCCAAGATGGGCAAGATCTTTTAAAATTAATTGATAAATTTATTTTTTTTTTAACGATTTACTTATTTATTTATACGAGCACTGGGTACAGTCAGAAGTGCGGGAGGGTGAGAGAATTCGCCAGAGTGGGGAGCAGAACAGGCAGACTGACGAAGTACACTGCTGAGGGGAGCAGCGGTTGCGGCAGGAGAGGTCTTCGTGCCATGTGGGACCCTTGCCGGCGGTCGGTCGGGGATCGAACCGGCGCTGCAGAGGCTGCGGGCAGCTTCACAGCCTAGTGCTCAACGCTGCGCCACCCAGGAGGCCCGATAAATTTATTTTTAATTGCAGTAAAATATATCATCTTAGCCTTTTTAAAAAAGATTTATTTATGCATACAAGAGCTGGGGTATTGACCAGCTCTGTGTGGGGGGTGAGAGGATTCACCAGAGACAGAGTGGGGAGCAGAACAGGTGGATTGACTGAAATACACTGCTGAGGGGAGCAGCGGGTGAGACAGGAGAGGTCTGCCTCACCATGTGGGTTTCTCCCTGGCTGGCTGGGGATCGAATTCGTGCTGCAGAGGCTATGGATTGCTTCGTAGTGTGGTACTTAACCCCTTGCGCCATTAGGGAGGCCCTGAAAACACTGTTGAGGGGAGCAGCAGGCGAGACAGGAAAGGTCTGCCGCGCCATGTGGGTATCTCCCTGGCTGGCCGGGAATCAAACTCGCGCTTCAGAGGCTGCAGACAGTTTAATAGCGCTGCGCTCAACCCGCTGTGCCACTGGGAATGCCCAGTATAGTGTTTTCAATATTCATCAGAGTGTTGTTCCTTTTTTAAGGCTAGTAATTCCATTTGTGTGTATACATCACATCTTACCCATCCAGAGCAAGGTCTTTTTGAAAAAACCTATTTTTATGGAAATGGATGGGTGTTCTAGCAGGTCAGTGTGATGGCAGTACAATTACAATTGTCTTCTAAGGTCTTCTAAGGAAGGTTCCAAATGACAAACTTTGGGATTTAGAACTATAAAGTGTTTTATCTTAGCTTAAGAAAGCTTATTCTGCTTTCTCTTATCTAAAAATTGCATTCCTTGTCTGAGTGCCCTTTTTGCTTGGGCAGCCAGGGGTCTCCATGTATTTGAAAGTGCTCATGCACTCCAGTGCTCTTGACCTTAATTGTTAGTGTATTGCACTCTGTCATGCCCATTTTTCTAACTTGTGTTGATGCTGTTCACATTGTTGGTGGTTTGAACTTTTTTTGTGGTAAGCTGCCTCTGGCCCTTTTTTGAACAAGAGAGAGGACCCTAGCAATATTACCATAGCAGAGGGCAGAGTACCAGCAAAGGCTGGTGGGATACACACTTATGAGAAGGCAAGGGCCTGGCTAGAGTGCAGTGGATGAGGATCAGGGGAAAGTTGGGAAGAGAGAGCAAGGTCAGAGAACTTTACATTTCATTCAGGAGGACACAAAGTTGTAGTTGGAGTGACAATCCTCAAGGGGGGTTACTTTGAAGGGTCAGTCCCCTAATGCACCATGACATAAAAGTTTGTGGTTATGTGCCCCTGTTACTTCAGCATCTTACCCTGCAGCTTTTTCTTGACCTGTATCAGTCTCTTCTGTCCCATTAGCCACAGGGATACCAGGGGGCACCAATTAAGAGGCTTTTGGTAGAGTGAATTTGTTTGAGCAGCTATGTATCAGCCAAACCTTGTGCTGGCCATGTACCCACAGACTCAGGTTCTCATTCTCTGTCACCCACAGAGGGGTAGGGAAGGTGATCCCAGAGACAGGAAATTATGACTGTCATCTGCAGTGTGCCTGGAACACCTTATGGGGCCCAGAGAAGGAAATGACCTGACTAGGCCAGGGACCTCTCCCCAGGAATCCGTGCCCATACTGAGGCCAGAAATGGGAAGAGTTAGACCTGGGTGGGGGTCAGGCATTTGGGGAGTAAGAGATTCCTCTCCCAGGCCAAGGTATGGAGGTGGAGAATGGTATGCAGAGTCTAGGAGCTCCAGCCACACTGTGCTGATGACTTGATCTCTTCATCTCAAAGGATATGTGGGTGAGTCAGGGCAGGGGCTAGATACAGCAGGGGGAGGGAATGTGGGCCCTGCAAACCTAGGGCTGCAATCCTGAAACATAGTGAAATGGACATGTGATGTAAGTAGGGACTGATGTGGACTGCAGCAAAGGTGACAGCGCGCACACAGTGCCCGGGTGGCAATAGCACAGCTCTGGTCAGTGGCTACCTTGGGGAATAGAGACTAATGTTGCCAGAGCTTCTGGCATTTCAAGAAAACTAGAGTTCCCCATTTTGAACTTCCTGATTTTGAAGCGGTGGCAACTAATTAATGTATTTAAAAACATAATAGCAGCAAAACAAAAACCATGTTGGGCCATATTCAGCCAATCCTTACTGTGGCTCATGGAAGCCCCCTTTTTAAAAAGATCTGTGTTAGCAACTTGCTATGATAGGTATTATTAGCTGTAGTCATCATGCTATACATGACTTAGTTATTTTATAACTAGAAGGACTTAGTTATTTTATAACTAGAAGTTCGTACTTTTTGACCTCCTTCACCCATTTCCCAAGTCTCCCACCCCTAGCCTCTGGTAAATACTAAATCTATTCTCTGTTACTATAAGCTTGGTTGTTGTTTTTTTTTGGGGGGGGGGGCTTAGATTCCACATGTAAGTGAAATCGTAGCCTCACATTGTTTTTCTCATTCTGACTTATTTAACTTAGCATAATGTTCTCAAGGTATGAGGACCAGGACCTCCTTGGTGGTGCAGGGGTTAAAGACAGTGCTATTAAGCTATCGCCAGCCACTGCAGCATGAATTCAGTCCCTGCTGGCCAAGCAGCTAACCCACATGCCACAGCAGACCTCTCCTGTCTCACCCGCTGCTCCCCTCAGCAGTAGATCTGCCTGTTCTGCTCCCCACTCTGTCTCTGGTGAATCCTCTCATCCTTCACACCTCTGGCTTACATCCCAGTTCTTGTATGCATAAATAAATAAATCTTAAAAGATATGAGGACTTGTCAAGCGCCTCACACATGGCAAGATATCCTCCTTTTTATGGCCGAGTAATATTCTGTTACTCTATCCATTCATCCATTAGTGGACACTTAGGTTGCTTCCATGCCTTGGCTAGTGTAAATAAAGCTGCAGTGAGCGTGGGGGTGCATACGTATTAGTGATTTTGTTTCCTTCAGTTAAATACCCAGAAGTGGAGTTGCTGGATCATATGGTAGTTCTATTTTTTATTTTTGGATCTTCATTGTTTTCCATAGTGACTACACCAATTTACATTCCTGCCGGCAAGTACATAAGGCTTCCGTTTCCTCTATATCCTGCCCACACTTGTTATCTCTTCTTGAAAATAGTCATTCTGACAGGTGTGAGGTGATACCTTCACACAAACTTTTGATTTGCATTCCCGGATGACTAATAATGTTGAACACCTTTTTATGTATGCCTGTCTTGGTCATCAGGATATATTCTGTATCTATTCTTTGGAGAATGTCTATTCAGCTCCTCTCCCTATTTTTTTTTTTTAAAGATTTATTTATTTATTTATACGAGCACTGGGTACAGTCAGAAGCGCGGGAGGGTGAGAGAATTCACCAGAGCCAGAGCGGGGAGCAGAGCAGGCAGAAGGACCGAAGTACACTGCTGAGGGGAGCAGCGGGCACGGCTGGAGAGATCTGCATGCCATGTGGGATCCTCGGCCGGGGATTGAACCGGCACTGCAGAGGCTGCGGGCAGCTTCGCAGCCCAACGCTCAACTGCTGCGGGAAGGCCCATCCATCCTCTCCCTATTTTTTAATTGGAATGTTTTGTTTGCCATTGAGTTCTTAATACATCTTGAATATTCAGATCATAATTTGCAACTATCTTCTCCCATTCAGTAGGTCACCTTTTTGGTTTTTTTTTTGTTTTTGTTTTTTAAGATTTATTTATTTATTTGTACAAACACTGGGTATAGTCAGAAGCGCAGCAGGGTGAGAGAATTCACCAGAGCCAGAGCAGAGAGCAGAACAGGCAGCAGGACCGAAGTACACAAATTAGGGGACAAGAGCCAGGAGGCAAGGGATGAATGAGGAGGTCTCAGTCATGAAGCCATAGTCCAGGCATCAAGGGTGGGTCCAAGAAGCGTTAGTTATAAAGCAGAGTGCACTCCTGAAAGGCCCCAGGTGTCTGGTTGAATGTGGGGGTAAAGGAGCAGGAGGAGCTGAGTTGTGCTAGGGGACTCGTGATGGGGAGGTGAAGGGGGCAGAGGGGCCACCTCCATCCCTTCATGCCTGACTATGGCAAAAAATATGGGGACTGTAAGGAGACCACCAGCTCCTGTGGGGGTGGGGTTCCTAGGACACATCACTTGTTTTCCAGGGTGATCAGAGGGATGAGGAGGAAGAGACCCAGATGAAGAAGTCAGAATCGGAAGTAGAGGTGAGAGCTGTGAGGTGAAGTAGAAGTGAGGGCTGGTGAGGCTGGCAAGACTGCCCTAGCAAGGTCCAACCTGGCCCTGAACCCTTCCGTGTACTCCCAGGAGGCAGCGGCCATTATTGCCCAGAGGCCTGACAACCCACGGGAGTTCTTCAAGCAGCAGGAACGAGTCGCATCGGCCTCTGCAGGCAGCTGTGATGTGCCCTCGCCCTTCAATCACAGACCAGGTAGTCCTGGTCCCACTCCCACCTGACCCCCACTCCTCAGGTGTTGGCCTTGACCCTCTTTGGGACTCTTTCTCAGAAGGGGAGCCTTGCCCCAGGACTCCTTGGAGGAGGCAAGGCCATTCATCAAATGTGCTTCCCACCACTGCTGCATGTGGGGGTGCAGGACTGAGAAAGGCTGGGATGGACCTTGTAGCTCCCTGGCCAGAGTAGTGGGTAGTGCTGGAAGCTCTCTGGGCAGCTCTGGCCCGGCCTCAGGCTTCCCTGGGCTACAGCAGTCCTGTGGGGGTTGAACAAGGTTTTGCCTGAAGGGCTGTGGGTGCATGTGGGGTGGGCTCTTCCCTTGTGGCTGAGTCGGAGCAGCCTGGAGCCTGTGCGCCTCCACCAGTGTTCCCTGATGAGATACTCTCTCTGCAGCTTCTGTGTCCCCGTAGCGCATCCTTCCATTCTGTCTGCTGGTGTGGATGTGTCTGCCCCTGCCCTGTGCTTGGCCCAGTGCTGGGGATCCAGCTGGGCAGTCTGTCCTGGGCATGTGCTGCTCAGACTGGCTGTGTGGGGGCTCCTTGCTGTGTGTCGCTGGTGCTGGTGGGAGTTGGCTCTTGGCTTGAGACTGTGGCCCAGCTTGGCTGAATGTGCACCCTGGCTGAAGGCAGCTTGGACATCCAGGGCCAGCCGCTGGGGGGGCGGGTGAGGCCTTGGGGTGGGGGTGACTGACCCTTTCTTGTCCTCTGTCTTTCTCTCTGTCTGTCTGTCTGTCTCTCTCTCTCTCTCTCTCTCTCTCTGTCTCTCTCGGCAGGTCGTCCGTACTGCCCTTTCATAAAGGCATCGGACAGTGGGCCTTCCTCCTCCTCCTCTTCCTCCTCCTCCCCTCCACGGACTCCCTTTCCCTATATCACCTGTCACCGCACCCCAAACCTCTCTTCCTCCCTCCCATGTAGGTAGCAGCCCCTGGCCTCGGCGGGGTGGTAAGGAGGGCCCCGCTTCCCAGCAGCCCCCCCGCCTCACTCCCCCAGCCTGACCGCTGATTTCTGGTGTTTGTCCCCAGAGCAGGTACTGCCTGCCTCTTTCCCCTGGCCCTGAAGGGGCTCTGGCCCCCAGGGGCCTGGCTTACAGGGTCTGGAGCTGTGGTCTGGCCCCCCGGGTGCCTGGGGAGCTCCCAGCCCCCACTCAGACTCCAGAGAGGTCCAAGGTGGACAGTCCTGGTCCCGCCTGGCTCCTTGGCCTTCAGTGACCAGCCTCGGGGTTTGTTCCACAGGCAGCCACCTGGACAGCCACCGGAGGATGGCACCCACTCCCATCCCCCCCCGGAGCCCGTCTGACTCCAGCACGGCCTCCACTCCCATCGCTGAACAGATAGAGAAGGCCCTGGATGAGGTCACATCCTCACAGCCTCCACCACTGCCACCACCACTCCCACCAGCCCAGGGTGAGTGAGGGGCCCTAGGTCTGGGAACCCAGGTGGCCATGGAAACAACTTCCTAGGCATCTGGGCCACCAATCACCCACACAGACTGCTGGCCTGGAAGTGTATTGAGTTAGACCCGCCTGAGCCTAGGTCTCTCTCCCAGGAGTGGGCCTTCCTCCCAGGCAAATTTAAAACACTAGGTAAAGGGCAGCAGGGCCCAGTGGTACTGGACGGTGCTCTGAATGGATGTCTCAGTGGAGGCCATTTTTCCTGGAAGTCACTGACTTCCAGTGAGTGGGTGGGCTGGGTACTGGAGGGTAGCTGCCCAGTGACTGCAGCCTTCTCCAAGGGAGAGCTGATTCCGTCTCCTCCATCTGTGCTGTGACAGAGATCCAGGAACCCAGCCCTGGCTTGGATAATGAAGAGACCAGCAAGGAGGCCAGAGCAGTAGCCCCTCAGGCCTGGGCCAGCCCTATGGAGGAGCCCCCTCAGGCACCAGAGCCTCCCAGGGGTCCAGGAAGCCCCACGGAGGACTTGATGTTCATGGCATCTCCTGAGCAGGCTGTCCTGGCTGCCCCTCTGGAGCCTGCAATGGCCAACATCCCAGCAGCTGACGCCATTGAAACCAACATTGCCGCTGCTGACACCGCTGTTGCCAACACTGTCACCCCCACCGCTGCCAGCCTCATTGACCTATGGCCTGGCAATGGGGAAGGGGCCTCCGCACCCCAGGCTGAGCCTAGTGCTCCTATTCCACCCTCGGGTGCTGAGGTCGCTCTGGCAGACGTACCCCTGCTGGACGAGGTGGCTCCAGAGCCACTGCCCCCAGCAGGTGAAGGCTGTGCCAATCTTCTCAATTTTGATGAGCTGCCTGAGCCACCAGCTACCTTTTGTGATCCAGAGGAGGAAATAGAAGGGGAACCCCTGGTTGCAGCTATAGAAGAGTTGGATCAGGAGCCAGAGCTGGAATCAGAGCCCCACCTGCTGACCAATGGCGAGACCACCCAGAAGGAGGGGACCCAGGTTGGGCATGGGTAGCCTGGTGGTGGGGGGCTGGGAGTCAGGGCTGATGCAGGGAACAGACCCTGCATTCTTGGGTTTTGCAGCAGTACTCCCCCCCCACCCCCTTTCGTGGTGACCCACATTATTAGGGGAAGCTCCTTTACATTCACCTTCCCTGGGCCAACTATGCTTTTGTTCCCAAGGTAGGCATCTGTTTCCTTGGCAACCACTGCTGGAATCACTGGTTGCTAGAGAAACCGGCCCAGGCCTAGTAGGTCGGCCTTAGTCCTGCTGGGTGGGGCACAGTGACCTGGTGCTTTCGTCCAGCAGGCCAGTGAGGGGTACTTCAGCCAATCACAGGAGGAGGAATTTGCCCAATCGGAAGAGCTGTGCGCAAAGGCTCCGCCTCCTATGTTCTACAGCAAGCCTCCAGGTAGTAGTGGGGAGGTTAATGGGAAGATTGGGGGGGTGGGGGGGATGTTGGGTTTAAGATGTGAGCAAGTAGCCTCCACGCGCACTTACAGTGAGCACAGCTTCCCGGAGTTGGATGACACAACCATCTGCTGGGCCATCTCTTTAATTCATCTCTCTTCCAAACACCATAGAAATCGACATTACCTGCTGGGATGCAGACCCAGTACCTGAAGAGGAGGAGGGCTTCGAGGGAGGTGATTAGCCAAGGCACCAGCAGGCTCAGGCTGCCCTTGCCAAGGCCGCCCACCTGTGCCGGCCTCCGGCCAGACGGCCCGCTGGGTCTGCGCTCGCAGCAGCTCCGCCTGGCACCCATTCCGGATCCGGCCCTCGCCGGGGACATGGCCGCTTCCCTACCCACAGGGCCCAACTTTTACAGCTTTTCTCTTTTTTTTAAAGTTGATAGGAGACTTGTACAGTTGACTGGTTTTCCTCCCGTTGGTAGTTGAGACGCTGTTGCAGATTCCACCCCCTCCCCGCCCGGTCCTGATTGTAGCTCTTAGTCCTCCCCGGTCACTTAGTTGGCGGGGGTGGAGGCCTCACCCTGCTTGGGGCCTGGCGTGGTGGGGGGCTCTGGTGGGAAAGTGTCCCCCCACCTCTTTCCTAGTTTTATGTTTCTTGGAAAAATAATCACTTTGTATTCTCTGTCCAGGGCTTCAGATATTTTGCACGAATTTTAAAACATGGCAATAAATGGCTCGTGGGCTCTGGCTCCCTGGGACCCCATCCCCGCCCTTCTCTTGACCACTCCCCGCCTGGCCAAAAGGAAGTAGCAGGCCCAGCTGGGGCCCCTCAGCTCCCCAGCCCTTTCCTGCCCCCTCCTGCTGGGCAGGTCCCAGGCTGGAGGCCCTAGGCGTGATTCAAGTCAGGGCGATGGGTGGGGCCTAGGGCTTGGGCGGCCCCTCCCCGACTCCTCCCTCTTTGCTTGGGTTCCTTTTTTCACGTTCAGTAACTGTTTTTTGGAAAGCACAAACTTCTGTAACGGGTCGTGCTCATGTCTGTTAATAAAGAAATCCAGATCCCTTCGGGCCTGCTGCTCCCGGCCTCCAGGGGCTGTTCTGGGGTGGGTCACCCCTCTCGCCCTCCCGCCATCCCAATTCCACCCCCTGGGCAGAAAGGGGGAGGGCGCCCTCGACCAGAAATCAAAGACAGGGAAGGTGGGGCTTGAGACCCTAAGGGAACCATCCTCTGGTCTGAAGCAGGCTGACCCCGGGTGCTAACTGTGTGTTCTCGGGCGAGCTGTAGCCGGAAAGTGCGTTTAGGTTTCCATCCCCTGGTGGCACGCCTGGCCGCCAGAGCCTTTGGGCGCAAGCAGTGGGTGCCCCCTCCGCTTGTACCAAACCAGATCACACACCTTTATTATCCTCAAAATGTAACAAACGGGGTAAGAAATCCCTCCCTCCCTCCCCCCACCCCCCTGCAGTCTAAGGGGAGCATTTAAAAAGCCCCGCAGTCAGGCCAGGAGTCCGCGGGTGGCGCCCCTCTATACGGCTGTAGTCCTCCCGAACAAGGGGATGGAGACCGGCAGACGCCAAGCTCCGTGCTCCAGCGGCTCCCGGCTGCTGAGCTCCGAGTCGGTCCAGCTGGGGAAGACGCGGCGGCCGCGGTCCGCCTGCAGGCAGAGCGCGGGGCAGGGCGGCGCGGGCCGCGGGGCGCTGGGCAGGTGCAGGGCGGACGAGTAGCCCCGGTCCAGGAAGAGGGGCTTGTAGCTGGGCGGCGGCTGCTCCTGCTTCTCGGAGCTGTCGCGGCGGCTCAGAAAGGGCGTGACGATCTTGCGGTAGAGGCCGCGCGTGTCCGTGAGCACCTCGCTGTAGGGCGGCGGCGGCTCGGCCATCAGCACCGCCTCTTCGTAGCACGGCGGCTTGGACATGTCCGACTCCGCTGCGGAACGGGAATTGGTCCCGGTGGGTGCGGCCCCCGCTCCCAGCCTCTCCCGGGGGCGGGCGCCGGCCCCAGTCCCCGGCCCGCCCGCTTCCTCCGCCGCGCGGCGCGGGAGGCGGTTCCGCGGGGGCCGCGCGGGCGAGCGGCGAGCCCGCCCCCCCGGCGCCCGCGTCGCCCCCGCGGGCGGGCGGCACTTACCTTGGCGCGGGTAGCTCCAGGGCCGCGGCGGCACCGAGAGGTGCGGCGGCGGCGGGTGCGGCGGCGCGTGCGCGTGCGGGTGCGCGTGCCCGTGGTGCAGCAGCGGGTGCGCGTGCCCGTGCGCGTGCGCGTGCGCCGGCGCCTCGAGGCGGCCGCGGAGCGGCGGCGGCGGCGCCAGGCCCGGGGGGCTCCCCGCCAGGCTGCCCTCCAGCTCGAGGGGCTCCAGCTCGAGGGCGCGTAGGTTCTGTTCGCGCAGTCGCTCCTCCTGGCGCCGTTTGAGGCGGCGGCGCAAGAAGCTGCAGAAGCAGCACAGCAGGACGATCAGCCCCCAGATGAGCCAGAAGCCCGCGAAGCACGTGAGGAACGTGTAGGTGCCCTGGGACATGACCATGGCGGCGGCGTCCTCGCTGCTTCACTGGGCGCTGGGCTCCTCCGCGCGGCCCCGGGCCCGCGCCACGCTCCCAGGCGCCGCCAGCGTCACTCGGGGGCCCGCGGCCGGGGGCTGCCCGCGGCGGGGCGCAGGTGGCGCGCGCGTCGGCGGGGGACGGCGGCAGCGGCGCCCGCTCCTTCCCATGGCGCCGGCGGGGCGCGGGAGCCTCACCCGGGGCCGCGCGGGACCTGCGGGACAGACACGGGCGGTCAGGGCGTGCTGCCCCCGCGGCCTCCCCGCCCCCGGCGCCCGGCGCGGCCCCGGGGAGGCCGCCGCTGCGGGGACCCCGCGCTCCCCGGGCCCGGGGACGGCCCGGCGGGGATGACGTCACGCCCGGGCTTCCCCGGCCGGGTGTTCCCGGGGCCGCGCGGGACCCGGCGCCGCCGCCGGGCGCTGGCGCGAGGGGGCTCCGGAGGGCCGGCAGGGGGCGCGCGAGGGCCGGGCTCGGCTCGGGGCGCCGGGCCCTGCTCCCACGTCCCCGGGGCGTGAGCTACCCCGCCCCGCCCCGCCGGGGCCTGAGACCCGCGGGCAGACGTCCCAGGAGGCCGAGGCGGCGTCTCGGCGCGCTGGCTTTGCGGCGGGGAAATGTTGGTCATCTGGAGCCCCAAAAGCAGCGCTCCGGCGCCCCGCTTCAGCCCCGTGCACGCGCCTGGCAGCCCGGCAGTCTGGACCACGTATCGCCGGCTGCCCGAGTCGAGGAACGTCGCGCCCGCCCCGCGGCCGCCGGGTCCGCGCCGCCCGGGGTGGGGGCTGGGCGTGCGAGTCTGGCTGCCACTGCGCGCCACCAGCCCTGCCTTTGTCTGCGCCGCCGGGCGTGGGCAGGTCCCTCTCTTCCTTTCCTCTAGGCGCCTCCGCCCGCCGGATCCCAGCTCCTTCGCGGCTTCCCGTGCCTCCCACCCTCGCTTGCAGCCCCACTTGGCCCTGCCCTTCTAGATCCGGGCCGCTGCATCGCTTTCCCCCAATTTCTTTGTATCTATGAAGAGCGAACACTAGCTGGTCTTTGTACTCCTAGACCCTCACCACTGCAGATGGGCAGCCCTGGTTCCACTTCCTCACCACAACGAGGGTTAAAGGGAACCTTTTATCCTGGGGTATGTAGGAGGGGGCCCTGCCTGACTGATGGCAGGCGAGTGTTCACCACTGTAGCAGAACAGAAATGGGCCCTTCCTCAATATCTTATACCCAGGGGCTTTAACACACAACCCTTGGGGTAACTGGAATTATTCCTACTTTATAGATGAGGGAGTGGGGGAAGCAATTCGCTGTGTAGATGGCAGCTAGCAGAGCTGTAATTTGAACCCAAGTCTAGCCACAGCCCTAGCATGGGGTGGGGGGAGAGCTGCTGCTTGAGCTTTGCGGGCCCATCCAGGAGCCCCAGACACCCATCCTCAGCGTGCCCAAGGTGCACACACATGCAGCTCCGTGGGCCTGAGCTGTCTTAGTCTGGGAGCAAGCTGGGGGGAAGCCAGGCCATAGATCACACCACACTTCTCCCCAGATGGCTCCTGACTCTTTGGTTGCCTTGTGTCATGTGCCATTTGGTGCCTGTGCCAGTTCCTTTCTCCTGGTGCCTGCGTTCCAGAACAGACAATGGCAGGAACAATAGCTCCACCCGCCCCCTCCACAGCCCCACCATGAGGCTGCCATGGCGACGCAGCCCAGATAGAAACACGATGCTGCCAGTCACTGGGAGTTAATTAAATCTGTTGTTCTCCTTTTCTTGAGCCCACAGGAATTTTCAAGAATGCTCTGAGGAAGCTGGTACTAACTGGAGGGCTTGCAGGCCTGTGGGTCAGCAAAAGCATATTTCTGGGACTGGAGATGATGGGATTTAGCTGAATTAGAAATATCTTAAGGACAACCCACTGCATGTCTGGCCTCCTTCTAGGCTTTTTGCACACAGTCATCTTCAACACCATCTGCTCCCCTAGAGGTCCTGCCCATTAGACAGATTAGAGAGACTCAGAGGGGGAAATGACTTGCCCTGGGTCACACAGCTAATAAGGATAGGAGCTAGAATTTAGACTGCATTGAAATCCAAAAACCATGTAAAGGGTCTCCCTGGTGGTGCAAGGGGTTAAGCACCACACTATGAAGCAATCCACAGCCTCTGCAGCACGAGTTCGATCGCCAGCCAGGGAGCAACCCACATGGTGAGACAGACCTCTCCTGTCTCGCCCGCTGCTCCCCTCAGCAGTGTATTTTAGTCCGTCTGCCTGTTGCTTCCCACTCTGTCTCTGGTGAATCCTATCATCCCCCTGCATCTCTGGCCTGTACTCCAGCTCTTGTATGCATAAATAAATAAATCTTAAAAAAAAAAAAATCCAGGTAAAACCTTTCCCCTTCCTGCTGAGTGAGATGTAAATGAAAAGCCAGGTGCCTGTGAACACTCGGCACAAGAGGATTTGGCAGCCCTGGGGACACTGGGGAAACAGGCCAGCTTGTAGCCAAATGGCCCTTTCTGTTCCTTCCCTGTCAGGCCCTAGTGCTTCAAGCCACCAATCCTTAGCTCAAGAGTGGGACGAGGCTACAGGGTGAAGGGGAGATGGAATGGCAGCTCCAGAGTGAACTAGGGACAGGACAGGGACTGGGCATTAGGATAGAATGTACCCAAGACCTGGAGATGCCACTGTGGCCCCTCAGGCAGGAGGCACACTGCATTTTAGACTAGGTAGGATGGGTTGGAAAGAGGAAGTCTCTTGTGTGAGGCCTCACGGCTGAGCTGGCCCTCTGACCCCACTCTGGCTCCAGTGCTGTTTGAGTGGGCGGGGAGTTGATGTTCCATACCCCCTGCCCACAGACTATGGCTTCACTCAGTGGTGCTATGGCAGCCCCAGCGGGCTAGAATCCTGCTTTGATCTAGCCCCCCAAATTTTCAGTACATTCTCATCTAACCCGCCGTACACACACACAGACACCAAGATTCTTCAGACCAGCCTTCTCAAAATTTCCCAAATTGCTGTCCCTTCAGCCCTCCATACCTCTGTGCAGGTATTGAGAGCCCTTCAGACACAGACCCTATCTGGCAGCCTCTTGCTCAAAGCCACCTCCCCGTCCCCTTAGCAAATACCTGCCATTGGGCCACCTCCAGCTGTGCGAGTAGACCTTCAGACTTATCCTTAAATGTGCCATTTCATTATTTGTTTTGTTTCCTGTTCTTTTCTTACCTGCTTGCAGGTTATCTGAACATTTTTTTAGGACTCTATCTAGATTTATTTGTAGTCTTATAGTTTTATATGGTTTTCTCAGACCACATGCTCCTTGGAAACAGAGCAGGGGGATGAAAGCAAGACCTAGTGGGGTGATTT
Organism: Talpa europaea; assembly: GCF_964194135.1. Lineage (NCBI taxonomy): Eukaryota > Metazoa > Chordata > Mammalia > Eulipotyphla > Talpidae > Talpa > Talpa europaea. The sequence continues at coordinate 69,784,641 of NC_140076.1, read as the reverse complement.
TTAACCTCCAGACTGTCTCAGTTTTTGCTCCAGTGACCCTGGTGAAGGTTGAGCTAATCCATTTAAACGGTGTGCAGCCATCCAACAAAATTAGCTCTGATGATGGTGACCTCTTAGCCCGGGATGCAGACATGTGTGTCTCTAACATGCTCCCTGCCTAAGGGCTGTCACCACACAGTTCCTGCATTTGCCCTATGAAGGTAGGTAAGAATCTTCCCATTTGACAGATGAGAGCACTGGGCTCAAAGAGAGTAAATCTGAGGTCACAGATCTCTCATTCTAGGGCTCAGTGCACCATTGTAAACACCCACCACATCACCTCTGTGCACCAAGCACCTAAGCAACCCAAACTTAGACCCATTCACTCCATCTGCCACATGCTGTGGTTTCTACACTAAGTGCAGTTTCCCTTCATCTGTCCACTTATTTTGGTCCCCTTGCACCATCACCTGGACTCCATCACCTGGCACCATCACCTGGACTCCCATTACTTTTCTTGGCACCACTCTCTCTACTGCCATGCTGTGTCCTGCCCAGCCTACACACTCTTCACATTGCCCATTTCGCCCAGGCTTCTTGCTACTCAGCCTCATGGCCTTATCTGTCACTTCAGTGGGAAAGGCATCCCTGAGCCACCTCATCCCCCAGGGCTGGATGAGCAGCCCATGACATCTTGGTGTCCTGTTGTGGCTGGTGACCAACACCAGAAGTGACATCTGGCACATAGTCACCCAACCACCACTCATGGAAGAAGTGGCTGGCAATGTCCAGTTACCTGTTCGGTCTTTTGGCCGCAGGAAAGGGAACACCTCAAGAGTTGGGTCTGCATCCAATTCATTCCTGGAAATGTCAGCCAGTCATCAAAATGTCACTGACCAGCTCTCAGCCCTCACAGAGGATTATAAGCCAGCAGAAGACTCATATGTCTATGTGAATAAAAGGAAAGGACTGTATGCAGGTGTGGACAGGGGCTCTGGTCAGCAGTGAAGACCTGGATGGGAGGCTGGAGTTGCCGGTCAAGTGAAGGGACAGGGATCAGGTGGGATGGGGTGGGTGGAGGGTGACTGCTACCTGTACTGCATGCCCTGCACATGCCAAGCCCGAGGGAGATGGCTGCTGCCACCTCTATTGTACAGATGGGAGCTGGGCTCAGGCACACAAAGCAGGTGGCATGGAACCCAGGTGGAATGCACAGTCCGCTATCCTGGCAAGAAGCGCATTTCAGGGAGGCATTGGTGACTTTTTATACCCCTCCACACCAACACAGAGGAACTGAGGGTAAAACGACAGTTGTCCCAGCTACCAGTGAACCAGGCCTGAGACTGACCAGACTCCCTTTTCCAGCTAAGCCAAGGTCTTAACTCAAAACCCTCACCCACAGGCAGCATCTCTGTGACCCAACCCTGGCACTAGGCTGGGAAGCCAGGCCTTGGGAAACTGAAAACAGGACAACAGATCAGTCCTCGTGAGCTTGTGGACAAACAGGCCTTACTTGGGCCAGTGTCACCAGGCTCAGCTATGGCACTGGATATCAGAGGCCAAACTGCACTTAGCTCAGACCAGTGGTTTTCTGTGCCTCATCTTCTCACCCAATGCAGGCACAGTGATCTGTCCCTCCAAGGGAAATGGCCACACTGGGGCAGGGGGAAACATCAATACCCTCTTCTGAGGGACAGCCTGATAGAGCCTGCAGAGCACTGAAGGGGGAGCCATGGATTCAAATCCTACTTCCTCCCTGAGCTGTTGACCCCATCCTGGTGGCTACTCCCAAGCTGAGCTGAAGTTTCTTCATCCATAAGGCAGGGATGAGACAATGTGATGATGCCAAGGGATGAGGGATGTGAAAATGCTTCAAGACCAGCATATACAGCTGCACATGACACACCAAATGCCAGCACCTCAAGAGGCCAAATGTAGAACCCAGTGGAGGTGCTACTTATACACCAGCGGGAGACGGGGCAGGGGGGAACCAAATTTTTCAGTCACTTTATCAGGGATCAGAGGTCTCAGGACATAGTTCAGGGATGTACTTGGTTGGTCCACAGCCAATTTTTAAAAAATATTCTGATTAGTTCCCAACATTTAAAAACCAGATTTTACATAAAAGTCTGAATTTCTAGTCCATTTTAAAAACTGGACAATGTAGTCATTCACACCAAGCCCACACAAGCTGCTGCAGCCCAGCAGCTCCCCTGACTACTTCACTCATCCCATTGCCCCCAAGGCCCTGGGGTATTTGGGTTTCTAACCCCTAAGCTATACTTAGCACTCACAGGGTCCACATGAGCCCAATTTTGCTAGTTGCTTCTTCCCACACCCATGGCTACAAGGTGATCAGACCAGAGAGCCCACACACCAAGGACTAGGGCTTGGGAGCGGTTGGGGGGGGGGAGGTTGGGGAGGGGCCTGGGGGGGGCTCTAGAAGATTGAGGTACCCAGTATCCCCCAAGAGAGAGACTATAGAGTGGAGGGCCAAATAGCAACAGAGCCCTACAAAGCACTGTGGGGTGTGGGGAGGACAAGAATCTGGGTGATTTCTCTGGAAATATGTAGCAAGGCCCAAAAGATTGAGTTTCCTCATTGGAGGAAATGGGAAAAAGGGTTAAGAATGTTCTAGAAAGTTCCACAGTTCTCTTCTGCCTGGGTCACAGGAGCTATTATGTTGCGCAGAGAAACCTGCACTGGGAATCTAGCTCTACCACTTACTAGCTGTGTGACCTTGGGCAAGTCACTTAACTTCCCCGGGCCTGGGAGTCTTCATCTCTAAAATGGGAATAATAAACTTACCTTGCACCATTGTGGTAAGGGTTAGGAGATAATGGATGCAGAGCAGGAGCAGAATGAAAGGAGCCTGGGTATAATTTCAAAGGTACTCCTTCCTGTGGGAGACTCAGCCTGCCTTAGGGACCTCCTGTCTAAGGGCATCTTATGCCAAGGCCTCAAATGTTCACCACAATGTTACCAATGTCCAGAACACCTCCCTGAATAAAGGAAATCCAAGGATGGCTGTGACCACTGGGATGCTGGGTCTGAGGAGGCTTGCGGTCAGGGTTGGCATCTGCTGAGTCAGGCCCAAAGAGCTGGCAGGAGGGCAGTTTCTCTCCCCAGCACACTGCCCTCTGAGGGGAGGTTGGGAGGGGAGCCAGGGGTCATTTCCTCTGACTCAGCGGCCACTCTTCTCCCAGAGGAGCTCCTCTGGAGGACAGGGCATCTCCATGTGGCGCTGGCCTGCCAGCCAGCCAACTTGCACACCACCCAGCACAGTCTGGGCTTTGTGCTCAGACAAGAAAGAGACACTTGTGATTAAGACAATGGGCTGGGACGCTCCCATTTGGCTTGGGCTTGGGCTTCCCTGGATCAGCAATGTCCTTTCCTCTGCTCCTGCCCACGTTGCTCGCACCCCTCCCCAAGAATGGTGGCTTGGAACTAGGAGCAGAGACCAACCGCCTGCCGAGTGAGTCGCGGTTTGGCACATGCCCTGGCCATGAGGGTCAGGGATGAGCGCTTCTCTCCTCTCTTGGGTAAAGGACATCGCCTCCGGGGGTCCCGGTCAGGTCAGTGGTGGTGGTTGCCGGGCACAGACCCTGGACCCGGCCTCCATGCCTCCTCTACCGCGGAAGGCCCAGGGTGGGCCGCCCCCACATTTGCAGCCACCCCAGGAGCCCGGCTGCGACGACTGCAGCCACGTGGGGGCCGGCTCGGGCCCACTGGGCTGCTCGACCCCCACCCCCACTCCCGACGGGCTATGGAGGCAGGCGCACCCAGGGTCAGAGGAGCTTAGTCCTCCCCACCCGGGGAGGGGGCGACCCCGCACCCCTTCGCTCCCGGGGCTGCGGCTCCGCGTGGGGTGGGGGAGGGGTGGGAGGGGGCGTCGCCGCCCCACGGCCGCGTTGCCGGGGAGCGCAACCCCGTTGCTGTGGCAACCGTTTCCAAGCGAACCGGTGGCGGCTCGCGCCCGGCTTTGGCTCTCTCGCTCTCTGGCGCCCTCCCTCTCTCTCCCTGCTTCCCTCCCTCTCTCCAGTGCGGGCTGGGAGACGGGCTGGCCGGGGCGGGGGTCCGGGGCGGCGACCCCGGGCCAGGGCGCTGAGGAGCCCGCGGGGAGGGGCTCAGCCCCAGGACCATCTTCCACCCGTGCTCCGTGCCCGCCCGGCCCGCCCCGCCGCCTCCGCGGTACTCACGGGCCCAGGCATCCTCCTCGAGCTCGTCCTCCTGGCTCGGAGCGAGCGGCGCGGGCCCAGCGGACAGAGCCCCCGGCCTGGGGGAGGCGGCGGCGGCCCCGGGGAGCCGACTGTGGCAGCGAAGGCGGCTCCGAGCGCTGGGCTGGAGCCGCGGGGCGCGCGCACGGGCGCGTACACGGCGCGTCCCGAGCTCGGCGTGCGCGCGCGCGGCCGCCGGGAGGGCCCCACCCCCAGCCACTCGCGGCCGATGGAGCTGCCCGGGGAGCACAGGAGGAGGACCCGGCACATCTGCCGCGCCCGGACTCCGCTCGCGGGCTCACCCTGTACAGGGCATGCACGCTCCACGCCACACAGCTCCTGGCAAACAGCTGCCCGGGCGCGGGCACACGCCATGCGACTCGGGGCCCACAATCGGCAGAACACACAGGATGCTCAGTTAAGCATCCTCAGGTCAAAAACCCTGACACACAACAGCTCATCCCGGAAGCCACACACACGCCCAGGCCCCGGCCACATCCTGGGAGGCCCTGCACACATCCAGTGGTCAGGGGTTGAAGCAGGTAGGCACCCCAGCATGGCTCCAACCGCGAAAATACGACAATACGGTCCCTTCTAACTCAGACCTCGCCCAGTGTGCCCCCCACAAGCATGCATCACCACTTGGTCACTAGCAAGTAGCAGAGGGAGGAGGAACCAGTCCTTATTTCATGGCCCAGGCCTCTATGGCCCCTGCTCATCTCTAGGGAAAGAGGGGAACCTTGGTGAATGTCCCACTGTCTAGACTGGGGGTCAAGGCTGAACCTGGATGTCCATCAGCCTCTTAACTGGATTGTTTCTAGTCCAACTTCTCTACCACAAAAAGATGATCTTCCAAAAACACCCTCCACCCCTACGTCAGCCAGCACATTTTGGGTTGTGACAGAACATACCAAATAGGTTTGAGCCTGAGGGGGACTCATGTCCAAGGGTAGCAACTCTGGCTCCATGGTTCCAGCAGTGACTTCAGGCATTATCCGCCCTCTCCTCTCCACTTTCTTCTGTGCATCATCCTCGTGCAAACTCTCCCCCAAATGGTGGCAAGGATGATCCCAAGCTTTAGGCTTTTACTCTGTCACCTCGCAATTCTTTCACTAGTTCTAGTAACTCCCACCTCTCACTCCCATGCTCCACTGACTGACTCATCTCGAATGTCCATTGGTGAATAAATCCAGGTGGCCATGACTGGGGAAGGGGACATGTGTTCAACACACCAGTATCTATAATCTCTTTCAGTGTAAGCACCCTAATTTCATCAGGGGGACTCACTGAACTTCATGGGTTTCCCCAACTGTCCTGCTCCCCTGATGCACATTGGGCAGGTTCCAGACAGCCATTTGAGTTTGAAGTAAGACTCAGTGATGCAAAGGCCCTGATGAGAAATGGGGTCAGGATAAGACCCCCAGAGCTTCCCCAGTTATTGTTTTCCCTATCAGTTCCCTGCATATCCTTTTAACACCTTCTAGGTTAGCTGGAGGACATATCTGTCACTTGAAACCAAAGATCCCTAACAATGCCACCTGGGTCACAAGCTGTAGGTGTGTGTAATATATGTGTGTTCAGGGGGTGCAAGCAAAGCCCCAGTCCCATCTCAACAACATGGGCTGAGAGGTGAGCAGCCCAAAGAATCTTTGGGTTCTTTTGTATATACTGGGCAGACACCCTAACACGACCAGTTAAAACCCTTCAGGGACTCCCGTCTTCTATCAATAGATGAGGCCCCACATCCTCGTGTTCACAGCATTGCATGAACACTGACCTCGGCTCCAGCCACTCCCTTCTTCCAGGAACCCCTATCCACCCCCCCCAACTGACATTCAGCTGCCCTAAACTACTGGAGACCCTGTCTCCTCCATCTGGGCATAACTGGTCCTGTGTCCTGGAGGGCATGAATTTGACAACTCTGTGGTCAAGAGACCTTCTCTACTTGTTGTTGGCCTTATCTCCAGTACTGCAGCAGTCCCAGCCCTGCCAGTTCTAGAATTGTCTCTGCCACAGTAATCGCGCTGGGTCCCACTGTTCCCACGTCTGCCTCCCTACCAGACTGAGCTCCAAGCTGGCGGGGGCCTTGTCTCCATCTGGGTCCCCAGCTCCCACCGTAGAGCTGGATGGGGAGGGGATAAGCTTAGGGAAGGCTTGTTAGGAACTGAATTGTGGGTTACCTCCAACTAGGATCCACTATGGTAAAAGCTTCAGGTTGAACTGAACCCCAACCAAGTTCTTTAGATGCCTCCCTGGGCCAAGGGAGAGCTTGGTGGGAGGCCTAGACCCACCACAACAGGTAGCATACCTTGGGGACCTACCATTCATCTGGCACCTACTCACCCTTGTACAGGGTTGGGCTTGGCCTCTGCACACCAATACCTACCTAACCACCCTTCCTGCCCCCAACAAAAACTGGCACAGAGGGGCAACTGTGCCTAAGCTCCAACCTAATGAGCAGGATCCAGTTCCATCAGCAGCAGCTGGCTTCCAATCCATCTCCAGCCACGCACTGGCTGGAAGACCTTAGTAAAGGTTATTTCCTTAGTGTTTCCCTCAAGTTAACAGAAGAGGGAGTTGGTGCTCCATACACCAATAGCTGGGCCCCAGAGGCCCCTTCTACTAAGTCAGTGCCTGGAACCTCCTGTCCTTGAACTAGTTCTTGGCTTGGCATCCAGCACTTGCATCCTACCAGTGACCTAAGGACCTTGTGTATGTATGTGTGTCTATCTGCTCTGGTGGGTTCTTATGGGCATCCATCTTTCCAGATAAGGGAGCCTGCTTTAGTGTCCAGGCTGAACTTGAACCCAGAACTGTCCAACTGCAAAGCTATGGCTTCTGTAGTATTGGTACCCAGCCCAGAGACAAGGAACAAATGTTCTGGTGGGGGTGGGGGGGTGGGGCTGGGTTTGAAGTGGGGGATGGTATTGGGGGCAGGTGTTCCTTGGAGGAAAGAGCAGGGCCCTGGGGAGGCTAAAGAACAGCAATGAGTTTGTGAAGTCTGGGTCAGATCTGGGGTCAATAGGTGTTAACTCCAAGTCTTAGCATAGATGGAATGCTTCCGAACCCTCTGTCCCCCCAAATGAATGTCTCTTTCAAATCCCAGTTCAAGGGTCTCCATGGTGGTGCAGGGGTTATATCTTAGCGCTATCAAGCTATTGCCAGCCACTGCAGCATGAGTCATGAGTTCGATCCCTGGCCAGGGAGCTAACCCACATGGCACAGCAGACCTCTCCTGTCTCACCCACTGCTCCCCTCAGCAGTGTATTTCAGTCAGCCCACCTGTTCTGCTCCCCAGTCTGTCTCTGGTGAATCCTCCCACCCTCCTGCACATCTAGCCTGTATCCTGGTTCTTGTATAAGTAAATAAATTTTTAAAAAAATAATAAAAATAAATGTAAAAAAAAAAAAATCCCAGTTCAACTGGTGTCGGCAGAGGACCCTCCCTGATGCTCATGTGGTGGATCCCCACTGGCTCCCACAGCCTAGCTCCCAGCATTGCCAGTTTGTCCAGCCACCATTCCTGCTTCAAGAGCAGAGCAGAGGACCACCGGCTCTTAAGTATGATTGCTAGCCCCAGACTGGATGCACAGCAGGCACCCAGGTAAGACAGACCAGATAGGTGTTCCTAATTGCACCACCCACCTTGCTCCCCAGACCATTCCCAAGACTGGTAGCCAGGCCACTTTAGCCTTGGAGGTGACACTACTATCTGGGCCTGCTTTGCCAGCAGACACACCTGATGAGGACCCAAGGCTTCTTCTCTCATGCCTCACCCCACTCAGGAGCCCAAGTAACCCATAGGTTGAGCCCAAAAATCACAAACACCTGGTCACTTGAGAGGCTACCATAAAAGCAGCCCTGGGGCTCCTGGGCCTTGCTGCCAGGCCTACCACTAAACCCTTCCCACTCCAGCAGGATCTGGGAAGCAAGAAGACCCTTGGAGCACCAGGAGTAAGAAAAAGGCAGGCAAGGGTGGCTGGCCAGGTTTGTGCTCGGACTGTATTCACAGAGATATGTGGCAGCTTACATTGGACAAAATGAATAATAAAAATTGACTTTAAATAGGAAAAACCAGGGCCCTGTAATCCCATGCCACCCTTACACTGGGACCAGGACAGATGTCACAGTCTGGGAAGGGCCAGAGCTGGGCCTGAGGTGCAGACACAGCCTCAGCTTACCTCCTTCAGACACACACACTCACACACGCACACCATACATGTCACACAGACACACACCCCACATGGGAGGGGAGGATTATTGCTGGGCATATGTGTCTATTGTTATGAGGGGAGTCTGGAATGTTCGAGGGTTGGCCAAGGGATTCCTCCCTTTCCATGGCCTGGTCTGGGATGTTCAGCAAGAGGAGTCTTCAGGGCAGGGCCCAGCAGGAGGGACAAGGCGCCCTCGGGGCTGGAAGGCAGAGGCAACCCATCTGGGATAGCCTGGCAGTGGATGATGGTCCCAGGGTTAGACCAATCTCCGGTCACACTTTGGCACAGGCCCAGGGGACACAGAGGACCCAGCTCCAGCTCTGGCAAGTGCTGAGAAGGGGCAGCATCGGGCCCCAAAAAGTGGTGGCCTGAGCCCAGGGCAGCAGGGCAGGCACAAGTCTCACTCAGAGGTCGGTGGCGGCGGCAGCGGTGGCGAGCACAGTGCTGGGGGCTCAGGGCCTGGCCTATCCAAGCTGGACCTGAGGAGCCTTGAGTTTGGCAGTGGCCCCTCTGCCAGCTCTGGGGTAGGTCTTAGAACGCTCTAGTCACTATATACATTCGTACAAATACATAAATACAGAAAGTCCCGAGCTCCACAGACAAGAGCTGAAGGGATGCACCTTTGTCCCAGGGACAGCACAGGCCTTGCCAAACTCAGCCAGACCCGGGTTGAGAGGCAGAGCACACTGGGGTTAGCTCCGGCTGTGTTCCCCAGGCCACAGCTTGAGTGGACAATGGGGAAGACCACTGTGCAAAACTGTAAACGGCGCCTGGAGTGGCTGCTACCGCCAACTGCTGTTGGGGGCCTCAGGCAGGGGGCTAGAGGCGGGTGGGGAGCTCGAGGTGGGTGGGGAGCTCAAGGCGAGCGGGGAGCTCTTCCTCACTGTCGCTGCAGTTCCCACAGCAATCCTGGAGGGGCAGGGAAGACACGGAGGGAGAGAGGCAGAGCGAGCGCTGTTAGCCACAGGGTTGTCACTGAGGCCAGTCCAGGTGCTGCCCAGGGCCATGCTCTGGGGAAGGGGATCACCACAAGGGGTCATGTGTGGACATCTGTGCAAGGCTGCCAGAAATACTAAAGTCAGGGGGAAGAGGTAAACCCCAGACTCTGCCAGGCAAAGCCTCATCTAGCCCCTCTCCCCTGGGGCCAGTGGCGGCAGGGCATGGGGAGACAAGACGGCTAAGCAAGGCCAGCAGCTCGAAGATGCCAGGGTGCAGGTGACAGAAGCAGTGGGAACGGGGCAGGGGAGGGGGAAGCGGGCACCAGACTTCTTTCGCCCACATCTCGCCTCTGCCATGGAAGGGCTGCCTGTGGCTCCCCGAGGCTGGGCAGCAAGGTCAACCCACGGGGAGCCCACACTGCTCACCTCTGGAAAGAGAAAAGAGGCCGTGAGCCCAGCCAAGGGGTGGGGGACAGGCGGGAATGAGGCCAGAGACCCTGGGCACCACTGGCACAGCTGGTGGCTGTCTACTTCCAGCACATGCAGGCACCGGCTCTGCCTCCCACCCACCGTCCCCTGGAGCCAGGCTGGGGGTCCAGGTGGGACACCACTGGGGGTTACCTGGCGACTGAAGAGTCTCTGCAGCAGTCCCTTCTTAGGGGGTGCGGGCGGCTGCCCCTTCCAGTCCAGATCAGGGGGCACTGAGCCGTCCAGTCCAAAGACATTCAATTCCTGAAAGCACTCAGTTTCCACCATCTGCCACAGACAGGCAGCAGTCAGAGCGTCCCCCAGAACTACCCCCCTGAAGCCCACCCCTTCCATTGAGCAGGCCCCACCTCATTCTGCCAGGGGATGGGTACGCTGCCCGTGGCAAACTTCTGGTAGAAGTCCTGATCAGTGGGCTCCAGTTCCACACCCTTAACCGTGGAGAACTGTTCGATGTCCAGAACATCCTTGCAGTAAATGGCTTGGGGCTAGGGGGGCAGAAGTGGCGGTCAGATAGGAACACCACAGACACAGACCACACACACAAAGAAACAAATACACATACACACAAAGACACACAGAGACATGGATACACAGACGCAGAAGACAGATACATACACACAGACACACCTGGACACATACATATATACACACACACACAGACACGCATAGACAGAAGTATATAGATACACAGACACACAGAAAGACACACAGACAGGAAGGTAGCTTAACCCAGAGATTTATTCCAGCATAGGTCTGGTTGTGCCTGCCTTCCGGAGCTCTCTAGTTTGGAGCCAGAAATGGGGTGCTTTATACACTTCGTAAATCACAGCAGTCTTTTCTGAGGCCCAGTTTCCCCTCTGTAGACTGGGGATCATTATTCCTCACTGCTCATTAACCAGTCTGTGGGATCTGTTGTACCCACCCAGGTCCCGAGGAGCTGTGGAAGTGATAACATACATGCCATCCATGTATACATGCCATCTGGGGGTGCAATGGGTGAGGTGAGTAGGGCTGAATCTCAGCTGGACCTCTCAGTGCGGCACCCCTCTGTAGGACCTCGGGCTGGTGGGTTCTCTTCCAGGGATGTCCAGTGGACATTTTACATGTTCCACAGCCAACCAGCCCTCCTGCCTTCCCATACCCCAGGCCTCTGACAGGAGCCCTCCTCACTCCAGAAGGCCCCTGGCTTGTTTGTCTTTACATTGTTTTCTAAATGCTGCTATTAAGGATGTCAATGAAGACAACATTCTGTAAAAGGGTGCAGCTACTTTGGAAAGACGCCTGGCAGTTCCCCACCAGGGTTAAACACCGCACTACCCTACGAGTCAGCAGCAGTTCCACTCTGAGGTGTATACCCAAGATAAGTGGAAATATATGTCCATACAAAAGCTTATTCATAGTAGCCAAAAAGTAGAAATGACCCTACTGTCCATCAACTGATGAGTGGATAAGCAAAGTGTCACATGTTTACACAATGGAATATGCAGTCATAAAAACGGACCAAAGCACAGTCACGTGTCATTTAACTATAGGGAAACGTCCTGAGAAATGGATCACTAGGCAATATTGTCATTGTGTGAATGTTATAGAGTAACTGTACAAACCTAGATGGTCCAGCCTATGACACACTCATGCTGTATTTAGGGACCACCACTGAAATGTGATGTGGCACGTGGCTGTGCTGATAAATGCGACAACACTGATGAACCTTGAAAACACCACGCGAAGTGAAAGGAGCCAGACACAAAGGATCATATAGCATCTAACTCCACTTATACGAAATGTCTAGAACAGTCAAATATAAAGAGACAGAAAGGACACTAGTGGTGGCCAAAGGCCAGGGGAATAGAGAATGGGAAAATGACCGCTAATGGATATGGGGTTTCTCTGGAGGGGAGGTGTGATGATGAAAATGTCCTAAAATTATGTTGATAATTGCACAACTCTTGTAAGTATACTACAAGTCATTGAATTATACACTTTACTTTTTTTTTTTAAGAAAAGATTTATTTATTTATGCATATAAGTGCCAGAGATGTAGGCCAAATATGCGGGGGGTGAGAGGATTCACAAGAGACAGAGTAGGGAACAGAACAGGCAGATTAACTGAAATACACTGCTGAGGGGAACAGCTGGCAAGACAGGGGAGGTCTGCTACGCCATGTGGGTCACCTCCCTGGCCGGGGATCAAACTTGTGCTGCAGTAGCTGCAGATTGCTTCATAGTGTTGATGTTTAAACTCTTGCACCACCAGGGGTGCCCCTGAATTATACACTTTATTAAATGAATTGGGACTGCCCTGGTAGCCTAGGGATTAAGTCTCAGTGCTATCACCGCTATGGCCTGAGTTCAATTCCTGGCCAGGGAGCTGACCCACATGACACAGCAGACCTCTCCTGTCTCAACTGCTGCTCCCCTCAGCAGTGTATTTCAGTAAATCTGCCTGTTCTTTCTCCCCACTCTCTCTGGTGAATCTTCTCACCCTCCCACACCTCTGGCCTATATCCCAGTTCTTCTACACACACACACACACACACACACACACACACACACACACACACACACACAAAGAGAATTCCATGGTATGTGAATTAAATCTCAATAGGGCTTACGGCTGGTAAAAATGATACCATCACTGAGCTCTATTTTCACCTGCTGCTTCTAAAAGGTTAAGCTCCAGAGCACTGATTTTCTCTCTAACTTTGTATGAAAGACTGGGGGGCAGTAAAATGACTTGAAGGTTAATGAGATGATGTGCACAGGAAATAGGAAGGTGTAGACTACAGTGGCTGTGCCAGCCCCGAGGAAGGCTGCTAGAAGCCAGGTACTACCCATGAGTGAGGCCTACATGACACAACCCTTCAGAGGCGTAGTTGACCTCCTAGCCTCCTAGTTGACCTCTCACTTCCACTTACCCTTCTATGGCCTACTACCCACACCTCATGCTTGGTGACAGTCCCTAAAGGCCCATCACACTAAGAATAAGAATCATATCTTTCTCCAAACACACTGGCACCCTGGATGCCACTTACAGCTGGTCCCTGCCCCAGCCCTCCATGCTGTTCCTTCTCCCCGCCCAAATCTTAGCACTGCTCTCTCCTTCACACATTTGAGGCTTCTGTTTAACTGTGAGCTCTACAGAAACCATCCTGTCTAAAAATACGTATGCCCACCCCACATCATTCCTCATCATCTTAGTCTGCTTCTTTCTTCTCTTTTGCTCTTTCCACAACTTGACATTTTTTTCCCTCTACTGGTTGATTTTGGTGGCTCTCCCCACTAGAACTCATACAAAAGTAGAGCTGGGTCCTGTTAACTTACTCTGAGATCAGACACTCAGATATTTGTTGAGTGAATGAACAATCACGTGTGTGACTGACAGTCATCGGCCTGTCCTGTCCACCACCTTCTAGTCTCCCCTGTTTTTCTGGTGAACTGTTAATCACAGGACCTGGTCCACTTGAACATGAGAGAAGGACAAGCACATAACCTGGATGATCAGAACCTTCCCTGTGACCTTATACTCAGTGGAGGATAGTCAACGGGTTGAGCAGAACCAAGAGATGGAATCCTGGCAACAAGGTATGAGGCCCTTATGTTGGGGCTGATCTGGGACTTTCTAGCCAAAGAAACCAGTAAGCTCAACATTGGGCACACGTTTGTGTTAGGTTTCTATTACTTGGAATCTGATGACTCGAGGGTATTCCTGCCTGTAGGAAGCCTGATCCACTGAGATATTCAGTGAATGGATGAGACTCTATAAAGGGGACTCTCTTGCTGGAGGCCCAGAGGTCAAAGTTACCTGGTGTGACAGGCAGCCCTTGTCCTGCCAGCACAACAACCCTACCCCTGTTGGCATCAGCATCTTGGTTTTCCTTTGGGCAGCGGTTTATGTGGGCCAGTGATCCAGAGGTAGCCACCAAGGGGCCTCTGAGTAATTACATGCAATGAGGAGCTGCCTCAGGACTTTTTTTTTCCCTTCAGGGTTTTTTTTTTAAATGATTAGATGAGAGGCACTGTAGGTCAACTGGGGTGGCTAAGCTAGTAGCATGTGGGTCTGGACTAAGCCCACTGCTGTGTACTGGTGACAGCAGCCTGGGTATAAAGACTGTAAGGTGACCAGTAGGAAAGGAAGTGAGACAGAATTCATGTAGCATGGTTAGAGACCTGGTTCCGGGTAAGCCAAAAGACGGACTTATAAGTCATATATTTCAGGGCTTCCCCTGGTGGCGCAGGCAGTTGAGTGCAGCGCTGTGAAGCTGTCCGCAGCCTCTGCAGCACAGGTTTGATCCTGGCCGGCCAGCGAGATACCCATATAGCGCAGCAGACCTCTCCTGTCTCACCCGCTGCTCCCCTCAGCAGTGTATTTCAGTCATTCTGCCTGTTCTGTTCTCTGCTCTGTCTCTGGTGAATCCTTTCACCCTCCTGCACATCTGGCCTGTACCCTGGTTCTTGTATGCATGAATAAATAAATCTTAAAAAAAAAAATTATAAATAAAAGTCATATATTTCAAAGGCTTTTAGCATATTCAGAGTTGTGTAACCATCACACAATTAATTTTAGAAACTCTTAATCACCTCTTCCCACTTCAAAAATCCTCCTGGGGCTTTCTGTGTGAGCCTAGAGGATTACAGGTTTCCCCCAATATCTTTTTTTTTTTTTAATATTTATTTATTTATGATTACAAGAACTGGGGTATAGGCCAGAGGTGAGAGGATTCACCAGAGACAGCAGGGAACAGAACAGGCAGACAGACTGAAGTACACTGCTGAGGGGAGCAGCGGGCAAGTCCGGAGAGGACTGCTGTGCCATGTGGGTAGCTCCCTGGCCAGGGATCCAACTCACACCACAGAGGCTGCAGTCAGCTTCACAGCGCCGCGCTCAACCCCTTGTGCCACCAGGGAGGCCCTCCCTCAATATCTGAAAGTAGAGTGTGCCTACTTGGTATGACCTGGTAAGTTATTTTTGGATCTAGGGACACTTCAACATTGGACACTAAAAGCATTGGAGACCCTATCCTATTTATATGGGTTAAGTCTCAGCACTATGAAGCTATTGGTCACCACTGAAGCACGAGTTCAATCCTTGGCCAGGGAGCTAACCCACATGGCGCAGCAGACCTCTCCTGTCTCACCTGCTGCTCCACTCAGTAGTGTATTTCAGTCAATCCACCTAATTTGCTCCCCACTGTCTCAGGTGTATCCTTTCACCGTCCCCCAACCCCCACACCTCTGGCCTACACCCCAATTCTTGTATGCATAAGCAAATTTTTAAAAAAAATTAATTACTGGGCCTCCCTGGTAGCACAGCAGGTTAAGCACAGTGCTGTGAAGCTGTCCGCAGCCTCTGCAGTGTGGGTTTGATTCCTGGCCAGCCAGGGAGATACCCACATGGCGCAGCAGACCACTCTTGCTTCACCCGCTGCTCTCCTCAGCAGTGTCTTCATCTGCCTGTTCTGCTCCCCACTCTGTCTCTGGTGAATCCTCTCACCCTCCCACGCCTCTAGCCTGTGCCGCAGTTCTTGTATAAAAATAAATCTTTAAAAAAAAATTATTTACTTAATGGGATAACGGGGTTCCCAGCCCCCCACTCCAAATCCTACCAACTCATATCAAATCACAAAGTTCTATTTTCAGATAGCTGGGGCAACTGATGTCTTTGCTGGCTAAGCCATCTAAGTTGGGTGTTCTGACTCTGGCACAGAACATATACTAACCTACCCTCCAAGGGTCCCCAGCCCGCGCCAGGCTAGGTCTGCCCTCAGCCGCAGTGGGCAGTACTCACGTCAGGTTTGAAAGGTGGCTCTAGCATGCCCGCTCCTAGTCGCTTGAAGTTCAGCTTCTTGAAGAGGGGGTGCTCCTTCACTTCTCGGGCACTGCCTCCACGACAGCCCAGGCGCTCAGCAGGGTCCTTGCAGAGGAGCTACAACAAGGCAGGGTCAGTCAGGGTGGCTGGGATACATGCCTCCACTCCACTAGTCTGGCCGCCCGCGCCCACTATCCACAGAGCCCACCTGGGAGCAGAGCGAGCGCGCTTGCTGCGAGAAGCGCTCGGAATACTCCTCCTGCACTTCCTTCACCAGCCGCTCCACCTCCTCCCGCTTGATCTTCTTTTTCCTCTGCTGGAAGGGCGACTGGCCTGCAATCATCTCATACAGGAGGCAGCCTAGTGCCCACCAGTCTGGACTGAATGTGTAGCGCTCATTCTTCACCACCTCGGGAGCTGGGCAGAGGGGCGTGGGGATCAGCGCTGGGTGGGAGGTGGGAGCCTAGCCCAGGGGCCCAGAATGCCCCACACACATTACAGTGGATCAGCTCAAATGAACACCCACCCACCCGTGGGCACCCAAGAGTAGGAGAGTGCTTGGCCCATCAAAGGACAGCAGGGGGGCCAGGGCCAGGTCTTCTGCCTTTTTTTTTTTTTTTTTTTTTTAAGATTTATTTATTTATTCAAGCACTAGGTAGTCAGAAGCGCGGGAGGGTGAGAGAATTCACCAGAGCCAGAGCGGGGAGCAGAGCAGGCAGAAGGCCAGAAGTACACTGCTGAGGGGAGCAGCGGGCGGCAGGAGAGGTCTGCGCGCCATGTGGGACCCTCCTCCGGTGTCCGGGGAGCAGCCGGGGATCGAACCGGCGCTGCAGAAGCTGCGGGCAGCTTCGCAACCCAGTGCTCAACCGTTGCGCCACCGGGAGGCCCTCTTCTGCTTTTTTTCAAGGAAAGACAAACTCATATTTTTAATATAAGGCTGCCTGGCTTTCTCAATGTTAATGACCAATTCAAACTATTTTTAAAATGATTTGATTTGAGCACAAAAGTAGGCCAAATAAGGCCCGTGTAGCTACCAGTTTGCAACCTCTGGATTTAACATGGGAAAGGAGAAGTCTCATTTGCAAAACAGTCTGCCTACCAGGGTTTGCCTCTACTGCATGCTCAAGGCTACCCTAGGGGCAGGTATTATACTTGCAGAAAGTGATGCTGTGAGGCAGGGATGGTGCAGGGTGCTCTGGCCCAAGGAAACACAATAAGCAAAAGGTGGGACCTTAGTGTCATGCAGTCCCTGGGAGCTCAGAGTGGGGCTACGCCTATGAAAAGGGGTTTGAGTCCCCATTCACCCTTCACTGGTAGCCAGGTGCAAGCCCAGCAAATAAGTATCAGGTACAGGAATGATGTGAATTCACATGTGTGCAGGCCCCTGGCTGAATGCTGCTCTCCTAATCTACAAGAGGAAAACAACAGCTCTTTCTAGTTCTTAGGGGTCAGGAGACTCCCAAACTGAATCAGTGGGGGAGTTCACTGTTGAGCCTTCTGTGCCAGGCTCCATGTCTGGTCCCTACAATCTGGTAGTAGGGGTAGAAATTATAAACTGCTTCCCAGGAAAGATAATAGTGTTGGAAGTCAGTGAGGAGACCCAGGAGATGGGTGGCCCAGGCTGGAGGGAGACTCACCCATGTAGCCCACAGTGCCCACTCGGCCTTTGATGGTCTGGCCCTCGGGCACATGCACAGCCAGCCCCAGGTCGGAGATGCGGATATGACCTAAATGTGAGTGGAGGTGCAGGAGCCCCATTAAGCAGGTGGGCCAGGGCTTCCCCACCCCCTACCATCCCTATGGCTCTCCACCTACCGTGGTCATCCAGGAGGATGTTCTCTGGCTTCAGGTCCCTGCAGGGAGAAAAGGGCAGGGTCAGAGATTGCTCTGTTTGCCAGGGAACCAGGAAGGATCTACAGAGCCAGGGCAGCCAAAGCTTGCCAGGCAAATGGAAGGTACCTCCCACCCAAGGCAGGGGTGAAGTAGAGAACAAATCAATAGCCTTGCTTGCCCTTGGTGGTGAGTAGCTCCCTACTTCTCTCCCCTTTGGTGGCTGACTCTACTTTCCTATCTGTCAAATGGGCCTATTCATCCACCCCCTCCTGGGGCTGTTGGGAGGCTCAAACAAAATCATCACCAAGAACAATAATAAGCAGAGTTCACAGTTGAGCCTTCTGTGCCAGGCTCCATGTCTGGTAGGGGTAGGGGTAGAAATTATAAACTGCTTCCCAGGAAAGATAATAGTGTTGGAAGCAGGGAGCTGGCTGGTTCAAGATCACACAGAAAGGGTCAGCAACACTGGATTCACACTTGTGTCAGTCGGACACTAAGGGCTGGGTCCTGAGCCTCTCAAGTCCTCCAGTATGGTTGAGTCTGGAGCCCTGAGCCAGTACGCAGCAGACTGTAGCCTCAATGACAGCCCCCACTTCCACCTGTGCCTTGCCAGCCCCCAACCTGTACACGATGCGTTCCCGGTGCAGGTCCTCCAGGCCACAGCAGATCTCAGCAGCGTAGAAGACAGCTCGAGCCTCCGGGAAGCCAGCCTGGCCCATGTGGTAGATGTGGAATTTGAGGTCACCTCCATTCATCAGCGTCAGTACCAGGCACAGTGCATCCTTGGTCTCATAGGCGTAGGCCAAGCTCACCTGTAGCCAAGGGGATCCATGCCCTCAAGCAGGGGCCTCAGGCCACCTAATGGCAGGGCTGGTACTAGTCACCCCCCAAATCCTTCAGTTGCTTGGGGCCCTACCTGCTCCCCAGGTCTGGTGCCAACACCCAAAGTCTTGCCTTCCTGGGCATCTCCAAGGGGTCAGGGCAGGGTGGAGGGTGAGTCTTCTGTCTGTACTTACTACAAACCTACTGTTCACTTTCTCCAGGATCTGCTTCTCGTTCAGCGCCATGGCCTCCCCTTTGCGTTTCTTGATCCGCTTCTTCTCCAGCTTCTTACAGGCATACATCTTGCCTGTTGCCCGCACCTGGCAGGCACACACCTAGAGCCAGAGTAGATGGGGCAAATGGGAATCAGCCATGCCCTTCCTGGGGCATGCCCTTCCAAGGGCTTAGAGGGGGGAAGGGGCTGATTCAGGATCCAACTTAGTCCATGTTCCGACCTCTGGCCTGGCCACTCACCTCTCCAAAGCCACCTTTGCCCAGCACTCGGTACTGCCTGAAGGTGTTTTTGGTTACTGGCTGCCTGTGGGCAAGGGGTTGGGGAGCAAATGTTAGCTGAGCTGGGGCCCAAGGCCCACGAGAACCCTAGCAACCTGGTCTATCCTGGTCCAGCCTTCGATGAACTCACCTTTCCAGCCATTTCCATTGCAGAAAACGGTTGAAGTAGATGCTGTCGAGGTAGTCAGCAAAGGGGGCCATGCTCAGATACTCGTGGGTCAGTCTGTTGAGAAGGCCCAGCCTGCCAGTCAGCCTGATCCCACAGGTTCTTGGCTCAATGGGCCAGGCCCCTTGTTTGGTGCCTGCTGAGCCCAAAATGCATCATCCTCTACTGCCACCCCACCTCCCCAGGTGGCAGACATACTGCCCATGCTGAAGCTGAGGATGCTACAGAGGGCAGGCACCTTCCCCAAGTCCCACAGCAGAGCAAGGCCAGGAAGAAAAGACAAGCTCCCTCTCAGCCTAGCTGCTGTGCTATTTACAGCCTTCTAGGCCCACAGACGTCCCTCCTCTGGACACAATTCCAGGCCTGTGGCAGCGAGAGGCTTACCGGGTGAGCTCCTGGAAGAGGTCTTTGCAGGGTCCCTGTTCCAGCCTCTGGGCACAGTTAGTTATCAGCTGCCGGGGAACCTCGGGGATGAGGTCAGGACCCTGGGGACAGACCACAGGTCAGTGCAGGGGGTCCCCCTTGTCCAAGGGCAAGATGGCAGATATCTTGGGCAGAGATGGAAGATATCTCAAGTCTGTGTCTGGGGTGGCTGTAGGTCAAGGGAACACCAGCGAGTGCCCAGTTGCAGAACTCCATCCTGTTGCGCCTCTTGGGGCAGGGTGAAACAGAGCCGCTGGCAGCCTATTTGGCTCAGAGTGCTGCTCTGTCCTTCTGGGCTCCATGCCCACAGAACTGCCTGGTGCGCCTGGAGCAGCTCCAGGGTACTCTCTGCCCAGGCTGTGGTCATTTCTCTCCCCATCACTGAGCTGTGCTCACTGCTGTCATCCCTCCATCACTGCTCACTCACCGTGTGGCTCAGAAAATTCTGCATCAGCCGCCACCCACACGCCTTCCGCTTCTCATCAGGGGTCACTTCATACTCCGCCTGCAGGATGGAGGCAGAGACGTTTGGGGGATGGGAAGAGCGACAGGTGTGGGGAGCTTGGGCACATGTGGCCTGGGACTTCCACTCATCCTCTGCCTGAGGCCTCTGGACCTGGGTCTGGGCTGCACTTACCACCCCATCCAGGAAGGCAATGCAGCGGGTCAGCTCTGGCCTTGTGGCGCAGAACTCTCGGAACAGCAGGCGTCCGATGGGCTGCCGCTCGCACAGGCTGTGGTAGTCACGCTCTGCGGGCAGAGGTGGGTGCTGCTGGGTTCCCAGGCCTAGAGCCAGCCAGCGGGGCACTTCTGTCTATACTGCCAGGCCTTGGGCCCCAGCGACAGCTTCTAGGCCTGCAGCATGGCTGCCATTATCTCTTTTAGAATCCTCACCACAACCCTGAGGTAAGCAATACTGTTTTTCCCATCAGAGCTGGGGATTCCAAGACCCACATAGGCTAAGTGACACACAGGTCCACAAGGTCACATAGCCAGGACTGTGGCTCTAGAGTAGGGCCCTCACCTCCCCCTTGCTGGCTCACATCACTTGCATATGTCACAGGGTTGGGGTTGGGTGTGGTCTGTGAGGTTCCGGGCAGGGCCAGGCACACACCTGCTGCCTGCCTGGCGAAAGTGGGGAGGAAGCTGTGGCTTCCGTTGAGCTCAAAGCTAGGTCTCCTTCCCAAGCAGTGGAAGAAGCCACGGTATACCCCGTGCCCATATGCAGGCTATCAGAGGGGGCCCAGACCCTTCTGTCCCCTTCTACAAGGAACCCTGCCACACTGCCCAGGCTGAGGGCCTTTAATTAAAGCTTTGCTGGGTAGGGCAGAACTAGAGTTTCCGTCACAGTCAATCTGTGGGTGGTTCCAGCCCCCACTGCGTTGTCCTGTGAGCCTGACCCTCCCTTCCTCTGCTTCTCTTAGAATGCCCCAAATCTGAACCTGCCCTACTCCCCACACCCACACACCCTGCCCCTGCTATCCTGTTTGCTCTCTGCTTTCCCCCTAACCCAAACCCAGAAACTGGAGCTTGGCAGGATGTATGCCCCCCAGACCCCTCAACCCTCTCCTTCCACCCTGAGCCTAGGTCTCAAGGGAGGTTCCCGATCATCAGTAGGTCCCCCTGGCCTCAGCCACCTCCTCAACCCCATCTCCACCCAGGCCTCACCAAGACTGAGCCGCAGCTCTTCGCATTGACTGATGTGGGGAAACTGCAGCATCTGACGCCATTTCTTGCTTTTGCCTTTGCGATTCCCACCACCACCTGTGGGAACAAGTGCGTGCTGGGTCTGGGCTTCCTCTTCACCCTCAGCATGCTCTAGAGACCTGGGGTTCCAACTTCAGCACAGTGCACTCTGGGAGGCACCCTAGGCTCTAAAAATCCCTTGCTGGCCTCCAGGATACACACTGTCCCCTGGGCCCTCCTGGGTTGGATAAGCCATGAGGGGCAGTGAGGCCAGGCTAGTGAGGGAGGGTGGGGTTTCCAGGTAGCTTCAGCAAGGGGTCCAGTCTTAGCCGCTTCCTCCAAGGTAGGGGTGTCCCAAGTGAAGTAGTGAAGGACATCACAGAGAAGGTGGGAACTCGGTAAATCAAGGCCCAGAAAGGAGAGATTCCAGGTCATACTCGAGAAGCAATAGTTTGGGCCACTGGGAAAGCTAAAGTTCCCTATTCCTGGCCCCCGCATTTGAGCTATCAGAGACTGAAATAAGGTGGTGCCAGGATGGCTGGCACTCAAGATCCACCCACTGCACACAAGGGCTTCCCTGACACTTGTCACCTTATTTTACCTAACTGACCCCATCTATAGTTGCTGAGACCAGGGTAGTGGCTCAAGTGCCCATAAGGCCAGGCAGATATGCTTAATGTGGGTCAAGTGGGAGACAATAGGGAATGGTTGGGAGTGTGGTGAACTGTACCAGGCATGCCCCTTCCAACAGGGACAAGTACATTAGAACTCCAATTGCTTGGTTGTTGCTAGGCAGGAATGCTGATTGCTTGTGGCCTGCTTCCATTTAATTTCTCAGAAGCATCTGGGAATCTGGACATAACCCGTATGCCTTATGGGTTCCTTTTTTATTAAAAACCCACTGAAGCCAAATAAATAAAACATGCTAAAGAGCTGGCCAGATGTGGCTCACCAGCCACCAGGTTGAGAAGGGAGGAAAGGGTCTGTGCCTGGGGTCTCACAGACCTGTGTTTGAATCTCTAACTCACACATCACTTGCCCTGCAAGAACTTCAATTTCTCCCAGTGCATTTTGGATCCAAAGCTACCTCCAGAGGTGTTGTGAGGGTGAGCGGGAGTCTGTCTGGCTCCCAGCCGGGCTGTGGCAAAAGGAGAGCATCCCTCCAACAACTTGATGACAACCTCAGGAAATCACTTTCTTGTGCCTGGCCTCAGTTTCCCCAGCCTTGTTTTCATCTGAACTGGGTGAAGGCACATGGCGTAGGGGAAATGGGTAGGTCTCCCTGACCTAAGCTGCCTGGAGGAGGAAGTGTTGCAGGCACCCATTGAGAAACTTGCTAGCAGCCCTCCTGCAGTCAGTCCCAGCACACCCCAGTCATTGCTTCACTGCTAGTAAGCAACAGACCCCCCACTCGCATCCCTTACTCAGGGCCAGGCGTCCCCAGAAGGGGAACTCATCCCCCACCCCTGCAGGTCCCTCACCCAACTCTCCATGTGCTGCCTCCCCCAACCAGTTACTTCCTCCTCCCCCTCCCCCTCAGCCACATCAAGGCAGAAGCAGAGTCACATGCAAATATCCTGTGCTGGGGTGGAACTTCTACCGGTAGTGGGCTCCTCCCCACCCTAGCCTGGCCCCCTCCATGGGCCCCTGGGAAAGGAGGACTGAGTAAAGGCTCACATCCCAGGCCTACTTCATCCTTGCAGCCATTCTGCCAAACCTGACCCAAATTCATGGGGAAACCCCAGGTTCTGAAATGAAGAATCTATTTGTCCAAGATCACAAATTCTGAAGGTGGCAAAGCAGGACTGAAACCCAGCTCCCCAGGACCATAGCCCAAGCTCTTTGCCCACCCCCACATAACAGGCATCTATCAGGTGTCAACTGTATACATACACCAATCACTGAAGGCCTTGGATCATGTGGGAACCTGGCAAAGGCCCTGACCCCAAGCTGTCAGCCAGCTCATGAAGTGATTCTGATGCAGCCAGCCCATGGGCCAAGGACTCAGTGAAAACTGGGATTCCTTTTCTTGGTTTCCCTGTCCCCAACCATTTCACAAGAGAGATTTGTCTAGAGTCATGCAAGTGGGAGGGGCAGATCATGTTGGGGTGAGGGTTCTTCAGGGGAGGGTCCCCAGTCTGACCATACTCCCCAGAGCCTCCGATACAGCTTGAGGAAGCCTGTCCGAGAGTGCCCACACTCTCTAGCTAGTCAAGATGGTGCTCTCAGCAGGCCTGAGGCCTGAATGGACTACAGCTCTTGGGAGGGAGTCCTGGCCAGGCTCTCCCAACTCCTCCTCCCTGGCTGGCTGGATGACAAGGCAGAACAGAACCGGCAGATGCCCCCAGAGACTGTGAGGAAGACCAGAGGCTAGGAGGACAGAAGATAAGGAAGGTTCCGGGCACTAAGAACCCAGCCTGCCCTGGGGTCAACAGGGAGCACCAGATGTTGTGCCAGCTGGGGTCTCCTCTAAGCTTCCTACAGACTGTTGGAGACATCCTGTGTCCTAGATCTAGTCAGTCAGTCTCTGTGACCTTGGGGCTAGCGCCTCATCTGAATCTCAGTTTCCCACCTGTAAAATGGGGCACAAAAACAAAGCAGATGACTCTTTCAGCCTGGAAGCCCAGAAGAGTGGAAAAACTGTCTCAGTCCAAGAGTTCCAAAAAGGGTCTTCTTCATGCTGGGTCTCCAGCACCCTGGACAGGACAGGACAGAGTAGATGCTTGCTGATTATGTTACTGAGATGGGCATGGTAGGGGAGGGGCAGATTGATAACAGAGCAGTGAGGGCTAGGTATGGTCCTCCTGTGTCCTGCAACCTCGTAGAGCCAGCACCTGATAACACCTGAAGCCGGAGTCATGAAGAAGTTAGGCACAGACCAGGTTTATATGACTGGCTCAAAGTGCAGGGCTTTGCACTTATGGTTTGGCCACCTGGGCATGCTCTCTTCCTTCAAAGCTCTGCTCTTACTTATTTCTGTGCCCATTTGCCCTACTAGACCCTGGGCTTCCTGAGGTCAAAAATGGTGACTCATTCACCTCTGTCCCCAGTGTCCTGAGGCACGGAGGAAGTGTTTGTAGGATTGGTAGCATATACGACTAGAAGCAGTTTTCCCAAGTCGTGTGGGCTGTGCTAAGGTAGAGGTCCCTCATTCATTTTCAGCTTATAACCTGCACCAACTTGGTGCCTGCACAGGCTGGGCGCCCGAAGCTCAGCGCAGGGTCTGGGCCCTGGGCACGTGCGATAGGCTGCCCCTTCCTGGGGCATCTTTTCACCTTTCACTAGGGAGAGGGTTCGGAGAGGCGCTCCGGGGCTCAGATCTCACCCCGTCCCTCTTCCTTCCCTCACCCCCGCCCCCCCGCAGCCGCCTCCCAGCGAGGGCGGTGGCCTGACCCCCGCCCCTTCCTGGGCCCTGAGTCCGGGGGGCAGGTGCGGAGGAGATGAGACGACCGGCCGGAAGGGTTAGTGTCTGCGCTGGTGCGGGGGAGCCCTAGGGGACCGCGCGGCTGGGGCGCCCCACCGAGCTCGGAGGCCGCGCGCGAGCGTCCTCTCAGCCGGCCGCCCCCCCGGCCGCCTCACCTTCCCGGGCCTTGAGTAGCACCGTGTTCGCCACGATGTTCTCGAGCTCCATGGGGTGCGGCGCCGCCGGGCCCGCCGGGCCGCGCCGCCGGCCGGGATCGCGCTTGGGCCGGGGCCGGATGGCGATCGGCGCGGCTCGGCTCGGCTCGGCTCGCAGTGACCGCGCCGCGGCCTCCCGGGCCTCCCCGGCCGCCGCCGCCCGCCGCGCTCTCTCCGCCCCCTCCCGGGGGCCACCCGGGCGCCGGCCCGCCCCGCCCCGCCCCGCCCCGCCCTCTGTTTACTTTACTTGGCCACTAACCGGCCGGACGCTCCCCGCGCCGTCCTCCCATTAGCCAGCCTCTGCAGTAGCCCCGCCCCCTGAGCCAGGGATCGGCTCGAAGGAGCAGAGGCGCGGGGGCCCTCATACGTCACCTCCTTCTGGTCGGTCTGCGGGTGGCGTTCAGCCCCAGGTTCGAATTTTGGGCAGT
>NC_140076.1:69567541-69759310 GCF_964194135.1 Talpa europaea | reverse complement strand
GGCCCGCCTTCGCTTTTCCAGGGTTTGTAGGGGGCGCGTATGATATCCTGGGCCTCCTGAGAAGCGCCTGGAATTTGCTTGGGCCATGTGTCCCGCCGTATTTTTTTGGGTCGGTCCATCCTGGAACGCACGTATCGGAAACTGGAGAGACCCGGAGGAGGCTGGCGGCCTCCCCAGCAGCCCCGGACGCTCGGGTCCGGCAGCCGCAGGCGCCCCCGTCCTGCCCCCGCAGCCGGATGTTGTGATTCTCTCCACCCACACGGCCTCGCCCGCCCTCGGCCTCTGCTGCCTTATAAGGCAGCACTACCAACCCAAGACGTTGATGTGAGCTCACGCCCATTGCACAGGTGGGGAGCTGAGGCGCCTGAGGGCCAGTGGCTGGATCCCCGCCGGAGACTAGAGAGAATATAGGCCGAAAACTTACAGCCAATCAGCACCTCTGGCTCATCCTCTCTCCTTCCACCCGCATTTCACACTGCAGGAAACCGAGGCTTGCCCAAACTCAGCGAGTAAGGCAGAGCCTAATTCAACTAGGTTTCTTTGCTCCCTATCCATTCATTCATCCAAAAATACAGAACATTCGTTTTGTGCGTGGCAGGGAGCCAGGTGCTGGGCAATAACGAGGTGTCAGCAGATACCTGCTTACATCCAAGAGGTTTATAGGAGAGACTCCTGTAAATAAACAGAATGGTCTCAGAGAATAAGTGCTATTAAGACAGAATAGTGAGGGGGAAAGTCTCAGTGTATGATCTGAGCAGATCCAACCACACAAAAATTTGGAGGAACAGAATTCCAAGCAGAGGCAACAGGCAAGTGCGGAGACTCTAAACCTAGAAAAAATTTGGTGTATTCACGGGTCAGGCTGGAAGCCCAAGGTCTGGGATGACATGAAGGAACAAGAGCACCAATTCCATCACTCTAGGCTTTGTAGACCATAGCAAGGAGTTTGTTTTTAAGTGAAATATGAAACCCTTGGAAGGATGGTTTATACTTCAAAAAGGTAACTCCATAGTTATAGTAGACTTTTAAGGGGCCCAGAGTTGAAGATGAGAGAGCAATTAGGAGGCTACATAATTCCAGGAGAGAGGAATGGATATTTGGATCAATAAGGTGACAGTGAAGGAGGCCTCCCTGGTGGCCTAGGGATTAAATCTCAGGGCTATCACCGCTGCAGCCTGGGTTCGATCCCCAGCCAAGAAGCTAACCCACATATGGCACAGCAGACCTCTTCTGTGTCTTCTGCAGCGCCCCTAAGCAGTGTTCCTGCTCTGTCTCTGGTAAATCCTCTCACCTCTGGCACCTCTGGCCTACACCCCAGTTCTTATATGCAATAAATAAATCTTTAAAAAAAGGGGGGGGCGCCCTGGTGGTGCAGGGGATTAAGCACAGCACTGTGAAGCTATTCACAGCTATTGCAGCACGAGTTCAATCCCTGGCCAGGAGGGTGACCCACATAGCGCAGCAGACCTCTCCTGACTCACCTGCTGCTCCCCTCAGTAGTGTGTTTCTCCTGACTCACCTTTTCTGTTCCCTAGTCTGTCTCTGGTGAATCCTCCCATGCCCCACACCTCTGGCCTGTAACCCAGTTCTTGTATGCATAAATAAGTCTTTTTAAAAAAAGATGACAGTGGAGATGATTATAGGATACATTTGGGTATAAAGAGAAGTGCCTTGAAAAGGGCAGGTACCTCATTTAGTGGAAGCTTTGTGTCCAAGTGAATGAACACTTGGATGAAGTGAGAATGTACAGATTTCAGAGGTAATTGGAGTGGGGAGGGAAAGAGCCTTCTGGAGGGAAGGCCAGTGATGTTAAAGCTGTGTAGAAGAAGGTGGTAAGGGCTCATACATTCAGCCCCTGCAGGCAAAGCACTGGGCTAGGTTTTTAGGGGCACATTAGGGCGAGTATAGGAGCAAGAAATGAGACAGAGAGATATAGATCTTGGAGGTTGGAGGCCAGATAAGGAATTTCAACTTCATTTTGAGGATAGTGGGGAGCTGTCAAGGGTGTTTTAAGCCAGGAAGTAGTGTGATCAGCTTTGCCCACACAGAAGGCTCGTGGATGGGGATAGGGAGCCAGGGCTGAGAGAGAGTGATTTAAATTGACTTGTAGACACCATTTTGGTGCCCAGGACCTGACTGTTCCTCTAGTATGGGAAGAAACATGTGAAATGCAGGACCTGTCTTCCATCAGGAAAATCAGAGAGCAAGCAGAATTTCTTCTCCAAGACCACTGATAACTGGAGCATGTTTTCAATGCCTCCAATTAGGCCTTTGAATCCACATCTGAGACACCTTTTCACATTCATTATGGAAGCAGTGGATGGGGAGGGGGTGGCTGGATGGGGAGGGGGTGGCTGTCAAGCCCAGTCCTTCCTGGGGTTAGGAGAGTCAGCAGGAGCTGAATTCAGTCCCTTGTCCCCCCTAAGTTGCCCAGAATTGGTTTCCTTGTTTACAACCAAGTATCCTGAGTAAGTCAGGCAGGAGACTTTTTAGGAAGAACCATTAGAGAGGAATGATGCTGTCCTGTGCTAGGGCAGTGGTCAAAGGGTACAGACAAGTAGCCAGACTGAATGCTATGGTGAAACTGGGAAGATCCGGGGATTGATATGCGGTAAGGAGAGGGAGGTGCCTCTTGCAACTCTCAGGTTCTGGCTCTTCAACCATCCTCCACCTACAGCCAAAGTGATCCTTATTAGAAGGGAAATCTGCCCCCAACCATGTGAAACATGCATTTCTAGACATTTATCCTACAAATACAATTGCACTCAAGCACATAAAAGTTCAAAAAGATGAAAGGCATTCGTTAAGTAAAATTTGGTCTTCTCCTATACAGGAATACTATGTGTGTGTCTCTCTCTCTTTTTAAAGAGATTTATTTATTTATGCATACCAAAACTGGGGTATAGGCCAGAGGTGTGTGTGTGTGGGGGGGAGGGTTGTGAGAGGATTCACCAGAGACAGAGCGGGGAACAGAACAGGCAGACTGACTGAAATACTCTGCTGAGGGAAGCAGTAGGCAAGTCAGGAGAGGTCTGCTGCACCATGTGGGTAGCTCCCTGGCGGGAATCGAACTCGTGCTGCAATGGCTGCGGATAGCTTCATAGGTTGCATTTTAACCCCTTGCGCCACCAGGGAGGCCCCCTATGTGGCTATCTATTCAAAAAAGTATACAGGTGTTTATCTTTTTTGAATGCTGAGTAATATTCCATGGTATATATGTACCACATCTTCTTGATCTAGTCATCTATTTTTGGGCATTTGGGTTGTTTCCAAAGCTTAGCTATTGTAAATAGTGCTGCTATAAACATAGGGGTGCAGGTGTTCTTTGGAATTGATGTTTCTGTGTCCTTTGGGTAAATACCTAGGAGTGGAATTGCTGGATCATATGGAAGCTCTATGTTTAGTAGGTCCAGAAATCTCCACACAGCTCTCCATAGTGGTTGGACCAGTTTGCACTCCCACCAACAGTGCAGAAGAGTTCCTTAAGGGATCATGCTCAGCGAAATAAGCCAGAAAGAAAAAGAAAAATACCGGATGGTCTCACTCATAGCAGGAATCTAGAAAACTTAAATAAAGGACCAGGAAAATGAATAACTATAAGAAAGTGAAAATCAAAATCAACAAAAATCTATGAACCAGAGACACTTTTGGGGGGGTGGGTGGAGGGAGGGGAGGGATTGGGGTCAAAATGGGGGGGTTGAAATTGTATGGGGAATATAAAAATAAAATTTATTATAAATAAATAAATAAATAAATAAAAATATACAGGTGCTCTTCCTGTGCTGATATAAATAATCTTCAAGATATATTGCTAAACAAAAACAAAAAAAGCAAAGTGCAGAATGGAGTGTAAGGTTTCTTATTATTTGTGTAAATAGGATCAGGAGAGGCTGGGCTGGGCTGCAGTAACACATTTCAGTGACTTTAAAACAACAAAAAGTTCTCGCTCTAGTCCACTACAGGTGAGCGGTCACTCAGGGACCCAGGATGATAGGGCCTCCCTTTCAGTTTGCTCTTCTACATAGATGACAGTACGAGATGTGGTGAATCACACAGTGGCCCTTAAAGTTTGCACCCAGAAGTGATGCAAACCACTGCTGCTCATGCTTCATTGGCCAAGACGAACCACATGGTCACAACTCACTTGAAATAGATGGGGAGGTAGCGCCCCTGCTAAGGCAGCTTGTATTTTGCAAAGACGAGCAAAGTATCACTCCACAAGCATTTCTGTGATGTCACCTTACCACCCCCACATCAAGAGATAGGGTCTCGTTTCCTTGTCTTTAATTCTGGTCTGGGCTTCGTGACTCTTGTTATCAGCAGCACATGGTAGAAGAGATGCATAACAAGCCTGAGAAAAGGTCACCTACTCAGAAAAGGTCACCTACTCAGTTGTGCCTTTTTTGTAGTACTTGCCTTCCAGAAACCTCTCTGAGATGTTCGTGCAGAATCAGCAGTCAAGCTATGAGAAGCCCAGACCTAATGTAAAGGCCCTATGTAGGTGCTCTGGTTCACAGTCCCAGCAGAGCCCAGCTTTCTGGTCTTCCACCTGAGCACAAGAGTCATGAATGAAGAAGCCTCTGGATGATTCCATCTTCCAGTCATTCAAATCAGCCCCAGCCACACAAATATCACCAGCTGAAACCTGGTGTTGTGGCATGGAGCCAAGCCATACCTGCAGAGCCCTACCTGAATTCCTGACCCGCAAAACCTATGAGCACAATAAAAAAGTTGTTTTATGTCACTACATTGGGAGTGGTTTATTTTGCAGGAATAGATTCCTGGTATATGTCTGGAAGGAGAATAGAATTGGAAAGAGTAGCAAGTACCACAGACAAATTTGCTTATATGTGCATGGACTGCCTCTGGGAGCAACAGAAGGCCTTGGAAATATTGTGCATCACTACCAAGAGTAATTAAGTAAGTGGCTGGGGATGGGGATGGGAAGAGGCTTTTCATACTATATACACTTTTAGACTCTTCATTTTATAGCATGTGACTGTGTGGCTTATTTCTCAAATGGGCAACCTGATCTGGTCACTCCTCTCAGCATCCTCCAGGGGCACTAGAGTGGACTCAAGGGCTTCCTGGGGTGGACTGGTTGGTCTAAGGTGGCCCTATGACCCTCTCCCCCTATCCTGGTAGTCACGCCCTGCTGCAGTCACCTTCACCCTTGAGCATGAGCTGGATCTGATACTGTTTTTTTTTTTCTTTAAGATTTATTTATTCATACATACAAGAACCAGGGCACAGGCTAGATGTGAGGGAGGGTGAGAGGATTCACCAGAGACAGAGTGGGGAACAGAACAGGCAGACTGAAATACACTGCTGAGGGGAGCAGCGGACGAGACAGGAGAGGTCTGCCCCACCATGTGGATATCTCTCTGGCTGGCCGGGATCGAACCCGTGCTGCAGAGGTTGAGGACAGCTTCACAGTGCTGCAGTCAACCCCCTGCACCATCAGGGAGGCCCTGGATCTGATACTGTTACAGAGCAACCCCAACCGGAAATGGGATGGCCTGGATGCGAGTCCTCACCTACGTGCTTAAAGAAAACTCAGGACAGAACCCAAGGGCAGGCATACAGAGAAAGGTTAATAAAAGGGTTATTTATTGATACAAGGGAAATGATAAGAAAGGAACCATGCATGTACACACACACACACACACACACACACAGAGACAGAGACAGAAAGAAAGAAAGAAAGGTTAATTGATCAAACATCCTACTTACAGCACTAAGACGGAACCCCAGGTGCATGCTGAAGGCAGGCAAAACCAAGACCCCTGAAGGCTCACATACATTCGATTTTGTACCAAGCACAGCTGCTTAACTCCACCCTTACTTCCCAGCAATCCCCACTTTGAAAAATCAAGAGTCATGGCAGATTCATGGCATGATGGGAATTGTAATCTTCAGCACCTGGGATCTCTTTGGCATGGAGGAGGGGGTGGAGTCCGTAAAACTTTAGTTGGTGGAGTTCATTCAGGACATACTATTCCCCCAACAATACCTCACTTCTAGTGAAAATGCAACAGAATATCACTGCCAAGATTAGGTTACTCAAAAAACAGCAGCTTCCTTGTTAGGCACTGCCTCTCACCCTCTCACTGCCTCATTGTGAGGGAAGCCAGTTGCCATGTAGTGATCTGCCCTGTGGTGAGGCCTGCATAGCAGGCAACTGAGGTCTTTGGCCAACAGCCTTGTGAGTGACCTTGGAAGTGGCCCTTCTCTCAGTGGAAATGACCGGAGCCTAATGAGACACTCTGATGCAGAGGCTCCCAGTTAAACAGTGCCCAGGCTCCAACCCACAGAAACTGTAACATAAGAAATGTTAGCCAGAAAAGAGACAATAACCAAAACAAAGAGAAACTCCACCAACTAGGAGAAAATTTTTGCACACAACACTAATGATAAAGGAATGATCACAAAAATCTACAAAGAGCTGACGAGACTCAACAAAAACAAAGAAAATAATCCAGTCAAAAAATGGGCAGAATTGAGCCTCCCCGGTGGCGCAGCGGTTGAGCGCTGCGTTGCGAAGCTGCCCGCAGCCTCTGCAGCGCCGGTTCCATCCCCGGCTGCTCCCCGGCCACTGGAGGAGGGTCCCACATGGTGCGCAGACCTCTCCTGCCGCCCGCTGCTCCCCTCAGCAGTGTACTTCTGGCCTTCTGCCTGCTCTGCTCCCCGCTCTGGCTCTGGTGAATTCTCTCACCCTCCTGCGCTTCTGACTGTACCCAGTGCTTGTATAAATAAATAAATAAATAAATAAAATCTTTTTTTTAAAAAAAGACTTCAATATCTTAAAAAAAAAAAAAAAAAAGGGCACAATTGCTAAAAAGAAACTTCTCCAAAGAAGAAATACAAATGGGGCCTCCCTGGTGGCGCAGCGGTTGAGCGCTGAGCTGCGAAGCTGCCCGCAGCATCTGCAGAGCCGGCCGGTTCCATCCCTGGCTGCCAGGAGAGGGTCCCACATGGCGCATAGACCTCTCCTGCCACCCGCTGCTCCCCGCAGCAGTGTACTTCAGTCCTTCTGCCTGTTCTGCTCCCCGCTCTGGCTCTGGTGAATTCTCTCACCCTCCCACACTTCTGAATGTACCCAGTGCTTGTATAAATAAATAAATAAATCTTTAAAAAAAAGAAAGAAATGTTTATTTAAAAAAAAAAAAAGGAAATACAAATGGCCAACAGGCATATGAAAAAACGTTCAACATCACTTGCAATCAGGGAAATGCAAATCAAAACTACAATGAGATACCATCTCACACCAGTGAGAATGGCACATAGTAAAAAAACTAGCAACAACAAATGTTGGTGAGGTTTGGAGAAAAAGGAACTCTCCTGCATTGCTGGTGGGAGTGCAAACTGGTCCAACCACTATGAAAAGCTGTGTGGAGATTCCTCAACCTACTAAAGATAGAGCTTCCATACGATCCAGCAATTCCACTCCTAGATATTTACCCAAAGGACACAGAAACATCAATTCCAAAGGGCAACTGTACCCCTACGTTTATAGCAGCACTATTTGCAATAGCTAAGCTATGGGAACAACCCAAATGGCCAAAAATAGATGATGGATCAAGAAGATGTGGTACATATATACCATGGAATATTACTCAGCATTCAAAAAAGATAAACACATGCAGTTTGCAACAACATGGATGGAGCTGGAAGGGATCATGCTCAGCGAAATAAGCCAGAAAAAAAAGAAAAATACCGGATGGTCTCACTCATAGCAGGAATCTAAAAAACCTAAATAAGGGACCAGGAAAAAAATAACTATAAGAAAGAAAAAATCAAAATCAACAAACAACTATGAACCAGAGACACACTATGGGGGGGGTGGGCGGGGAAAGGAGGCATTGGGGTCAAAATAAGGGGGTTGCAATTGTATGGGTAATATAAAAATAAAATAAAAACAGGAAAAAAAAAGAAATGTTAGCCAGTTAGCTTCTAAATATGGGGACAGCTTTGTTATTTATTGTTAGCAGCAATGGATAACTAATACACTGCCCAGTAAAATTAAAAATAAGACACAATCTGGTAATCATTTCATAATATATGTAAATCAAAACCATCATGTAGTACACTTCCCACGTATACAGTGATATGTGTTAATTATTTCTCAACAAAACTGAAAAAATAACAAGCCCCAAACTCCTCCCCAACATTATCTCACATGCTTCTACATCTTGTCACACTGTGTAAAGCTCAGACACACACTGACCCTCTTTCTGTATCCACCTGGATTTATGCTGTCCACTACAGGGACACTACCCACATGTGGCTATTGAAATTAATTAAAGTGAAAAAAAGAAAAAATTCAGTTTATCAGTCACACTAGCCACATTTCAAGAGTTCAATAACCACCTGTGATGGTGGTCACCATATTGGACAACACAGAAACTTATCAAACAGCACTGGTCTGGAGGAGGGAGTGGCTTATGTTTGTGCAAAGGTTTCACAGAGACAGCTTAAATAACTTGGAGAAAATGATGCCACCAGCGAAGGAGGAATGAAGAGAGTGGCTGGGGGCTTCTGACCCTCCTGACTTGTCCTTAAACACCAATTCTGCAACCTGTTGAATTCTGTGCTTCATGTATCTGCTAGAGGCCAGTGGGCTTTTTGTGTATCCAGGGGCAAAGATCTCCGCCCCAGCTGTAGAAAGAATCCAGGGCAAGGAGATAGTATCTTTCTGCTCTGGGCCAAAACATTGAAGGAAGAGATACAGATGTGTGAGGAGAACTGGGGTAAGTATGAAAATTTGCTAAGAAGGCAAATAAGTGCAGGTGGAAATGTTTCTTTGTAAATGTCTATAGATTGAATGCAGACCTCATGTCAGTCTATGCCCTTTTGCATGTATTTCCTTTCCACATCTCAACAAATCTACCACAGTGTGAGTGCTCATCCCTCCCTAAGAGACATGGTTCAGAGAGCATTAAGGGTCTGAGAGGTTGAACCTCCGACCTATGACCAGGCCAGAGGTCAGTGGCCAAAATGGGATCCGGGGACTCCCTGGTGGCACAAGGGGTTAAGCATTCAGCACTACAAAGCTATCTGCAGCCACTGCAGCAAGAGTTCCATCCCTGGCCTGGGAGCTGACCCACATGGCATAGCAGACCTCTCCTGTCTGGTCTGCTGCTCCCCTCAGCAGTGTATTTCAGTACATATGCCTGTTCTGCTCCCCACTCGGTCTCTGGTGAATCCTCTCAACCCCCTGCATCGCTGGCCTGCACCCCAGCTCTTGTATGCATAAATAAATACATCTTTAAAAAAAAAAAACAACAACAAAATGGGATCTGAAGTTTTCCTGGTACAATTTCATTGCTCTTTTTCTTCCCCAGTCCCTACTTCTAACTTGGGGAGGTTTGCAGGAAGAGTTTTGTTTTGTTTTCTTCTAGGAACTTTCTGGTAACATGTGAACTCTTGCACTAGTTAGAACTTTTGGTTCCACTAAAACTGGCTTAGGCAAAAAGGGGGAATTTATTGGTTCAAGTGACAAGACAGTATCTTTAGATCCCAGATCTCAGAATTTGTCTTTCCCACATTCTGACCTGTGTTGTCTTTATTCCCAAGCAGGTTATTCCTCTGAGATGGAGCCAGAAGCCCCAAGCTCACGTCTAACAATATGGCAACTTCTAGGGAAAGACAAAACCCTCTATTCCCTCTATTATGATAATTCCAGCAAAAAACCTGGGGCTACTTTTCAGTGGTTTGATTTGGGCCAGCTGTTCACTTTGAACCAGTTACTGAGGTCAGAGAAAGACCTGATTCCTCAGGTCTAGATCACATGCCCACACCCTCAGCTAAAGGTTGGGGTTAACTTTATTTTATCCACTTGATGGAATGAGTATGGATCCTCACCCAAAGGCATGTTATTTATTTATTTGTTTGTTTGTTTGTTTATACAAGCACTGGGTACAGTCTGAAGCGCGGGAGGGTGAGAGAATTCACCAGAGCCAGAGCGGGGAGCAGAGCAGGCAGAAGGACCGAAGTACACTGCTGAGGGGAGCAGCGGGCGGCAGGAGAGGTCTGCGCGCCATGTGGGACCCTCCTCCAGTGGCCGGGGAGCAGCCAGGGATCGAACCCGGGCCGCAGTGGCCGCGGGCAGCTTCGCAACCCAGCGCTCAACCGCTGCGCCACCGGGGAGGCCCAGAACTTGGATTCTTGATGACATTGTTAAACAAATGAAAGTACTATCCCTGAACTCTAGATCTCTTGTGATGTGAAACGATTAATTTGAATTTCCTTATTGCTTAATTACTTAAGCTTGGTTGTGCAAAGGCATCCAAACTAACTATATGTAGCAGGCTCAGGGCACAAGTGGTACTATGCCAGACTACAACTCTTCTCCCCATTCTTGTGTGGCCTCCTAGGAATTCAGAGTCCTGGGAGAGAGTACTCACTGGCCAAATTTAGTTTCCTGTGGCAATATAGTAGGGAGGTGGTAATCTGGTCCACTAGCCTTCAATAGTGGGTGACAGTCACTAAAATTTATCAGTTGAACACACAATGGAGTAGGGGTGCACCCAAATAGAAACTGGGAGACCAGAAGAAGGGGAAATAAATGTTGAGCATCCAATGTCCACTTTTGGTCCCAATGAAATTCATGACTCATGTCACTTTCCTTACAAAGCATCCTGTGCTTGCCCTGTTCCTCATCTGACTCCTCATCTGTCTTTGAAGCTATGCCATTTACTCTGCCTGGAAGGACTGTCCTCCCTTTCGCACCTGTCAACCCCTCTCATTGTGAAAAGCTGTCAAAGGCCCTTTCCATTCAGACGGAGAGCTGGCTTCTCACCAAGAGGAAGGAGCCAATGTGGGACTGGCCCTGGGCCACGGTCTGTCTCAGGTGCAGCCAAGAACTGGCAAAGGTGCTTACTATGGAATGCTCTCTTCTACATGTCTCATAGTTTTGCTTTCATCGTGGTCCCCCCCCATCATATCTTCTTTATTTCTCACACCAAAATATACTTCCATCAAATAAGTCATACAAATCATATACTTTTTCTAGATAATAAAATGGGCTTAACTCACTAATACATCGTAGCAAAATAATTCCCAAAAACACTATGAAGGCAAGATAAATAATCTCAAATAAAACAGGGGAATTACATTTAAATTATTTCAGAAATAGGCTATCACAATTATGGCTCAACTCAGAACTGAAACATCAAAGTATAGAAACCCATATAAGAAATCATAGAATTCTGAATACATGGCTAAGTTCTTTCTGGGAGAATTTACCCACCATAGATGACTCAACATGGTCTTAATAACTGGCACATCAATATGTTACCTTTGCAAACAATCATTGAAAAGGCACCTGACCTCCTACAATCCTCCTCTTGCTGTGTTTCTGTTCTGGGAAGTCATCCCCAGCCTGCCTGTATTCCTGTCTCCAAGATGCACACTTTTCTCTTCTGTCTTCCTCTCCCACAGATGACTGTCAGTTAAGACTTCTTTGTTTGAAAATGACCAAAGTCCTCTCAAATTGCTGTTATTGATACATGTAATTGAAAACTCTTGAGGAAATTTCTCATTTCCAGACTAATCAGGATCAATCCTCCTGTATTTGTTAGCAAATGCTGGGTAAGAACTTACCCTAAAACTTATGGCTTAAGACACCCCTAATCAATGACCATTTCTCACAGTTTCTGAGGTTCAAGAATTTCAGAGCAACTTAGGGTGGCATTGACTTGAGACACCAAATGGCAGCCACCATTTCTGAGGTGATTCATTCACGTGGCTGTTGCTGGCAAGAAGCTTTACTTTTCCCCCACGGGTCTGTGTGCAGGCCTACTTGAGTGTCCTCACAGCATGGCAGCTGGCTTCGCCCAGGGCAGGTGATCTAAGAAACCAAGGCAAGATATGCAATGCCTTTTGTGACCTGAATTTAGAAGTCAAGCACCATCACTTCTGCCATATTCTATTAGACACACAGAACTTCTGTGATTCAACATGGGAAGAGACAATAAAACACACGAATCCTAGGAGGTGAGACTCCCACGGCACCCCTCCATCTTTCCTTTCCCACTGTGTAGGCTTCATTCTCAGGCAGGTCATGCCCAAGCAGTGGCAGAGATGGCCATCATTCTTAGTAACTCAATGGGAAGAAGGCACCCCTTCCCCCAAAGTGTTGGCAAAAGTCCCAAGCCTGACACTGATTGGCCAAAAGGTATATGTTTACCCCTGAATTAATCCCCGCAGGTCTAGAGATACTGGGTTCTGATTGGCCAGACCCAGGCCACACTCCCCCAGTTCTAGAATTGAGTGTAGATTTGCCATCACTGGAGGTACCCATGTAAGGAAGGAAGGGGGATTGATCCCCAAAGGTAAAATCAGGTGTTGTTGCTAACCAAGGTATTGGGCAGGAAAAACAAAACAAGTCCATCCCATCTCCCTCACTAGTACGCCAACTGCATATTGTATTGACCCATGGGATCATTTGCTTTCTTTTCTTGCTTTATGTGGTGGATAAAAATCTAAGATGGCCACTAAGTGGTCTAAATAGTCCCGCCCACTGGTGTATGCATACTTGCTCCTAGCTGTTCAACCAAACTCTAACCTATGCTTCCATGAAAGAATGCTACGATGTAATTAAGGTCCCAAATCAGCTGACCTTATAACAGGGAGATTATCCTTGGTGGGCCTTACCTAATCAGGTGAGCTCTTAAAAAGGATGGGGTTCTTCCTGGCAAAGGAGAGGAGTACTCAATGTGGGGGGAGAATGGCCCTATTTGATATCCAACAAAGACAGGGACCTCAGTCCTACAAATGCCAAGAACTGAATTCTGCCAATGACTTGAACTTGTGAGTGGATTTTACCCACAGGGCCTCCAGAGAACTCAGCTTTGATCTCAGTTTTGTGATATCCTGAGCACAGAAAACCCAGTCACGCAGGACGACACTATCAACATACAGATTTATGAACTAATTACTGGGTATTGCTTTAAGCTGAAAATTTTGTAGTAATTTTTAGGCAGTAATAAAAAATGAGTACACTACCCCCAGGATTCTAAGATCCCAAAGTAGGGAGCTTCTCCAGGATCACTTACCCTCCTCATTCCCAAAGAACACTTAAGACAAGAGGGTTCCTCTTCCTGCTTCCAGTCCCTTTATCTGGGAATGAGATGGGGTGGGGAGACCCCTGCTCTTCATCATTCAACCCCTGCCTTCCAACTCCCAGCTCTCCTGCCCTAGAGGGCTTACCAAGGAAGCCACGCTGCTTGGCATTCTATAACTAGCTTGTGCCCCACCAGGCCCAGGCAGGCAGCCCGACCAATCTCCGCTCCCCAGGCCTCAGGGACCTTTGACCAACTCAATTGATCTGGACTCCTGAGCAGGCACTTGGACCATCGGACAGACGCCATGAGAGATCTGCTATTCCTGGGGTCCCTGCTGGTGAACCTGGATTCAGCGCTGCTGGTGAGGATGGTGGGAAACAGGAGGATTGTGCTGGATGGCCCTGGGGGGCCTTACCACAGCCTTGGCCTCTGGCCATGACCTGTGGGTCCAGGGAACTAGGTTTATTTGCAAAGGTGAGGCCAGCCCACAAGGCCCAGGCAGCAGGTTGAGATCATGAGCACTGGTGGATATGAAGGCACAGCCTGCGATTGTGGGGAAGAGGGATCTTGGAGAGACAATGGGAGGAGGAAGATTGTGTTCTGATCTTATGAGGAAATTTCTGCACTTCTGGCCTGTGAGAAGAACTAGAAACAACCATGGGATCAGAGGCTGGTTATGACTTTCTGGACAAATTCCCTGTTCTCTCCCCTCCTCCCCCATGTAGACTCCACACTGGCGAGCCCACAAGGAGCATAAGCAGGTAGCGGGTGAGCCCACAGTGGGTAAGTAGCCTGATTCTGCCTCCTAAGATACCCTTGGCAATATGTCTGGCTGGGGTGCACAGATCGCTGATCTTGGACCCTTGGTGCGAGGGAAGGGACCCTGAAGCACTCTTTACTCTCATCCCCAGGCTTTTCTGGCTGGTGTAAAGATCTGAGTGCCCACTGTATACCAGGTCTTTGAGCCTATGGGCTCAAAGGACCCAGTGCGATAGTGAGCTATGTGGTTCTTGAAGGCAGACCTTGGGCTGTGACTGTTCAGTTCAGCTCCTCCAGGCTTCCTGAGTTTCCCAGGCTCCCCCCTCCTTTTCATCTCACAGGCATCAGTCAGGCTGCACAGAAGCCAGGGCCCTCGATAGACAAGGAAGGACCAAGAGCCAGGATCTGGAATCTAGATGCCTCTAAATACTGGTTTTGTCACTTATGAGCTAGGTGACTCTGGGCAAGTGACTAGGCCTCCCCAAGCTTCAATCCCCCTATCCGGAAAATGGGGCTGCTAGTTATAAACCCTGTAGGGTGGTGGAAAAGGAGAAATGACTCTTTAATCCATGAGAGATATGTAGCCCCCCAGTCTAGTAAATGCATGGTAAATGCTTAACATATATTTGTGTCTCTTATCAAGTTCCCTTTAGATGAGGGATGACTGCCGTCACCCTTCTCAAATCCTACCATAGCTCCCCATTGCCTTCATTCTTCCAGGCACTAAACATTGACCCAGAGTTGTGACCTAGATGGAGCCTGCCCTGGAGAGCTGGTCTGGTGGGTTTGGACCCAGCCTCTGAGGATGGTCTTGAGGTCCGGAGGCCCAGCATATCCAGTCCTGCTGGCCTCAGCCTCATCTCACCAGCCCACCTGCTCTCCTCCCTGTTGCCTGAACCAACATATGTGTCCCACTCTGGCCTAATCACCTATTTAGGGTCCCTCCTCCTCTCTGTCCATCTCAATCTCATGGCCCCCTCTCTTCCTTAATTGCTCTTCCCCTGGTTTGCCCTGCACCAGGTGCCAGCACGCCTTTAACAACAAAATAATAGCTAATGCTCATTGATAAGTACAGTGCGCCAGATTCTGGGCTGTGTTTGTAGGCATTATCTCATTTAAGCTTCACAACATCCTTCCAAAGTAGATAAAGCCAGTTCCCATGATTCATGGTAGTCCTGTTCTATAGTCAGCTTGAAGACTGAAGTAGCAAATACTGACCCATGCTCCTAGAGGAAATATAGGGGGAGGTTCCTATGAGCTCATTTTCATCAACTGTCAATAGATAACCTTGCTTTATGTGTGATTCTGTTCAAAGACACCTTACATAATATATCTTGTTCATTCATTAACATTGAACTCATGGTCCATGGCTCTAGAACTCATCTAACAAAACTACATTCCCCATAAGGCATGTCTCAGCCCTCCCCATGTTGGGGGTCACATATGACAGCGAAAACATCTACCGAAAGCACAACACCTGAAAAAGGCAACACTAAACAGACAGTGAAAAGGGTGCTTGCTCACAGGGAGAGAGCTGAAGCTAGAAGCAGCACATCCCTCCTCCCATTCCCTTCCCCTCAGCAGGGGACATATGCTAAGGACAACTTGAATTTTTCACTGCTCTGCGAATGTGTGTGAATGACCATGACAGCACCTTGAGTATTGGTTTGGGGGTTACAAATAAATGTTAGCAAGAAGGCACATTTGCAAATACAGAATCTGTGAGTGATGGTCAATTGTCTTATTTTAAAAAATAGTGAGAGCAACACATTTTTATGGTAAGAACTTTAGAAATTACAGAAATGCAAATGAAGAAAGAAGTCCTACAGTCCACTATCTTCCAAAAACCACTTACAAATTTTGAACACTGCCCCTTCTAGACCATTTTTGTTGATGTGATAGGACCAGACTGACATGCTATTTTTAACTTGCTTTTCTTCACTTAAAATCAACAACTTTCTCTGCTAATATGTTTACAACCTTATTTAATATATATTTATATCATTATTAAAACAAATTTTTTTGCGAACTACACATAATGTAAAGTTTACTATGTTAACCATTCTTAAGTGTAC
Organism: Talpa europaea; assembly: GCF_964194135.1. Lineage (NCBI taxonomy): Eukaryota > Metazoa > Chordata > Mammalia > Eulipotyphla > Talpidae > Talpa > Talpa europaea. Next base: position 69,743,409 of record NC_140076.1, on the reverse strand, counting down.
AACTCAGTGATATTAAGTATATTTTATTGCTGTGCAACCATCACCATTGCCCATCTCTAGAACTCTTTGCATTCTGCAAAACTGAAACTCTTTTACTATAATATTATTTTTAAAAAAGATCTATTTATTTATGCATACAAAACCGGGGGCACAGGCCAGAGTTGCTGGGAGTGAGAGGATTCACCAGAGAGAGTAGGGAGCAGAACGGGCAGATCTACTGAAATACACTGCTGAGGGGAGCAGTGGGTGAGACAGGAGAGGTCTGCTGGGCCATGTGGATTGCTCCCTGGCCAGCCGGGAATCGAACTCATGCTGCAGTGGCTGGCGATAGCTTGACAGCACTCTCTTTAACCCTTGCGCCACCAAGAAAGCCCTACTATACTATTACTATTGCCATGTCACAGATGAGGAAACTAAGGCTCAGAGCGGCCAAGTGACTTCAACAATCAATAAGTATAAGGTGCTCTAGTCAGTCCTCTAGAGCTACAGACTTGCCCATGCTCGCACAGCTGGTGGGTGGTGGAGTAAGGAATCCACTCCTGCTGTCCCACCCCAGAACCCAAGTTCTTAAACAAACACTGATTTGAAAGCATAATGATCTTTTTGAGGGTTCATCCTTCTCCCACCCAGATCGTGAGGGGTGGCGTCTGGGCAGTGGGTACAGGGAAAGTCGTCAGAGAATGTGTTATCCCTGCAGTTCTCACTGTCACTGGGGAACCCTGCCACTTCCCCTTCCAGTATCACCGGCAGCTGTACCACAAATGCATCCACAGGGGCTGGCGTGGCCCCCGGCCCTGGTAAGACTACCCAGAAGGGGTTGGAGGAGGAACCCTTTGGACATGGCCTCTCTCCATCCTTCTGCCCAAGGAACCCTGCTTGGAGGGGGTGGGGGAGATAAGGGAGGGTGGCTAATCCCCTGGGCAGAAAAGGGAAGCCTTATCTTTCTACAGGTGTGCGATCACCCCCAACTTCGAGCAGGATCAGCGATGGGCATACTGCCTGGAGCCCAAGCAAGTGAAAGGTGCCACACACTGCCCTCTGGGGTGGCCCAGGGCTCTCCGCCCAAGCCCTCCCATGCCCCATTAATCTCTGAGTATTATGAGACTACATACCCAGGATTCTGGACCCATCTGACCCCCTCCCTGCAGGGGGAGGAGTTTTGGGAGGGTTAGCTCCATTTTGTAGGTGGGTAAACTAGGAAACTTGGGTACCAAGGTTCAGGTAGGGGCCTGGTGCCATCTGTCTGATTCAGGTCTCCCAATCTTCTTCCCTCTGTGTTCATCTCTCAGACCATTGCAGCAAACACAGCCCCTGCCAAAACGAAGGGACCTGTGTGAACATGCCAGGCGGCCCACACTGCATCTGTCCTGAGCACTTCACCGGCAGGCACTGCCAGAGAGGTGAGGGCCCCGGGAGGGGCTCTAGGGAACAGAGGCAGCCCTGGGCCTACAGAAGAGGTCCCTTGGCACAGTCCCAGTCTCTCCTGATACCCCAGCTCCCCTTGACTAGTCCCCAACCTGTCCCCAGAGAAATGTTTTGAGCCTCAGCTTCTCCAGTTCTTCCACGAGAATGAAGTATGGCACAGAGCAGCGGCAGCAGGTGTGGTCAAATGTCAGTGCAAGGGCCGGGGTGCCCAGTGCAAGCCACTGCTCAGCCAGGGTGAGTGAATGGGGTGGTGCTGACCCAGGAGGAGAGCCTAAGGGGGGGAAAGGAGGGAACGGGAGGGGAGGGGAGGGGAAGGGGAGGAGAAGGGGAGGGGATGGAGGGGGGGGGGAGGAGGAGGAGGAGCAGGCCTAGTGGCCTGGTAGGAGCAGCCCTCTTCGGAGGGGTGGGAGAGGCTCAAAGTGCTCCTTCTCCCAGTCTGCCAGACCAACCCGTGCCTCAACGGGGCGCGCTGCCTAGAGGCAGAGGGGCACCGCCTGTGTCACTGCCCTTCAGGCTATGCCGGACCCTTCTGCGAAGTGGGTGAGTGGTGGTCCTGGGGGAAGCAGGTGCCCAGACCCCGCGTGGGCAAGGCTCGTGGAGAGGAACGAGGGAGAATGGGGGAAGTGGCTGAGAGGCTGGCGGGAGACCTCCTCACCCCCTGGCTGCTTGGCGCCACGTCTCTCCCTAGACCTTGAGGCGAAATGCTACGACGGCCGAGGGCTCAGCTACCGCGGCACGGCCGGAACTACGCTCTCGGGCGCGCAGTGCCAGCCGTGGGCCTCGGAGGCCACCTACTGGAACGTGACTGCAGAGCAAGCGCTGGACTGGGGCCTGGGCGACCACGCCTTTTGCCGGTGCACGGGGTGGGGCCGGGCGACCCCTCCGGCACTGGGTGCTCCGGGGCTCCCGCGCTCTAACGGCGCCCCTGCTGGTGCTTGCAGGAACCCAGGGAATGACACCCGCCCTTGGTGCTTCGTGTTCAGCGGCGACCGGTTAAGTTGGGAATACTGCCGTTTGGCACCGTGCCAGGTCCCAGCCCAGAGGACGCCTCAGGTTTGGATTCAGGCACAGGACTCGGGACCTCAGGACTTCCCCTTGCCTCCGCCTTTGGTCCTGCAGGAGCCTCAGCCCACGAGCCAGAACCCGCCGCGGTCCCCGACCCCAGGTAGCTGGGAAGCGGTGGGAATCCGAAAGAAGAGAGCACGCCGAGGCGAGCTAAATTTTGGCCGATCGTGGGTCTCCCTGTGCTCAGCCTGGGATCCTCTCACATCCTTTCAAGTGACACACAAGCAGCCGATTAGCCTGACCAAGACCGGCAAGGAGGACCAGGTCGGCTGCGGACAGCGGCTCCGGAAACGGCTGTCCTCGCGGAGCCGCATCGTCGGGGGCCTGGTGGCGCTCCCCGGGGCGCACCCCTACATCGCGGCGCTGTACTGGGGAAAAAATTTCTGCGCGGGCAGCCTCATCGCCCCCTGCTGGGTGCTGACCGCGGCTCATTGCTTGCAGAATCGGCGAGTATCTGCCCGCCCAGCGCCTGCCTGGGACCCTAGATGCTCTCTCTTTGGTGCCCAGCTTTCGCTCTATAGCCGAACCCCGTGCCCGACCCCCGACTCCCCCTCCCTTCCCCCTTCTCTCCAGAGCTCCTCAGCAGGAAGCTGATACCCGGGAAGGAGCTCGGGAACGGAGAGCTCCTTCCACCGGAACGGCTTCCTCTTCGACACCCGCAGGCCAGAGCCCGAGGAGCTGACGGTAGTGCTGGGCCAGGACCGCCATAACCAGAGCTGTGAGCAGTGCCAGACACTGGCCGTGCGCACCTACTACCTGCACGAGGGTTTCTTGCCCACTACCTACCAGCATGACCTGGGTGCGTGAGGCGCCCCCGCGAGGATCAGGGGAATGGGTGGGGAGAGCGCTAGAATCCCAGAGCCCGGGTCTCACTACTCCTCACCTGGGTTAGCACTGCTGCGCCTGCAGGAGAGAGCTGACGGCAGCTGCGCGCTCCTGTCGCCCTACGTTCAACCCGTGTGCCTGCCAAGTGGTGCCACCCGCCCCACTGAAGCCCGGGATACGCTCTGCGAGGTCGCCGGCTGGGGTCACCAGTTTGAGGGTAGGCAGAACAACCAGAGGTGGGTTGGGAACCTCTGGTTACCAAGGTATTCATTCAAGAAGCCCACAGCTTTGATGTCACCATAGACAGGTGGTGTGGATTATGGTAGGTTGTGAAAACGCACAGGGTCCTTGTCTCTGCAGTCTGCTTTTCCCAGGAGCTGGAGGGTCCTGAAATTTCCTGAAGGGTACAGGGAGAATCACACTTTCTCTTGGTTCTCTTGGGAGGCTAGGTTGCAAGGGCTACCTAAGACACTGGCCCCAGGGTGAGAAGCTGGTGAGTTAGTTGGGGAGTAAGGTTGTGAGACACTGGATGCTAAGTGAGCATGGGATCCCAAAGCAGTCCTGCTTCCACCAGGTGCACTCAAATTCTGGCTCCTCTCTGGCTTCAGTTTCCTTATCCATGAAATGGTGCTAACCACAAATCCCTCCCTCTCCAGCTTGCAACAAGGGAGGCAGGAGCTTAGGTGGTTTTGGAAGAACCTGGTGCAACCAGGTACATCACCTGGGTGGCAAGCCAGGTCTGCAGGGGTGCCAAGAAACCACTTTCCATTCACAGGGGCACAGGAATATTCCACCTTCCTGCAGGAGGCGCAGGTGCCTATCCTCTCTCAGGAGATCTGCTCTGCCCCCTACGTGCATGGCTCTGCCTTTATCCCTGGCATGCTCTGCGCTGGCTTCCTGGAGGGCGGCACTGATGCATGCCAGGTGAGCCCATGGGCCTGCTTGTTGTACTCCCTGTATCAAGTGCAGATCCCAGGCCAAGGGCACTGAGCCACATGTTTCCAACCCAGGGTGATTCCGGGGGTCCGCTGGTGTGTGAAGAGGAGGCCACAGGGCACCAGCTTATCCTGCGGGGCGTTGTCAGCTGGGGCTCGGGGTGTGGTGATCACCATAAACCAGGTGTCTACACTGATGTGTCCAACTACCTGGACTGGATCCAGCAGCATACCACCTCCTGACTGCCCAGGGACTTCTCTTTTCCTCCTGTGCAACTCTGGAATGGGAGGGTGACTGGGGCATGATCGCAGAAGGCAAGGATGGTGTTCCCTCTTCCTCCACTCTCCAGTACTGCCAGCCCAGTGCCGGGCACCATGTATGTACTCAATAAAGTGCTTTGAAAATGCTTGGGAAGCACAGCTCTTCTGGGGTGCCCTCTGCTCACCAATGTGAAGATAGTAAGCTGAACATCTCCACACCTCTCAGAGAACAGACTCTATTAAGATCTTTTGCAAGACTCAGATTCATGCCCAGCTGACATTTACTGAACCCTACTGTGTACAAGGTGAGTTTATGTGTTATGCCTAAGAAATATACTAACATTTAAAGTTTCTAGAGCAACAGTTCTCAATTTTGACTGTACATTGGAATCACCAAGAGCGCCTTTTGAGACTATGCCCAAGATCCAACCTCAGACCAATTAAATCAATATCTCTATGGATGAGGTGTAGGTAGAGGTATGTTTTTAAAACTCCCCAGGTGATCCCATGTGCAGCTGAAGTTGAGAACCACAATTAGAAATGCTTAACTTAACCTTCCCCCCCAACTCCATTGCATCTCAAAGTTTGGTCAGCAGCAGCCTCTCCAGGGAGTATGTCAGAAATGCAGGTTCTCGGGTTACATCCTATAGTACCTAATCATAAACTGAATTGGGGGCCAGAAGTGTAAAAGCGTGCCTGAGAGTCTCATGCTCCTAACATTTGAGAACCGTGGTCTGGGGGTGGAATGGTTACCAAGTCGAGAGGTCCTGTTGGCCACCCTTGGCATCTTTCTTTTCATTTTTAAGCCCATGTGTACTGCGCTTGCTGGAACATTTAAGTTGGTTTTTCGAGGTTTATTCTGACCTATGCGATCCCCTCCCTCCTACTAACTAGAATATCACCAGGCTTAAGATGAGAACCAATTCCCAACACCACGCCCCACACATACACTGTTCAGCGCAGGTAGCAGCTCTGTGACGTCACCATACCTCAAGGTCACAGCCCCACCCGCTTGAGGCTTTGTGCTCTAAGCGCGCAAGCTCTGTGGGACATCCCTCTTAAGTGCAAAGTGAGGGGCGCACTCGGAGCCAGAATGGGCGACTGGAAAGGTTACATCAGTGCAGTGCTGCGGGACCAGCGCATCGACGACGTGGCCATCGTGGGCCACTCAGACAATCGCTGCGTGTGGGCTTCGCGGCCCGGGGGCCTGCTAGCGGCCATATCCCCGCAGGAGGTGGGTGTCCTCACAGGGCCAGACCGCCGCACCTTCCTGCAGGCGGGTCTAAGCGTGTCCGGCCGCCGCTGCTGCGTCATCCGCGACCATCTGCTGGCGGAGGGTGACAGAGTGCTGGATGCGCGCACCAAAGGGCTGGATGGGCGCGCCCTCTGCGTGGGCCACACGCCGCGCATGCTCCTTGTGCTCCTGGGCCGACGCGGCGTGCACGGGGGCATCCTCAACAAAACAGTGCATGAGCTAATCAACGCGCTCCGCGCTCAGGGTAGCTAGTGGGACCCCCAAATCGCCCACAGGGCAGTGGTGCTGGAATAAACTCTGACGTGGGCTTGGCCAATTCGTCCTCTGTTTGCACAGTGGGAGTTGCAGATGAGGAAACCAGTTTCCCTTGAAGATTCCTGTGGAAGGGGTAACTAGTGGATCTGATATTTTGAGTAGAGATTTCCACACTCCTGTGCCCTAGACCTGGCCTCCTGTCTATGGGTTCCCTGTAGAAGCCTCTGGTCTGATTCTCCAAGCCAGAGTCAGGGTGCCGTGGCCCATTCCCCACATCTTACGGCTGAGGAAGAGGCCCAGAGAGTAACCTTAAACCCTCTAGCTCAGGCCTTAGCATCCTTTCTCTACCTCTGTACAGAACAAACTGCTTCCCTCCCACAATCCTTCCACACCCCCTCCTGGCTGGAAGTCAGTGTACTTTTCACCTCCTCCCCTTGGCACCAGTCAGCATTAACAAGGGTGGCAAGTGGGTGACAGGGTGAGGTTGGTACTTGGAGAGCAACTCCTGGACTCTTAGGCCCTTGCACCTCCTCCTCATATACCTCAAAATGGGGGTCATGTCCAGGAGCACCACAGTGGTCTGAGGCCCTATAGCCTTCCTGTGCCCATAGGGTCCAAAGGCAACAGTGTACCTGGACTAGAAGGAGGAACTTTGTCATCTTCTATCCCTTGACCTTGCTCAGCTCCAGAAGCCCTATGCAAAAGAGCAGTTGAATTCTGGGATTGGGGCAGGGTGTGTATGTGTGTGTGTATTAAATGATGTTTGATTTATTGCCCAAAGGTAGAAAACAAAGACAGGAAGAAGGGTGACTGGGCTCCCGTTCCCAAGCAGTGGGGCCCAGGGCATGGCCTGTTTGCCCGTCTCCACCCTCTTGGCTCCCTCCCCCATGGCCTGGAACTGATCTTGTTCCAGAAATCATGAGTGAAGGTGGGAGTCTGGTGGGTGAGTCCAAAGGCAGATAGAGACCAGAGGTCAGCCGGGTGGGACTGGGAGTGAAACTGCAGCAAGCCCATCTTCTACTTGCCTTAGGGGTGACTGTAGCCCAGGGCCGGGCTGGGGGTTGTCTTCCAGGGAGTTTGAATCTTGGGTTGGACTCATTAAGGCCATGGAGATTGTGGGGGTGAGCGTGCAGGCTAACTCAGGGCAGATCATGCTGTGCTGTTGCTGTGAATTTGGGGGGGGGGTAGTGATGCTGAACTCCAAGACTTGGTCTCTCCTTCCCCCAGGTAGAGAGCAAACAGACAAGCAAATGCATAATGACATTTTAATTTTCTTCCATAAGGCAGTGTTGGTGGGGGGGAGGGTTGTGGTGGTACAGAAAACCTGAGTGAGGGGACGGAGAATGGTGGAAGGTAGATGGGAGGGGTGAGAATTCAGCCAGTGACTCAAGCACCCACATCTATGCACCAGCAAACAATTGTAAGTCACATGCTCAGACCTACCCTTACTCCTGCTCAGCCCAGTTGGAGGTGTATGTACACAAGGGCACAGCCCAGTTCTTCAAACACACATGCAGAGGACTAGAGATCATACCCAGGTACCCTAAGTCCTGTACTTGGCCCCCACAGGTGCATCAACCCACCCATGCAGTCTGACACAGACTCACCCAAACATGCCACACATGTGCACATGTGGACCCTCAGTCACAGGAGACCTCTGAGGACCTGTACAAGGGCAGAGTGCACAACACATCTCTGCCTTTCCACCCTGGGCACTGGGACTCAGGTGGCAGTCTGGGCTGCAACCTAAAGGCGGGTAGCATTGTGGCGAGCAGGCAGTGCCAGGTGGGGGGAGGGTGTGGCAGGGGGCAGCTCCTCCAGGAAGACCCTGGCAGGCAGTGAGGGTGAGCGGGGCTCAGGCCGGGCACAGCACAGGGTGGCCCGGGTGATGAGATCATCCAGGGGTTTCAGAGAGTGCATCCAGTGGGGAAGGAAGTCCCATGTCTGCAGCCACTTGGGCAGGTGCCTGGGGCTGCGACTCTGCAGGATGCTTACAAGAGCCACAAAGGCCAACAGGGCTCCGAAGGGTGTGCCCACACCTACCATGGCCTGCCAGCCTGCCATGGAGATGCCAAACACCAGTGATGGCAGCAGCAGGAAGCATAGGAGGAGATAGAGGACGGCGAACCAGCGGTACTTAGCCGTGCGTTTACCCAGCGCCTTGGCCATGCGGATGGGCAGGCGCATGCAGGGCACTGGGTACCACAGCAGAATGCCTGAGATGTTGAAGAAGAAGTGGCAAAGGGCAATCTGCAGGGGAGAGGGTGGAGGATTGGGGTGGGCATGTGCCCCAGAACTTTTGTCAGGCCAGTGGGGGTAAATACTAGGGGCCTGGCCTGACCCGGGTACCAGGAAAGTCGCCTCCTGGGGCTGACATACCTCCAGAAAGATATTGTAACATTTCTCTGGACCAGTTGGGAAATAACTGAACTCTCCAGGTTTCCCCCACCCACTCCTCTCTCAGAAATTCCCCAACAGATCCACCCCAAATCTAAGAGCTAAACATTTCCTCTTAGCGCCTGGCTTGGCAACCCTGGCCTCTTGATCAGTCAGTGCCTTGGTCCTGTTCCTGGATTGCCAGTTACTCTCTTGCTTCTCCAATAGCCATCTGTGCCCTCATGGTCCCCAGACTGGGCCAGATCCCCTCTTATAGCACACCTTCCTCAGAATGCAAACCCCCTTGCTGTTTATTGGTGTGACTACTGAGTCACTTGTTAGATGCTAAGGTCTTGAGGGTGGTGAATGGGTGGCCCCTGGTGGGCAGTGACAACTGACCCTTGGACAACACAGGTTTGAACGCACAGGTGCAGTTAACACTTGGATATTTTTTCTCTGTGGGGTCTGCATTTGAAGAGTCAGCCAACCCCTGATGTTGGCTGGTTGAATCCACAGACACAGAATTTGCAGACACAGAGGCTGCCATATCCACGGATTTTGGTAGCGGAGGCTCCTGATAGTAACCCCACCGATACCAACAGAGCACTGTACTCAAATTTGGTGGAGTCCAAAGTTATGTGGATTTTCACTGTGCAGAGGTCCGGTGCCCCTAAACCTTGCATTGTTTGGGGGTCAACTGTTTTTATTATACATTATCTCCCCTGATCTGGTCCCATGTCCCAGCCCCAGCCCTGTCCTCCCCCTGTCAGGGCTGCTGCTAGGCTCACCTGGAAGGCGCTGGACAGCTTCTCTCGGGGGCTGGCCAGTGCTGCCAGGATGGCCGTGGTGGTCGTGCCGATGTTGGAGCCCAGTGTGAGGGGGTAAGCTCGCTCGATGCTGATCACACCCAGGCCTGGGGGGCAGAATGGGTGGATATGGTCTCCCCCCTGCCTGTTTCAGTCTTTTCCCTGCCAGCCTGACCCCACCCACCCGGCCTCTGCCGGGGCTCTCACCAATGAGTGGGGTGATGGCTGAGGTGAACACAGAACTGCTCTGGACGACAAAGGTCATGCCGGCGCCCACCACCATGGCAAAATAGCCTGTGGCCCAGGTGAAGGGAGCAGGGAAGTCTGTAAGAAAAGCCCAACCAGGCTGGGTCAGTGCAGGGAGAGGAGCAGGGCCTTCCTCGGGAGGAGAGATGGGGTGCCAGCTTCTGCTGCCTCACCTTTAGGCCCTTCTTAGCCTGGCTCCATCACACTTTCTGTTTTCTCTGCCAGGAAGATCCTTCTTTCTCCCAAATGTTCCCCCTCAGCATCAGAGCACACATCACTGTTGCCTGAAAACCCACCCACGCTCTGGCCTCAGGCATACTGCTTCTCAGGCACATTGCTGCTCCCTCTTGCAGTTCCAGTAGATGCGTGAATGCCCCTTATCCTAGCATCTGTCGTAGGGCTGGTGCAAGGTAGTGCCCCAAAGCACAAAATGAAGCTTAAACTGAAAATCAGAGTGTGTCATTCCACTGCCCCAATCCTCCAAATGTCCCATTACCCACACTGCCTGTGGGGCCCCAGGATCTGCCTCCATCCCTGTGGGCTGACCTCTCCCTGTCCCCCCACCCACCTCACCCACTGAATTCCCACACACTGCTGCCACCTCCTGTGCCACAAACCTGCCTAGCAGGTTCCTGCCTCTGAGCCTTTGCTTTTGCTGTTCCCTCTTGGAATACTCTCAGCCACATCTTGATAACTCCTCATTTAGGCCTCAGCTTGAATATCCCAGAGGCCTCTGCCCATCCATCACAGGCAGCTGCTTCCTAACTACGGCATTGCCAGTTTTGCTTTCTCCTCGGGAGCTGCCTCTCTGAATTTATCCCCAGCCTGTTTATTGGGCAATGCCTGTCCCACCCCCCAACCTACCCCCAGGCTGTGAGCCCCCCGAGGGCAGGATGCATCTCTCAGCAGCCAACCTGTCTCCCTGGCACTACATGGAACCTGGCACACAGTAGGGGCTTAAGGTCTAGATGCTGATTGAATCAAGTGTGGCCTCTGAGAATTTCTTCAGCCACCTGCTAGAATGGAGCTACGGCCAGAGGCAGCCACAGCTGTCCAGCATGGGGGACACTGAGACTCAAAGCTGTCTGGGCTTTACCCAGATCACATAGCAAGGCAATGGTAAGACTGTGGAATTGGAGGGAGCCCCACTCTGCTCTAGGCTCACCTGTGTTGATAACCTTCTGGATGACCTTGGCCACCTGGCCCTTGAGCAGAGAGTTGAGCATCTTGACCAGGAGGATGAGACAGGTGCATAACAGCACCAGAGAGCCCGCCAATAGGATAAGCCCCACAGCCAGGTCAGGCAGCCCTGTGTCCACGAAGATGTGGTTGCCTGTGGAAGGAAAATGGGGGGTTGAACTCCTAGCCCCTGACTTGGACACCTCCTTGGGCTCAGAACCTCAAGCTTCACCTCAAACTCCTTCATCCTCCACAGTAGGCCTCACCCAGGCCCAGGGGCTGGGCTAGTTGGCTGCTACCCCTCCTGGGGTTAGAAGCAGCCATGGCCTGGGTGGGGGTGAGGAGTTAAGGGCATAGGCCTGCCCTTGCCAGGCTCTGCCCCTGCCATGCTAGACAACCCCCATGCTGCAGGCACTCACATTTTTCCATGGTGGCATTTCTGAGGATCTGGCTGGTATTGACCTCCGCCCTGGGCATGGGGGTGGGAGCCTAGATGAAGAGGAGATAACTTAGAGAATTTAGGAAATTCAGCCTGGAATTGGGGCTAGTTGGGGTGAGAGTGAGATGGGAGTGGGGGAGAGGGAGCTGTGCCTCCTGACTTTATGCCCTTGGATGCCCCTTTAAAGCCTATCTCCTCAACTAAAGACACAGGGGTAAAATACCCGTCACTCAGAACCTGATAGTCTGCCCATGGCTCCCTTGCCCTGGCTGTTCCTGAAGCAAAAGTGGCTTCTTGTCCTGACTTTCTTCAACCCCATCAGCCTGGATGCCATTGATCATGACCTCTTTATCTGAGCACTCTCCCTCCACCATGGCCAATCCTACTCTGGTGGCCCCTACTTCCCTGGCATCCTTGCTCCATCCTCTACCCTGAGGAGGGGGAGCACCAGTGGGGCAGGGGATCCAAGCCCCACATATCTTCAGTGGAAGAGGTCAGTGAAGTGAGGGGGGCTCCTTGGGGAAACCCCCCCCAATACAGAGGCCCAGTGGCCAGGCCAGTAACCTAAATGAAAGGCTTGGAGTGAGTGGGGTGTGTGCTGGGTCTACAGGGGTAACAGCTATTCCACTCCTGGCCACCATCACCACCCAGGGACATGACCCAGTATGGCCAAATAGCCCAATTCTACACGAGAAGCCACAACTCTGGAGTTCCAAGCTGTAAAGGTCAGCCACCCCTTGAAACCACACTCTGCAATTCCCTGCAGGCCAGTGGGCCATGGCACTGCTCACATGGGGCCTCTTTAGGTTCAGTTTTCTTTTGCAATGCTATGTGGGGTGACTTATCTTTCCCTTAGGACCCCAGAAGCCACCCGGCAGGGAAAGGAGAAGGGGGTTAGGCTTCACCGGGAGGAAGGCACCTCACAGAGGAGGAATGGAGCCCTAGCCAGGGGCAGCTCCTGCTTTCTGCTTCTTCTGAGAACTGATTTGGACCCTGGTCCCATTCCCTGGGGCACTCCGCACCCCACATCCTCTGACTTCCAGAGTACTGGCCTTCGATATCACAACTCTTGCAGTTTTATTCTAAACTATGTGTCATGAAAAACATGTATGCTAGAGATCGGGCCTCCCAGCGGCAACTGGCTTTCAGTTGAAGTTTGTCTGGTGGTAGATGCTCCCTTGATTGGGGCAAGATCTGTGTTACCAACTGGACATACCAGGGCTTTAGGGGCACCCTCAAACCCCAGCCAGAATCACAGGTTGAGGAACCAGGAGAAAATAGTCCCTGGTGGGCTAGCCTGGGGCAGTAGACCGGTAACCGTGGCGCAGGGGAGGGGGAAAGCCAGCTCTTTGCAGTTGGCAATCTGAGTTCAAATCCTGCTGCTAATACCCACTACCTTGAGCACCCCACAACAAGATACTGTCCCCTGAGACTGTCTTCCCTAAGGCCGGACAGTCAATGAGCTGTTAGGAAAGGTCACAGGAGAAAATGGGTGTAAAGTGTTCCCAGCAAGATTTAGCTCATGACAAGCCTTCAGTAAACTGAGACTTCGAAGGCATAAGGTTTAGACTCCCCCCTCACACAAGTCCATCCAGAATGCAGGGGCATATGTGTATGTGTATAATTGACTTTCTGGTTTCAGGATCAAAAATGCCTACAGACATGCCTGAGGATCCCGGCCCAGTTGGAAAGGAACTTGGTGGCTCTTCTTAGGGTTTCCCAGCTTGGAGCCCTGGGAGGCAGATGACCCCTCTGAGATGAGTGGGCGCCTTACTAGTGAGTGTGTCAACGATGTACCCTGAGCTGGACCTGTGGCCTCTGAGCCCCTGGGGAGGTTGGAGGAGGATAGGGACTTTCTTAAGGCCCTGCTCAGTGATGGCAGTTTAGGGGCAGGGAGAGGCTGAGGGCTGAGACCTCTTGGGTTTCTAAACCTTCCTGCCTGAAGTTGTGTGGTCCTGATTGAACTCACAAAGGGAATTCAGAGACCTCAAAGTGCAAGAGAGGAGTGTAAAGGCAGGGGCAGAGAGGGTAGACCTCAGAGCCAGACTCAGAGTGTGTGTGTGTGTGTGTGTGTGTGTCTGTGTGTGTGTGTGTGTGTGTCAGGGGGATGACAGAGAAAAAGGAGCACGCCCGGGGGTTTTCTTGCTGAGTAGAAGAAGAAGGTTGAAGCTCCAACCAGATAAAAAGCTGGTTTGGAACTCCCCGGTGGCACAGGGGTTAAAGTCTCAGCACTATGAAGTTATCACCAGCCACTGAGGCTTGAGTTCGATCCCCAGACTGGGAGCTGACCCACAGGGCACAGCAGACCTCTCCTATCTCACCCGCTTCTCCCCCAACAGTGTATTTCAGTCAATCTGCCTATTCTGCTCCCCACTCTGTCTCTGGTGAATCCTTTCACCCCCTGCACCTCTGGCCTACACTCTGGTTCTTGTATGCATAAATAAATAAAAATAAATCTTAAATAAAAAAGAGATGGGAGGCTCAGGGTCTGGAACATACCCCCAAAATGTGCCCATCCTTTCTGGGCCTTGGGGTTTTGTGGGGTGGTGAGCTCTGTAGCAAGAACAGAACAGAAAGCGCTGGGCTCAAACCCCAGCTGAACCACTCCCAGCAGTGTGACACTGGACTAAACCGTAACCTTTCTGGGCCTCAACTTTCTCCTCTGCAGCTCTGAGATCTGTAATGCTGTCCACCTCTCCCCATGGGCGAGTTGTGAGGAATCTTGGAAGAGAGTTGGGATTTAAGTGCTTGCAGGGACATTCCAAATTGAGGAGGCACCTCTAGAAGCTGAAGATAATCAAGCTCACAGAGGAATGTCTGGCTTCAGGAATGCTTCCCCTGGGGAGAAAAGCTCAGGAAATGGGCCTAAGTTGTAGTTTTTCCCTCCAAAGGAAGGGAAGGGCTAGGATACTCATTTTTCTGGAGCAAGGGGCCATCACTGTGCCAGCAGCACCATCTGGTGGTGAAGAGAACTCCTTTTTAGCACTGCATCTAGCACTCCTGGAGGGGTCTTCTGGCTGGGGTCACCTGGTGGCATTCAGGCCTGATGGATGGAGTGGGAAATGGTGGAATGCCAGAGTATGGAAGAGGCTGCAAGATGGGGAGTTGAGAATGTGGACACTGGATTCCATGGGATTTTCAACCTGCTTCAATCACATGGACTTGGGCAAGCCTGTCTGAGTTTTATCTGTGAGATGGAGATGGTTCCCTTATCTGTGAAGTGGAGATGTGATAATTCCTGCTTCCCACATTGAAAGTCCTCAAGAGGTGTTTGTTTAAACCATGCAGGTAAGGTTGGCAGTCCAGGTAGGTGTAGCTGACAATCCGCCTAAGAAGGTATTTCCCCAGCAGTGTCAGGACCTGGGTGTTGAAAAGTGTTGGAAACTGTAACTGTCTCTGGTTTTTATTTCACCATCTGGAAAATCTCAGACTCTCAGTGCTCTTCTTGGTGATGTAGGTTCCCTGGAGACTGGTTTAGACAATTCAGATCCAACTTGGTAGAAACTGGAACAACAGGAACATGCTGGGAGGGAACACAAAGTGGCCAAAGGAAAACTCATCTTCAATACAGGAAAAACTGCTGGCCCACATGGAAGAGAGAGCACACAGCTGGGTGAGCCGAGGTCCTGAGGGGCAAGCCCCAAGGAAATCTGACATTCACATTGCTTTTAAAGAAAGGGCTTCAATCGCTTCTCGGCCTTTTGGCTAAGATCAAGTGAAGAAAATCTAGTGGTCCCGCAAAAGGCAGCCAGAGCAGGGAACTTGGGTGGGTTCCTCTTGCAGGAAATTGGTTGCTCATGTCCACCATCGTGTGCACATTCCACCCGATGAGGGGGACCCTGCCCAAGGCAGCTGCAGTGGGGAGCAGGGATTTCAAAGGAACACCAAGGCCAAGCTCACTTCTTCCATGGTTTGTTTTTCGGAAAAAGCCAAGTGCGTAATTTCTCTCAGGTTTTGCTATGAAGTAAAGTGGACGGGTAATTTGAAGAGCTCACGAGAAAGTGGGGCTGTGTTGGAGAGCCAGCATAGAGCCTGTCTGCATGGGCTTTTTGATGTCAAGTTGCTTTGAATGCTCAGAAAGGCTGCACTGGAGCTGCATGACTCAGACGCAGAGGCCCTCTCTGGGCTGGTGGAAAGGACGTTCTCTGTTCGTGCCAGGATAGAGGTCCAATTGCATGAAGTAGCAAGTGCAGAGCGTGAGAGGGATAAACCGTGCTGTGCAGGTTTCCTTGTATCATGTTCTAAATGGAGCGACTTCTTGTGTGTAATAATTAAGAGGAAGCAAATACCGCAGGTTATGGTTTTGACGCAACGCTTTCCTTTTCATGACTGAGAGAGCATGCTAATTGTTTCCTTGTTCTCTGGATGTAATGGCTTGTCTAACAGACCCAGTTGGTCTAAACAGCTTCATTCCCAGCAGCAGAAGCCAGAAAGATACAGAAACATGCAGGAGGATGAGGGGACACGCGTGTGGCAGTCTGTAGGGGACAGAGCCCCATGTCAGCAAGTGGTTGTTGTGACTCTGAGGTCTCCACGGGGCCTTCTTGTCCTGCTTCTGGGCCAGTTTCCTGTTTGTCCTATTTTCCTGGGCACCCTAATAACTTTTCCCCCATTCCCTCCCCACATTGCCTGAATCTTCAAACATGGCAGAGCAGTCTCTAATCCCCCTGACACTCCAGTGGGAGAGGAGAGTTCTAGACAATGAGACCTGTGCTTGGGGACCCTGAAATGGAAGAACAAGCTCCCAGCAAGTTTCTCAGCTTCTTGGAGCCTATTTCTCTACCTGCAAAACCAAGAGGGTTCAAACCCAGAAGGCTTGTTAAAGGCTGCTGTGTGCCACCCCAAGATTTTCTTTTCTGATTTAGGAGGTCTAGGAAAGGCACAGTATTTGGCATCTCTACAAGGTTCCCAGGTATTTTGGGTGCTGCTTGAGAACTGCTGGGCTAGATGGATTACATGCTAACTCTGATTGATAATGGTTGCTTAAAGCCAGAGTAAGTCTGGGAGGGATTATTAATGTCTGCCATAAACACGGTATCATAGTAACGGGGCCACATATTTGCCCTCCCCAGGCTAAATGATATGCAAGGTCTCTCTGGAGTATTTAAAACAGATGATGGCACTAACAGTCAGATATCTGAAGAGGGAGTCCTCATTTCTAGGGCCAAACCTGGAACCTACCTCCATGGTGTCTGGGTGGCACCAGATCCGGATGAGACTGTGGTTCCTCAGGGACTCGTCACCTGTGGCAATGCTGGTGATCACCGACTTGTCCAGCTGTGGGCAAGATGTGGGTGATGAGAGGAAAGGTGGGGCCTTTGTTCCCCCTAGCCCCCAGTATCAGGCCCCGCCCCCACCTGGATAATGAGTTTAGTGAAAGGCTCTGTGATGATCTTGAGCAGGTCAGGGGCGTCCCGGCCACCACGGATGTTGAAGGAGTCAACAACTAGTTGAGTGACGTGGTGCAGGTACCCAGTAGCAGCCTCAAGGGGCAGCAGGACCAGGACAGACAGCCAGTTGAAGCAATCATGCACGGTGGCACCTGCAAAGGCCCTGGGCAGGGAGGCCATGTTGCAGGCCGCTCATGCTGGGGGTTCCTTCTATCAGGGACCACCCTCCCCCGGCAAACACAGGCCCTCACCACTCTACCCTCTCACCGCCGGAAGTCAGTCCTGTCCCCGGCCTGCATCAGGGCCACGATGGTGTTGGTGACAGAGGTGCCGATGTTGGAGCCCATGATGATGGGGATGGCAGAGCTCACTTCTAGCACTGGTAGAAGAGTGAACTGAGTTGGGTCACACAGCTCCGGCCCCTACAACAGTCCTGCCAGATTCACTCCCCATGTGTCACCCCAGTGGGCATTCTTTCCATGCTTCTGATTCTACCCAGACTTGGTTCAGTGTCATAGGTACAAGGGGGCGCATGCAAGTGAGCACACTGCATGTGCTTATAGGTGCAGACGTGTGTGGACACATGTACATGTGAGGGCTAGTGTCCTCTATGCAAATGCATATCTGTGCTTGTGTGTGCATTAGTGTGATGGTTAATTTCATGTGTCAGCTTAGCTAGGCTCTAGTCCTCAGTCCTTCAATCCAATGCTAATCTAGATGTTACAGATGTGATTCACTTCTACGATCAATTGATTCAAATAAAGAAAGTTATTTTCCATAACCTGGGTGGCCCTCATTCAATGAGATAAAAACCTTAAGAGTAAGACAGAATTCTACTCTTGGACTGTGCTTTTGCCCTACAGTTGCAACCTGCCCTTTGCGATGGCCTGCCTGACAGGTTTCCAACTTGCCTGGTCTATTTCAAAATCAGAGGTGCTAATTCCCTGCAATGAGTCATATGTCTATACAGTTGGCCCTGGAACAATATGGGAGCTACGAGAACCAACCCCTGTGCTGTCAAAAATGCACAAATGCACTTCTGACTCCCCCAAAACTAAATCCCTTGGTATCCATGGGGGATTGGTTTCAGGATCCCCAGATACCAAAATCTGTAGATACTCAAGTCCCTGGCAGTCTGCCCTCTGGATCCATGGGTTTCTACATCTAGGATTCAACTAGCCAACATACTCAGTTGCTTGAGTCCTTGAACGCAGAACTTGTGGGCAGAAAAAAAAAATCCCTGTGTAAATGGACTCATGCCGTTTAACTTGTGCTGTTCAAGGGTCAACTGCACAGCTCTTGTTCTGTTCTGTTTCCCTGCAGAAGGAGTAATGATGATGTGGCAATATGGAGGTGCATGTTCCTAGGGCTTTACTCCCCTTTTGACATCTTTCTAACTCATGCGGCACCCTGGTCCCCGCCGACTCCCAGCCATGTTGGGAGGACAGAGTGGGAGAAGCTAGAGCCCTGCCCTTGGCCCTCAGACCCCCGTCCCTACTCCTGCCCTTGCCCTGATAGGCCACCTCAGCCCCTTGTCCAGCCCCTTTCCCCACCCCCACCCCCAGGCTCCAGGCTTATTCCCTGGTGAGCCAACTCACAGCCAGAGGAGACCATGCTGACAATGATGGAGGTAGAGGTACTGGAGCTCTGTACCAGCACAGTGACCAGGATCCCCACCACCAGCCCGGCCACAGGATTGGACAGGATGGCGTTGTCTTTGAAGATGTCACCAGCCACCTTCCCTAGGGAGCATGAACCAGTGTTGTCTCAGGCCAGACAGGAGCCTTCCCCCACTCCTCTCCTCTAGCCCTACCTCCAGCCAGCTGGAAGGCTGAGCTGAGCACATCCAGGGAGCAGACAAAGAGGTAGAGGAAGGTGAGCATCAGTGGCACCTTGAGGATCGTCATGCCAGCCCGGTGCAGCTTCTGGGCCAACCTGGGCTCTGGAGATGGACCAGCCATGAGCACAGTGCTGAGGGACCCGGATAGTGGCTACTGATGCCTCTGCTGCCCCCAACCCAGGCCCACCTGGCTTCTGCTCCTCCTCCAGGGCCAGCTTGGCAGGCAGTGGGTCATGGTGCTCCAGAACCTCCCCATAGGGGCAGCCGTGCTCAGTGAGGGCCACAGGGCCCAGGCTGGGGAAGGCATAGGCGGAGGTCCCTGGGATCCTGTGCAGGACTGGGGAAGAAGGTGGGTCAGGAGTTCCCAGAAGTCCTAGGTCCTGGGGAGGGGCCTCACCCATGATATGGGCAATCATGGGCAAGCAGGGGCTGGGGGTGGGAATTGCACTCACCCTTTGGGCTGGGTACATAGGCAAAGGCTGCCCCATGCATCATGTGCCCCCCGCGGACTGGGAGTGGGGAAACAGCAGGGCCCCCCAGCCTCTCGCCGTAGGACATCATCCTGGGTACACGTGTGGGACTGCATGTCAACACTGAATGACAGCCGCTGTGTCCTGGAAACTCACGCACACTCATGCACCCCCATCTATACCTGCACGTTCACATGCACACACACCCATGGTGTGTGGCCCCAGCATAAACCCAGCAAAACACATATCCTCCCACCCCTCTCCCGCAATCCCCAGAGATGCACACTCAGGTGCTCAGCATAGATTCGGGAAATCATTCATTCAGCAAGAATTTACTGGGCAGGGCCTCCCCGGTGGCGCAGCGGTTGAGCCCTGGGGTTGCGAAGCTGCCCGCGGCCTCTGCAGCGCCGGTTCAATCCCCGGCTGCTTCCCGGCCACTGGAGGAGGGTCCCGCATGGCGCGCAGACCTCTCCTGCCGCCCGCTGCTCCCCTCAGCAGTGTACTTCGGTCCTTCTGCCTGCTCTGCTCCCCGCTCTGGCTCTGGTGAATTCTCTCACCCTCCCGCGCTTCTGACTGTACCCAGTGCTTGTATAAACAAAGAAAGAAAGAAAGAAAACATGCCTCTATAAAAAAAAAAAAAAAAAAAAAAAAGAATTTACTGGGCATGCTTTATCCTAGGCACTGAACTAGATGCTGGGAGAGAGGGGTGGCTAAATACAGATACAGCTCCCAGGAAGTTCAATGTTTAGTGGAGAGAAAGAGGTAATGAAATAATCTCTTAAATGGGTGGGAAATGGCAGATATGGGAGTCACCTGAGTGCTGGGGCGCGGGGTAGGCTCTTAGGACAGAGAAGAGGCCATTGGGAGAGGATTGAGCGGTGAGTAAGAGTTAACTGGATGGAGAGGGGGGATGTGTGGGCAGAGGCCCTGGGTCGGGGGTGGGGGCCGGTAGGAGCTGACAATGCCCTGTAGTCAGAGAGGGTTAGGGACTGTATGGTGTTGGCAGAGGCTGCAACTGTGGTCTGGGTTGGGCCATGCAGGGATTTTGTCCATCCCGAGAGCAGTGAGGAGCCACAGGCATCTGCTTGCTTGTGGAAGCACAGGTGCACATTCAGGGAAGGGTCCAGTGGCCTGGATTCCAAGTTCTTGGGTTCCCATAACAAATGAACCTCTTTCTGCCTCCACCCCTGCTCCCCAACAATACATAAGCACTGACTACCTTTTTCCCCAGAAGGAGTCTCAGACTGGCACTGGTTTGGTGAGGATGGTCCCCCACCTTACCCCGAAGTCTGGAGGACTGGGCTTGCTTTAGTCTCCTCTGAATCTTCTGAGTTCTTGGCTATTGGGATGTGGGTACCCCAGTCTGCATCAGCACCTCTTAATCCCCACCCCCAGTGTCATTCCAAAGGTCCTTAGCTGTTAAAATGGGAATTACAAGCTGAGTTCAAGCCCTGGGAGAGCATGACTGTTTTTTCTCTGGGAGAGCAAGCCAGGCTTGCCTGGGACTGAGATGCTGTAGGCACAGTTAGGACAGAGGTGAGAGGTTGTTTTCTACTAAGAGTTGAGGTTGAGGTTGGGTCATGGGGCCCTGGGCTCACCTTGGGGTTCTGTGTTTCAGTTCCTGCTCAGCTGCTCAGGGAAGCCCAAGGGGCCTGAGGAGGAGCTGGGACCCTCCTCTTTATATCCTCAGGCCAAGGGCAAAGTCCCTAGGAACCTTGCTGCCCTACCTCCATTCCCCAATTAACCTTACTCCTGAGATTCCTCCCAGTTAATTGCTAATCGTGTGTGTTACTTGGGGAGTCAGTGTTCATTCTCTCCCCTCCTCCACATAGACACTGGCCTGAACTGCAACCCAAACCCACCAGACCCAGTGAGGGCACAGACGCATCCCCTGCTGTCCCTCAGGCCCCTTGCTCCCAGGGTTCCCTGCGAAATTCTTGGCCCTACTCCCTTCCCAACCTGAAGGGAGTGATCCAGGGAGTGTCCCAAATATTCTGTGGCCTCTCTCTATGTCTCGGTGTCTGTGAGTCTATGTGTCCTGGGAGTGTTTGGAGGAAAGGGAATATGTGATGGAGGAATCAGGTGGAGACAAACCCAGAGACACTGTGTAGTGTAGAATAGAGGAGGGTCTCCAATACCCTCCTGCTGTCCCAGGCTGAGAGAATGCGCAGCCCCTGGCCAGTCCAGGGGAGCCCCCTCTGCATGTTAGAACGGTCCCTCTTGGTGAAGGAACAGGACTTGGGAATGTCAAAGGGAGACAGTCTAGAAGCAGAGAAACCAGTTAAGAGACTGCTGCGATTATCTAGGTGAGAGAATAAGGTCTGGACCATGGTAGAAACAGGAGGGATGGAGAGAAGAGTGTGCATCCTAGGGACAACTGGGCAGTAGAATTGGAGACTGGGAGGTGGGAAGGGGAGGAAATATATGACAGTAGGGTTTCTGGATCAGGAAGCTGATGATAACACAGGTCTGTTGCAGAATTTCTGAAACGCAGAGAGGGGCTTAAGGAAACTTTGAGAAACTTATTTTCCTTTCCCAGGTCTGTGGAGCCTGAGTTGTGTCCCAGATTCACAGAGAGATGAGAAAGGAGTTTCCCTTACAAGGGATTAAGATTTTATCAGATCCGGTAGTGGTAGGTTCCATTCAAGATCTGACTCAGGCAACTGTCTAAGAAACCAGCCTAACATTGCAAATTACCCATTTATCCATTCACCAATGCACACAGCAACCAACTCACCCATTCATCCTCTATCCACACATCCACCCATCATTCACCCGCTCATCACCCACCCATATCCATCTATCCATCCAGCCATCCAGCCATCCATCATCTGTCCAACTAGCCAGTCAACTATGTGTCTGTCCATCCATTCCTAAGCACATTAGCTGAATTCCTACACTATGCTGCGTCTGGCCAGCTTCTTTTCTAATGCATGCAATCCCTGAGTCAGCCTGGAATTCTGAGACAAGCCTCTCCATCTCCTTGAGCACTAACCCCTTAGCCAATTAAATGGCAATGAACACAGTTTTTCCAGTGAGTTGTGTAGAATTTAATAAGATATGTGACCTATCTCAGTGCCTGGAACAGAGTCCCTGCCTTCTTTGTCCTCTTCATGCTCTCATGCCCTTTTCAGTGTCTTGAGATGAAGCGTCCCAGGCAGGGAAGAGCCCTGCCACCTCTAGGTTCAGCCCTGCCACCTCTATGTAATTATAAGAGATATAATTACAAATTATCGTCTATTTATACACTTAAAATAGTCCCCAAAATTTGAGGTGTGGGATGAAACTGCTACCATCCTAGCAAAAGTGCCGACACATGGGAGCTACCAGAGCTGCTTTCGGGATTCCTGAGAGGACAGAGAAGGTGGCCAGCATCCAGCCCCCAGGTGTCTTAGCCCCTCTGCTCATCCCAGCCCCCTCCCCACTAACCTTTGGCTCCCCTCCTCCCAGAGACAGACTGTGGGTCCCTTTTGACTCTGCCCATCTGTGCACCTCTACCTCCTCCAGGCCTGCTCTGGGCCGGGAGCCTGGGCTGCTGGTGCTGACTCACATTGAGAAGAGGCACCCTACCGGGGAGGGGCGAGCACAGAGACTATGGTGACGGTTCACGGTGACTTGGTGGTGGGAATGGTACAGGGACTACACCTAGAGGAGAAATCGAACATTGTACAAAAATGAACAACAATGTAAAAATAAATAATAAATATATAAAAATATATTAATAAAAAGGGAGGAAAAGGCACCTGAAAAAGAATTCATTTTTTTTAAAGGAGAAAAAGAACAAAATGGAAACTAAGTTAAGATAAACAGAAGAAAAATTTAAAAAAAAAGAACAGGAAAAAAATTTTTTGAAGAGGGAGAGAGGAGCAGTTTTGCAGGGGAGCCGCCAAGATCCTTCTGTACAGAACGTGCGTGAGGCGCCTCTGGCGTGAGCAGTTGGATCTGCGGGTCTGAGCACGCGCTGTGCTGCTCACCCCAGCCAGGCCTCCTGGTGTTCTGGACCTCGGGGAGCAGCGTGTGATCCATCATGAGCCAGGCCCAGAGTGGGTGCCCAACGCACCCTTCCACCATCTCCTCCTCTCTAGTCCCTCACTCAGTTCTTCTGGTGCTCCTTTCCTGGGGGCTCCTTCAGCCTTTAGCCCCCCGTCTGGGCCACCGCCTCCCACCAGTGTTATTGCAACTGCCTCCCTATTCTCCTCCCTGCTCCTGCCCCCTCCTAGCACCCTCATAAAAGAAAATGCAGCCAGCCAGCTTTTCAAAACACAATTCTCATCACGTCTCCCTCCTTCCTTTAAAACCTGCCCCTTGTCACAGTTTGGGAGTCACAGCTTCTCTCCTCACCCCAAGGCTGCCCCTGAGAGAAGATAGAGGAGGTCAGGAGAGAGGAGGCCCAGAGCAGCCCCTCCCTTTAAGCAAAGACAGAGGCTGAGAGCAGCAAAGGAGATGGAGAGGCAGGTAGTACAAGAGCAGAAAGTGGAGGCCTTAGAACTAGGGTCACCCATATTTTGAGACACCAGGGTCAGCTGCTGAGGTGTTGGGTAATGTGAGAACCCAGGGACTCAGTGACTAGGGAGTGTGGCCTGGGGGAGAGCTGGGAAAGGGCAGTCTGCCTGGGGCTGGGACAGAGCAGGAGGCAGGAAGTGGAGCTGAGAGAGGCCAACACCAACATGACAGGCTGACAAACAGTGACTATCATCACATGGAAAACCATTTCCCCAGGAACAGCAGGACTGCCAGGGGAGCAGAGAAAGCCCAAGAACAAGTGTCGTGTCCAGGAACTGAGCGAGCTGTGGCAGTTGGCACATCAACCCTTTCTGCAATTCTCCCTCAAGATCAACTTGCTCCTTAAAGACACATGGTTTGCTATGTGAGGTTTCCACGGGACCTAAGCTTGAGGACAATCAAGAACTAACTTTCCAGACCATCTGTCCCTAGACTGGATTTTTGTGTGTTTTTGTGGCAGGGAGGCTGGCTAATGACCCATGCAATCCCAGGACAGGGGTCCCTGGCAGCACCCTCTGAGACCCCTGCCTCTTTTCCCCAACATGGTTATTTATTCAACCAATATGTCCACCCCTTGGGAGTCGTCATGGTGCTGTACATTGGGAATATGGAGTGAATGTTCTGTCCCAGCATTCGGTCAGCACCACTGCACACACATGGCTATACCTGTGGTCAAGGAAGCCACTTCACCTGTGGGCTGGGAACCAAAGGAGGGGCCGCCCACTGGCTCCCTCAGGGGAACATAGCAATCCCTTCTCTGGCCTCTTGACTGTCCTCTCTCAGAGGGCCTGGACCTCAATCTGAGCTGCCCACCCTGTCCCACCTGAGCCCCATTTTCCAGATGGGGGACCCAGGGCCACAAGATCCTATGGGGCCAGGGCAGGAGCAGCTGACCTGATGATGCCCTGTCCCTGTGTGGGGGAGAATTGCCCTGTGTAATTATTAATCCTGTGGCCCAGGCACTGGCCACTCATTGACTCACGAGGCCAAAGTCTGTGATCAAAAGAGCTGAGACTGCTCCAGGCTTTTCTTAGCAATCACCTCTCCCCTGTGGTTCCCTTCCTCGGGTAGCTCTAGCCCCTCAGCCCTTCATGCTGGCCCAGGGACCAACTCTCACTGAGGCTTTGAATAGCAGGTTCCCCGTGGCAGTGTAGGGGGTCTGGCTTCAACATTCCAACCCTGAAGGTCTGGCTCCAATCTCTGATTGCAGATTCCAGACTCCAGATTCTGAACTTGAGCTCTTGGCTTCTTGTCCTGGGTCTGGACTCCAAGCTCCAGTTCCAGGCTTTGTGCACTAGCTCCAAGCTCCAGTTCCACAATCCACACTCTGGGAGTATTTGGGTCACTTCTGGGTTCCTTCAGCCCCTCAGCCATCACCTCCTAGGCCAATAGGATCCTCCCTGCCCACCCATCTTAGCTGGCCAGGGCTTCAGCCTGGCCATTAGCACTGCGGGCTGCACTGGAGGTGGGATGCTGGTTCTATGGTGCTTGTCCATAGACATGCACATGGAATATGTCCATGTGGTTTTCTACTTCTGCCCTCCCCTCAGGCCTGTATTCTGGAGACACAGAGGACCCCTGCTCTGACCTTGAGATATCACAAGACCCATACACACATTCATGTTCTCAGCTCTTCTTGGGTTCCCCAGGGCCACCACATACGTGAATGGCGCCCCCTGCAGTTGTGCAACCGTGTGGGCTGGGCTGTTTGCCCAGCCAGAACTCTGATTCAATGTGACCCAGTGTGTGTATTCTTCCCCATGTAAGCTTTCGTTTCCCTGTGGAGGTGAATTCCAGTCTCTAATTGCCCAGAAGCTGGAGTCACCTGACCTGCAAGTCAGGCTCCCCTGCCAGGTGCACCTTGTGCTCACCCATGGTAAGGGTGACTGCCCCAGAGAGCACAGACCTACAGCTGCATCAGCACTTCAGCTGAACTCCAGGTAAGTAGCCAGTGCTTCTACCTGCCCCACCTGGCCCAGGGCCAAGGTCAGTGTGTGTCCTGCGCTCGCTCACCCTGGGCCCCTTCTATGCCATCCTCTTCCCTGGCCCCAAGGCCCTGAGGTTGGGGGGGGGGGCAAGAGACAAATAACAAGATTCTCTTTCGGGAGCTTGGTGTCAGAGGAGTATGCATCCCACCTGTTCTCTCAGCCCCACTGTCCTCTGTGACATGAGATACTGGAGGTTGCAGAGTGGTCCACAAATGTACATTCTCTCTCTTCCATCATGCTGGGCACTGGGTGGACAGGCCAACTACCCTCCCACCTACAGGGGTTGAGAGGACACAGCTCTGCTACTTTTCTGGCCACCTAGGAGTCGAGCTCCATGCAGTGTGATGATTGGGGGGTACCCCTTTCTGGGGCCTGAGCCCCCTTTGCTGCAGATGAGGCCGGCCTGGCTGGGACAATAAGAACTCAGGGCCTGTAGGAATTATGAAAACCAGGTCTCTCTCAGCCCAAGGTGGCTTCAGGGGGGTGCTGGGAGCGGGGATTGTGGCAGGACACACATCCAGCCAAGCAAAATGGGTCCAGAAGTGGGGGTGGATTGAAGCCCCCAAAGAACTGAGTTCTATTTCTGTAGAAAGGGGTGGTGAGAAGTGGCCTTGAGGAGTTCTTTGTGTGATAATTATATTTAATTGCATCCTTACAAATTATTAAAGTTTAGGGAGTCTCTTTTGACCACTATCCAATCCAGGTCCTTCCTATCAGTTCAACATATCCTTCTAGAACATTCTTTCTCCTGTCTGTACACTTATAAGTGCCTGCGTGTTTGTGGTTTATATATAGGCATCATGCCATATGCACTTCTCTGCTTTCTTTTACTGAATAATAGCACATCTTGGAGAACTTTCCAACAGAAAACATTGTACATGATTTTCCATCTGTTATGTGATGTGGCAGAGGATGGACACACCACCATGTGCTCGGTGACCTCACACTCCACTCCTGTTCACATTTGGCTGTTTGCCAGTTTATGGGCCACAGACAACCCTGGGGGTGGGTTGTGTTTTTAATTTTTAGCAGAAACTCCCGAACTGTGGCCCTACATAGCCACGTCAATGTACTCTCTCCAAAGAGGGCCCAAGCTCCCCATTTGGGGTGGTCTCTGTAGCATCTGGGCCTTCTTAGGCATGTGTCCTGGGTCAGATAACCTGAGTGCTGGTGACACTCTAGTGACGATTCCCTGCGGGATCCCAGTCTAGGAATTTTCCCTCCTGAAGTGCCTCTCCCCACCCCCACCCCAGCCAGGCTGTTTTGTTATGAAGTAAAAAATGAGATAAAGGATGGAGCGGCTCTAACTTGGGGGCTTTGGTTGATGTGAACCTTCCCCCTGCAGGGGCCCATCGCTGTAGAGACACTTCCATCTGGCTTGTGACCATGGCATGGGCCAGTCTCCTTAGGAAAGGGAGTCTGTACAAGGGTGGGGGGCTTGGCCTACAGGATCTACTGGCTTTGGGAAGATACCCCTTTTCTCACCTGGTGTCCCCACCTCTCTGTCCTATGGAAATGGAAGTGTGTCTCCTCCCACAAGGGAGAAGCCCCAGGGAGGTTCTGTAGCTGACCAAGGGAGGGGCATGTCTGGTCTCCATACCCCCATTTCTGACCACAGGCTGTAACCCTGATGCTGTGTAGTCCCCTATCCAGAACCCCAAAAGCCTGCTGTGCTTTGCTGGAACTATCTGAAGTTGCGGCATCATTTGTCAGTCCAAGGGGACAAAGCAGTGATAAGATGGACAAAGTCCCTGTCAACAGGGTGCTCACATCATGTAAGCAAACAAGCATGAATAAGTCACAGGGTCATTCTTAAGGTGGGTTGAGTACCGTGAAAGAAGAAAACTGGAGAGAACAGAGCTGGGGAGCACTTCATATAGGATGTCTTAGTTCATTCAGGCTGCAGCAATAGAATTCCAGAATATCAGAGACTGGGTAGCCGATAAACAGCAGACATTTATTTCTCACAGTTCTAGAGGTTGGAAATCCAAAGATCAGGGCTCTTTTCTGGGTTGTAGCTGGTCAACTTCTCCCTGTGTCCCCACCAGGCAGAAGGGGTAAAGGAGATCTCTGGGGTCCCTATTATAAGGATCTTTAATCCCATTCATGAGGGCTAATCCTCATTAGGTGTAATGACACCCCAAAGGCCCCACCTCCTAATACTGGGGGTTACTATCAACATATGAGTTGGGGGGGGGCACAAACACTAAGACTAGAGCATCCCATGACCAGGGGAGGCTCCTCTGAAGTGTTCAGGCTGAGCTTGTCTGGGAAGCAGGAATTTTGTGGTTGTGGGTCTCAGCAACCCCACCCAGAGTTGCAAGCACACACATATCAAAAGAATGTGTTGGCTCGCCTAACCAGAAAGTCTGGGCCAGCTGACTTCAGGCATGCATGGCTGAATTTAGGCATTTGGGTCAATTTTGTCAGGAATCCTCTTCCACTCTCTGTCCTGCTCTCTCTGGGGGCTTTATTCCATTGAGCTTCTCTCCCAGAATGTCCTTTCTGCACATCCCCAGGAGATGATAAAAAATGACAAGAGTTGGGATTCTGACTGGGATTAGAGGTCATCCCTGAACAAAACTCTGATTAGCCAGGTCTAGATTTTGAGATACCCCAGCAGCCAGGGGATGTGGTCATCCCATCCCACAAAAGGGGCTGAGGAGACAGTGGGCTAGCACCCCCCAACCCCAGGAAGGCTTGAGTTTGATTTCCAACTTCCCTAGAAAGTTACTGTGAGCCAGCGATCCCCTCTGACCTCAGGCAGGAATTTCAGGGACTTGGGGCAGTAAGAGGCAAGTGCAGTGGGGAAGATGGCCCTTATTCCCGGGGTGCCTTCCCAAGGCTCCCGTGTAGCTATGTGTCAGCATCAAGCTGAGTCTGACTTCTCTGCCTGTAGGCTGGGAGCCCCTTCCTTGCATCACTCCAGGCTTCCCTGGCTGTCCCCACTCAGCCAAAGCAGGCAAGAGGTGGAGCCTGCCCCACCACAACCACGTGTCTACCACGGCTTCAATGCATCCAAGGGAGCCTGCAGCAGCTCTGCAGACATACTCAGTCCCCAGCAGAAGCAGAGGACAGCAACCGGAGGGTGCATACAGATCCAGAGACCATGAGATTGCTTGGAGACACCTGGCAAAGGCAGGGTTCCCTAAAGGAAACTCTCCCCTCACCCCACCCTCCAACACCTTCCTTCTTGCTGTCTCTGTCTCTTACTCACACCCCCATACTCTGTGCAGTCAGGAAGAGAGGTTCTGACAACAGGAAGTCAGGGGGCACATCCTGAAGTCCTTGACAGCTTCCTGGCACTGACCCTGGTGACAGAGGCAGTGCGGTTTGGGGTGGAGGGGCACAGCGTAGACTGGTATGTAAGAAACACACCTCATGGCAGAATAATAATAATTATTATAATAATAATATCATACATCCAGGACAAACCCAGCTGCCCCAAGCCAACTGCAAAATCCATATGTACAGTAGAATTTATGTAGGTAGAGGGAGGGGCTGCCCACCTGCCTGCATCCCCAGGTCTTACTCATACCAGCTCCCTGAGGAAGGGCCGGCCCCTCCTCCTGCTCCCCACTGAGGCTTGGCACCAGGTGGGGAGGCTGGCACTGCCAACGCCATCCCTCCCTGTTGAGCAAGCCTGCCCTGGGGACTAGGTCCACCTCCCTGCAGTGGCCTGGCTGTAAGGTATGGGTGGGAGAGCCTGTGCAGGACCAAGTGGTGGCAGCTGTTAGGTATGGCTCCTCTGAAGCAGCTCCTCACCCCTCCCAGCCCTGCCCTCGGGCCTGCCCGTGGCAGGAAGGGGCCAGGGACACTCATGGCACATACAGGGCATGCAGAGCGGGCCCATGGCATGCTTGGCCCACAAGGTGCCATGCAGTGGGCCTGGACTGTTGGGCAATAGTCAGAGGGCCGAGTGGGCAGTGGAGTCCGAGGAGCCCCCTTTGGTCTGGACCGCTGATTCAGTCTGTGGTGAGGCTTCCTGGGAACTGGACCCTTGAGCAGGCAGCTGCAAAAATTCTGGAAGCACCAGGTCCTCTTTGCGCAGAAGGCCCCTCTGGTCATGGGCCCCACTGCTCTGTACCCGGTTCAGCAGCTCCACCAAGCCTGGGGATGGCCATAGAATCAGCGGTTGCCTAGCAGACCTGCCTAGGCTAGCCCACCATAGTCCCACTATCCTCACTGCCTCCCTGACCCCTTAGTTCGCCCCTGGTCATCCAACTCCAGTGGACCTTAGTTCTCTTGTTCCAGCCCCAATGGCATCCAGTCCCCTGCTTTAGCTCAAGCCTTCTGCTGTCACCCACCCTCAATGGTGTCCAACTCTTTTGGTCACAACCCCCCACCATCTCCACTATACCTTCAATGTCACACGTCTGCCGCTTCCCAGCGACACTACTGGACGCCTCGGCCAGCGAGTTGAGGGGCGGTGGAGAAGGCTGGGCTGCCTTGTTCTGGGTTCTAGGTGGGTCACCCTGCGAGAAGGTGTGGTCAGAGTCATAGCCGAGAGAGGAGGCATTCTGGGCGCCTGAGAGTGCCCACCTCTCCACTCACCTGGCTGCGGCAGGGGGATGTGTGGCTGGCTTCGGGGATCTTCACACCTGAGGCAGAGAAGACCATCATCCACAAGCATTTACCAGCCTGGACCCCCTTCCTCCTGGGCCAGAACCCTCCTGGGGACCAAGGAGAGGGGAGGAAGGGGCAACGTTCCCTACCTGGGAGAGTGTCCAAAACCAGTCTCTGGGTGGCCACGGAGCTCACTAGCTTCTCCAGATCCACCGGCTGCTTCTCCCCTGGCTGTGGGGACAGGTCAGCAGCCCGCGGGACAGGCAGCTTGCTCCCCACCACTGTGCCCCGGCCCCAAGGACCTGCCACTCACCCGGTGGAGTGACACCTGTTGTGGACTCAGGCAGTGCTTCGCCAGGATGGGCTGCAGTGCCTCCTGCAGCCGCTTGGTGGGCTTAGCAGAGATCCGCACCACACGGTCCAGCGCTGCCACCTCCAGCCTGCAGAGAGCCTGGCGCTGCAGAAGGGCAGGACCCCACCCGGATCTCCCCCAACCCACTCGTGACAAATCCCACGCTGACTGGGCAAGAACTGGGGGGACGAAACTGGCTGGGGGTGGGGGCTCAGACTGGGGTGGGGTAGGGTGGGTAGCACAAGAGATGGGACTTAGGGAGAACATCAGCCCCAACTAGGGTCCCAGTTGGGATCCAAACTCAAGCCTGGAGGGAGAAGCACTCACTCAAAGGTGATCCAGTTCTCCAGCCGCACTTCCTGGTCGGCCAGCACCGTGCAGTCCTGATCCAGAACCAGAGCCTTCTGCAGACAGCAGACAGGGTTTCAGCCACCCTCCCACCCACTCTAAGCAGTCTGCAGATGGGAGGGAGCCACCTTCACTTCCTCCAGTGGCTGCCACTGGGGATCCCTAAGGTCAGAGGGACTCCCAGTGTGCTGGTGATTCATAGCTATGGGGATGGGGACAAGAGCCTGGCATGACCACCCCTGGGATGGCAAGAATGCCGGGAAGACTTTGAAAAGGCAGGTGTCATAGGAAACATGGAGATGGGATTGGGCACCAAGCGGTAATGGGATTGCTTGGGTAAGAGACAGGTTTAGGTCCTGGGTCTTGAGGTGTCCTCTTCCTGGGCCAGGCCAGCACCTGCCTCCTGGATAGCCATCCTATACTTCTTCAGGCATGAGAAGCCCAACCAAGTCAGTCAGATCCCATTTCCTCCCTTGCCACCCATACTGGGACAGCTACCCAGGCCTTGTCCCTTTTCTGACATTTGTCTACTTCTCCCTTTCCCACCTGCTGAGGACACTTCTTGTCTCCTCACTGCAAAAAGGGTCCCTCCCCCAAGATCCCCAATCAGGATGTGAAGTTCCAAGGCCATTCCTAATCTCCCGGACCTACCCTAATTCCAGCCCCATTCCCTATTAGGATGTGAAGTAGCTGGCATGGGGCCTGGCACACAGTAGGTACATAAACAGTAACTGTAGTGACTACCACCTCCAGCGACCCTACTGCTTGAACGTGCCCCAGGGGGCTGGGGAGACACCCTCTTCCAGGGGATAGGCCTGTGCTATTCTGCAGGAACAGGTGGGATGTGGGTGGTGAAGTTATATTTAGGCATTGTGAAAGCCCATCTGGGCTGTGGAGGCTGCCAGAGGGCCAGAGAGAGTGGGCAGAGCGCCTCCTATTGCTGCCCGCACTCTCCCATCAACCAGGCCCCTGAACTTGTCCTGCGCTTCTTAGCCACCTCCAGGCCTCTGCTTCAGCTATTCTCTTGGCTTGTAATGTCTTCCCCTGTGTCAGGCAAACTCCTCCCATCTTCATCAATTGTGACCTCTTCCATGAAGCTTTCCTGGCATCGGTCAGAAAACCTCCCTTCCTCCCCAGAAACTCTCATTGGGGAGGGAATTGACTCCTCCCTGATCACATCTTGCATGGCTCACCTCTAGCCTGTGGACCTGGAGGACAGTGCTCAGGCCCAGGTCCCACGCTGACCCACCTGGCAGGACCTTATAGGCTTATCTACAGGGTGAATGGAACCCAGCTGGGTCCCCTGGAGCATTCTTTTTATTTATTTATTTATTTATTTATTTATTTATTTATAAATAATAAATTTTATTTTTATATTCCCCATACAATTGCAACCCCCCATCTGACCCCAATCCCTCCCCTCCCGCCCCCCACCCCCCAAAAAGTGTCTCTGGTTCATAGTTTTTTGTTGATTTTGATTTTCACTTTCTTATAGTTATTCATTTTCCTGGTCCCTTATTTAAGTTTTCTAGATTCCTGCTATGAGTGAGACCATCCTGGAGCATTCTTTATCTCTGCCTTACTGGATAGTTTAAAGTGAGATTTTTCTAGACTCCTCTTTGAAGTTTATGCTAGTTTGCATCTAAAGTTTTTCATGGGTGCCCCTGCTATCAGAGCAGAGAAGGTGAGGACTCCCTAAATGACTATTTCATGGATGAGCAGTATAAACTCTGGGGGTCATGGGGGAAATCCCGGCTTCATCAGTGGTTCCTCCTAACCCTCTCACCAACTCCCAGAGTGTCTGGGACTACCACAGTGAGGATGATAGGTGAAGACAGAAACTAGGATGGGGAGAAAGTAGGGATAGGATTTTGTAGGACAAGAATGGGTGTCTGGGTTTGAGGGAGGAGTTGGTGCTGGGCTGATTTAGAGTGGGCATTGAGAGTAGGGGCAGGGTTATAGTGGAGGCTGGAGTTAGGAAGGGGAGTAATAGGGAATGGGGCTGGAATTAGGGTTGGTCCAGGAGATTAGGATTGGCCTTGGGAGTGTGGTCAGGAAAGAGTCAGAGAAGAAAGGAGTTGGGGGTCAGGAACAGAAAAGGAATTAGAGCTGGGGACCAGACCAGCTTCATACCTGCTCGTTGCCCACCAGGTAGACTTTGATATCAGGTAGAGAGAGGCCTCGTTTCTCACAGATGCCTGCCAGCATGGCACGGATGGTGAGGCCAGGTCGGGCCAGGGCCAAGGAGGCTGTGCCATCAGGCAGGTACACGCAGCAATACTTTCCTAACCGGTTTTCGCTCTCACCTTCTGAGCTCCCAAGGCTCTTCCGGTGGCTCTGATTTGGGCAGGAGTCGGGAGAGGTCAAAGATACACAGACAAGGTAGGTACATGGACAGGAACGCTCATGGGGTGTGCACACACTCACGTCCAAGAGCATACCTGGTAAGGTAGGGCCTCCTTTATAGCTCACCTAGGTCTATGGGCACCTGGAGACAGGTCCACCCACCCAACTGGGCAGCACACATGCACATACATGCACACACATTGCCTGAGGCATCCATGCCATGCAGGGAGAAAGTAGAAAAGTAAGGTAGACAGGTAAGGTAGTCAGGTAGAAAGTAAGGAGGCAGAGGGGTTGATGCTGGGGAGCAAGTCCCAAGATGGAAGTGGGGACAGTGGCTGGGAATGATGACGCGGCCCCACAAAGGGGACTGGCCCTAGTCCCAACCTCATCTCCCCCAAACAGTTGGCTCACCTCAGATTTGCTGCTGACGAAGGCAAGGAAGCCGAGGTCCAGACTGGCAGAGGAGTTGAGGGAGCCCTGAGACTCTCTGCGCAAGTTGGGAGCTCCAACCGCTAGTTCTAGGGGAGAGGGCGCATTGGGCAGAGTAAACCCACCTCCCCACACCCACACACCTGCTGAGGCATCTGCCCCAAGGGGTGGATCCTGTGGGCACCCTCCTGCAGGTCTGGGTCCCTGGCAGTTTCGCTATTGATGGGGCTTCCCAAACTTCCGGCGTTTTGCTTGGGAACAGAACTACCCCGGGAACGTGGTGGTCACAGGGACCTGCATTTCGGTTTTCAGACTCACACCGGTCGAATAGGGAAAACTCGCCCAAATTCCTTCCCCTCTCATCTCTGTGGCCCGCTCCTGCCCTCACCCCTGCGGAAGGACTTGCGGAGCTGGCGCCCTCCAGGACCCTCAGTCGAAGGCAGCTGCCCCAACTCCTCCACGCCCAGCGGCAGCGACTTCCCGGGCTTCAGCTTCGGCTTCTGCAGGCGCAGGAAAGGCACTGGGACCGGCCGGGCGCCAGCCTCCGCGCCGACCGCGGGCACACGCCTGCGGACGGCCCCGCCCCCGCCCCGCCCCCGGCCCCGGCCCCGGCCCCGGCCCCGGCCCCGGCCCCGGCCCCGGCCCCGGCCCCGGCCCCGGCCCCGGCCCCGGCCCCGGCCCCGCCCCCGCGGCCCCGGCCCCGCCCCCGCGGCCCCGCCCCCGCGGCCCCGGCCCCGCCCCCGCGGCCCCGGCCCCGCCCCCGCGGCCCGGGCTCCGCACCTTCCTGCTGGCTTCGGGGCTGCCCAGGCGCGAAGAGCCGGGTTCCCGCAGGGGGCGCCCTTCGGCCTCCGCCAGGAGGCACTCCCGGTACAACGGAGACTTGACGAAGCGCGCGTAGCTGTCGAACTTCATTAAGTTGAAGATCTGTGGGGCCGACGCCGGGCAGTGAGGCGGGGACCGGCGCTCCGAGGGCCGCCCGCGTCCCGTCGGGGCCTTGGTGTTGGCGGGGTCCGCGGCCAACTGAGCGAGTCCCTCGCCTCGCCCGCTAAACACCTGGGCGCAGGCCGCATCCCTTACCTGGACCGCGCCGGCCCCTCCTTTCGCGCAACGTGCGGTGCGCTCTCCCACCTGTGTCCTGGCCCTGCTTTCAGCGGGGTCCCCGCATCCAAATCTACTTCCCGACGTCTCCACCCCCAATCCTCACTCTGAGACTTCGTTCTCAGATCTGGACCTGCTTTTTTGCTCCATGGTGCTCTGGCGCCAGCGGCCCCCGACTGCTCACCTGAAGCTGCTGTGCCCGGAACATGTCTGGCCTGGGCTCAGCCAGCACCTCCTCCCCGAGCCAGGCTTGCCTGTCGATGTTCACGGGGCTCAGCGCCTGACTGGACAAGAATTCTTGGTAGATGTTGCGGGCCTCCTGAGCTAGCTGGGACAGGGGCAGGAGGGACAGAAGGTCAGGGCACAGCCCATGCCATGATCCCCACTCTGCTCTGCTCTCTGCTCCAATTCCCTCTTCCCCCAACCTGCTTGGTGTCACTGGCCGGGATCTGCTGGAAGCGCTCGCAGGCCTTCCAGAAAGTCACATTCTCAGCACTGAACTCCTTCTTCAGGAACTCCTTGGGGGTGGAAGGAGGAGGCAGTCAGACACACAGAGACCCTGTCAGGGGAGGCAGTCAAGGAGATTGGGTAGACCCAGGGCTAAGAGGCCAAGCCAGTTAGACAGGGCCAGATCAGGAGGAACAGAGAGAAAATGAAAGGCAGAGTCAGGACAGAAAGAAGCAAAGTTCATAGCTGGGAGAAGAGGGTGACAAAGAAAGGCTGGATGAGGCAACCAACAGAAGAGTCCCACCCTGACCAGACCAAAGGTTCATCCACAGCCTCTCTCATTCCCCCCAGCAACTCTCCCTTCACCCCCACCACTGCCACCCTCCCTCCCTATCCCACTCCAGGGCTTACAGTGAAGTAAGCCAGACCCAGGGGGTCCTGTAGCAACCGCTCGAAGGACAGGGCCCAGCTGGCCACAGGCTGGTCCTCAGTGGGGAAGGGGCTGCTGGGACCACTGGGGAGGCTGTGGATGCTGAGGGAGCTGCCACGGCCTTCACTCTGGCCCTGCGAGCCTGCTGTGCTACTCAGCTCTGCGGAGGGATAGATAAGTAGAGGTGAGCTTTGCAGCCTCCCCAGTCTCCCGCCCCACCCGACCCCAGGTAGAGCCACTCCACAGGTCCTTTTTCTGGAAAGATAGCAAGTGACAGGGGTGTCTCCACCCCATTTTCATATCCCCCTCCCCTGCTCCACCACCACCAGGCAGACTTCCCACACATACCCTGTCACTTACCTCCATCTGAGACAGCCAGAACCTGCAAGAGACCCGAGGTGGAAAGTCAGGGCAGTGCCCACGCAGATTCGTAAGGGTCAGCTCCAGGCCCAGTCACCTGGATTGGAGCTGTGTTCTCCTCTGCCCAGAAAGCCATACTAGGCATCCCTGGCCAGGTCCCTGCTGGTCAGTATTTGTTCAATCTGTCCCTAGCTCCCCAACTACCACATGCCAAACACTATGCGTTGGGTCTTATGCCAGGTACCTTCCAGTTACCCTTGGCTCCCTCCTCCACCAGCACATGCTGGAAGAGCCCAGGTACAAAGCTGGTGGGTAGAAGCACAGACTTAGAACCCTGCTTCTGCCACTTGCTAGCTGTGTGCCTTTGGGCAAGTAACTTGTCTCCATCTGTGACTAGGGGATGATGGTAAGTTTCTTCTGGGGGGCTGTTGTGAAGATAAAATCAGTGGAATGTATTTTCAGCATCTAGAATGGTCATCAGCACGTGGCAGGGGCTATATCAGTACTTGCTGTTGTCGTTGAGGAAGGAGAGGTCTCTCTGCAGCCTGACCTTCCTCATTGCAACTGTTCCCTCATGGGACCCAGGGTCTTCCCTGGGTGCCACTCTCACCTTGAGCAGGCATAGGACATTTTATAGTATCAAGAAGGTGTTCTTCAACTTTAGTATGCAGCAGAATGACCGGAAGAAGCCCACCTCCAATTTCAAGTTCAAGAAGGTGCAGGTTGGGGTCTGAGACACCACATTTCAGCACCTGGTGCATGGACCACACTTTGAGCAGCAATGCTATAGAGGCCAATTCCATCCTCACCCTCCGCCCTAGGCTCCAGCCTCTCTAAAGCACAGCTCTGACTTCTCTGGGAATCCCAACCACTAGTGAAACAAACCAAAAAAAACCTCCTTTCAAAATGACTCTTGCTGTAGTTTCCCTTGGTCTTCTGCCTACTTTTCTAGCAGCCCCCCAGCTTCCTCATTACCTCCTACCCAAGCAAGGCAGAAAAAGGAAGGAAGAAACTGAGCACAGAGAGATACACCACATCTCTCTGCTCTGGGGCCCTTCTCCATCCCACCTATCCCCAGATGCAACACACAGTTTCTGCTAACGTCTCCACCCAAATGTCCCACAAACCCCTCAAACCCAGCTAGTTCCAAGTGGAAGCCATCAAAGCCACCACCAAAGCAGGCCATGGAGCAGGCTTCCCCGCAGCCTGCCATTCTTCCCCTCACCTGCTTCCTGACACCAGGACTACATCACTCCAAGTCCTTCCTCCCTCTCACCTTCCACATTTTCACTAGACTCCGTCACCTAGCGCTTTCCCCACCTGTCCCCTTGTACCATCCTCCCCACTGGAAACAGGTCTGCAAGCATCTCCTCCCCAGGAAGCCTCTCCCTACCCTAATGCCTGGAACCTCACTCTCTGCTCCCCACCTCACGGGAGTACCTGGCTCTCAACTCTGTAGGCCCAGCTGCTCTGCACATTCTTTGGACATTATTATCTTGGTCCTCAGAATGCTTTTTTCTTTTTTCAGTTTAAAGGGAATACAGTTAAAAGTTAAAATGTGTTTCCCATGTTTAAAAATCAGGAGTTTTACATAATATGCTCTGCTTTCTGTCTCCTTTTTAAGACCAGGATGCCCCATTCTCCTGAGTGTCTTCCCAGCCAGAAGCAGCAACTTCCCTGAGCAACAACTGCGTTCTCTAAAAGGCCCCATGCTCTCAGGGGTCTCTGGGGCCAGTTAGATGCATTTTTATCACTTTTGGAGGCAGACAGCCTGGGTTCAAATCTGTGCTGTGTGACCTTGGACAGGGGACTGTATCTCTCTGTGCTCGGTTTCTTCCTTTATAAAAGTGGGGCAAATAATGATCCTAATTTGTGATTAAGTATGTATAAAGAATTGCGAACACACTACCTGGTGTGTAGTCAGTGTTCAAGGCATAATACTGTTACTATTGCTCTTGTGTTGGTGCTGGTGTATGAACCTGCTAAGCATTCTAGATTTGTGGAGGCAAGAGAGCAGGCGCTGCAGTCCCGGATTCAAATTCCAGCGCTACCCTTTTCTGGTTTTCCAACTTTTCTCCTCCTGAGCCTGGGCTCCCATCTGGGGCACAGGGATAAGAGGAGGGGTGTGTATGCCAAGAGTGGCACACAGACCTGCTACCCCAGGCACCCCGCCCTTGCCATCCTGCTTCTGCACCTGTCCAGCTGATGACTTCACCCCACTGCTGCTGGAGAAAATCCCAACTCTGGGGGGTGTGAGCAGGAGACCTGAAGCCTAAGGTCCCTCCCAGCATGCTCTTTCCCTTCCGAGCAGCTTCATTCATCTTCATGTCTGCGTACCTGGTGTTTTTCCTCCCCAGCCTCAGTGCCCCCGTCGCTGTCATGGCCCTGCCACTGGGTTTTCAGGAACTTCATGACTCCCATCCTCCGAGGTAGTGCCTGGTCCCCTCACCTCCCTTTAGCCCAGGATTCGGCTTCCTCCTTGCTCAGCCTCCTCCCACAAGGCTGCTGGGGCAGACCAGGAGCCCCAAGGAGGACAAAGGTGCCAATCCACACGCCTATCTTATTTTATTCCTTATTGTCAGTGTCTGTGGCTTTAGGTGGGGCTGGCTCCCAAGTCCTCTGGCCTGACTCCCTGCCCTGGAAGGGGGAGCAGTTGCCAGGTTACAGCTGAAATTCTGCCTGGGCTTGACTAATGAGCCCCTTCAGCCTCCCCCAGTTTCCTCCCCCTCACCACCCTACACTATCAAACTTTTCTATTCTCTTCATGCCCCTACTCACTCCTGCTTCCTGCTTTGCTGTTTTCTCTGCCTGGGTTCCTGCTCCTGCTGCCCCCACCGACAGCACTCCAGTCTCTGTCTGTTGACGTCAGTCACCCCCAACACCGTGGCCTGAAGCCCCTTTCTCACCACACCTCTGCCCACTGGCGTCTGGGCCCCTCTCCCCAGCCAGCCTGGCAGCTTCCTCCCGGGGAACGGCCTGGTTTGTCGGAGGGAACCGGTCTGAATCCTCTCCTCACACAGCCCTCTCCTCGCAACCTGCCCCCAGCAGACTTCAGGGCCCCAAGCATCTCTCCTCCGCCCTCCAAGGACACTCCTGTACCCCCCTCACTAGGGATGCTCTGCCTTGGAGCACCCCATCTTGGGCTTGGAGTTCAACCTCCTGAGCCCTCTTGCCCACTTGCTGTCGGCCCCTAAAGGGTGTGAACCGAGATTCAGAGAAGGAACAGAGCAGAGATGGGGGCTCTGCTTCCTAGAGCCTCCCTGGGTAGCCTGCGGCTCAGCATTCCCCACCCGCGGAGGCTGCTGGGACCGGTGGAAGAAGCCCCAGGCCTGCATGTGA
This sequence comes from Talpa europaea, assembly GCF_964194135.1. Lineage (NCBI taxonomy): Eukaryota > Metazoa > Chordata > Mammalia > Eulipotyphla > Talpidae > Talpa > Talpa europaea. The sequence continues at coordinate 69,704,436 of NC_140076.1, read as the reverse complement.
AAGCTTAGGCAGGCAGCCCACGGAGCAGCACGTCCAGGCATGGAGGGAGGGGAGTTTGGGGGGACACAAACTGCTGCCACCTGCACAAGCTCCAGACCTAGGGAAGTTGTTTGATGGCGGCTGCCCTGGCTCCACCCTGGCCTGCTTAAGAAGTGGTGAGGGAATGGGAGAAAAGAGGAAGAAAAGATGAGGAAGGGTGTGGTGGCCTGTGACTCTCGACCTTTGTCAGGTCTCAGTTTGTCAGACTTTTTTCTTAAGAAGTGGATCTTGCGGGAGCTGCTGGTATTAGAGAATACTAAATAGCCCAGCATGGCCTGAGCGCCGGTTGTGTGCCAGGCACTCTCTGACAGCACGCACCTGTGTTCTCACTCCATGCTGGCTTCCTATCCTTCCTATCCTATCAACTCCCATTTTACAGATGAGGGAAATGGAGGCCTAAAGAAGTCACACAGTGGGAAAGGGGCCAAGCTAAAATTGCACCCCAAGCATGCCTGACTCTGGAGCCCGAGGTCTTCCCTCCCTTGGTGGACAGGAGAGCCAGGAGGCCCAGGGCCTCAGTCCTTGGGGCACAGGTGGGCAAGGTTAATCAGGGGCTCCTCTTGAACTCTGCCCTTTGGAAGGATCATACCTCAAAGGGAGGGTTGGTTTAATGAGCATTTTCTGCGACCTCCAACTCATCTCATCCTAGCTTGGGGAAAGTGAAGTGCAGAGATCCTCCCTCTGTATACCCACAGAGAACCCTAAGTACCTGGCTCCTTCGCCTGAGCCAGCCTTCGGGAGCTGAGCCCAGTCCTAGCCCCTCTGAAAGGTACCTGCCCCCTCAGGGCCTTGCCCCGTGCTGGACACCAGGAAAGAGGTAGAGGTCCAGTGGGCTCTGTGTACAGGCCTCCTTGTTAGTGGGAGGACTAGCTGGGCCCCCCCGGGGAATAAGACACAATAATCACTCCTCTCTGGACTTTAGGCCCAGCCTCTCCCTGTTCACCTGTGCCCCCCTACCCCGTTCCCCACCTCTTTTGCCCAGCACCCCCTCCTCCATCAGGCAGGCCCTGGCAGGACACGTACCATGCCATGATGCACGGAGTAGGGAACTTCTGTCTCCCTCCTGGTCTCCCTTTGGTTTTCTCTATTCCTGACCTGTCACTCTTTCCTAAATCTGAATTTGATTCTGGTCTTTGAACCTATGTTGCCATACCTGGAGCTGCTTGAGGGCAGGGCCGGGCCTGGGGGCTGTTGGGTGAACGAGTGTGTGAGTGAACAAGTGAGTGGCGGCCGGGGCAGTGTGAAGACCTCTCTGGCAAGGGGGCTGAGCGTCTCTCTAAGTGACAGGTTTCATTGCAACTGCCTGACAAGCTGAGTGGCAGGCTGACAAATGAAGCTGTGTCAGCGGGGAATGACAGCAGGTGGGGGTGGCGGCAGGGGGAGGTGGGCGAGGGAGCCAGGCAGTTTGGGGAGGAGGAGGAACCCTGGTATTGAGTCAGAGGAGCCAGGTTCCAAGGTGGGTCCCTTGACCTGCCAACTGCCTTCAGTCAGTGTAATGTACTCCTCTGAGCCTCCCACAAGAAGGAACTCACGGAAGGAGTCAGATACCCTGCCCCCAGGGGTCTGTGCACACCCCTGCCACCCTCTCCTTCAGTCCAGCATGGCCTCAGAAAGCATGGCCAGCAAGACGCCCATCTGTGACCCTCCTGATTCCAAGGGGTGTCACAGAAAGTTCAGAAGGGGCCCAGGAAGGGCAAAGATGAACTATGTTGCTGAGAGAAGCCAGGATGGCCCGAGCTAGGGGCAGAGCTAGGGCACCTTCCTCGCTCTGAATGAGTTTTGGGGAAAGGAGCCATGGGTTGATGCAGGAGGGGCAGAGGCTGGGTCTGTCACTGGGACCCTCAGCAGGCCTGGAATGTTGGCACTTCAAGGAAGCACTGACCCGATTGCCCTCTATGGCAGGCATGGGCATGCTCCTCTTCGGACTGGGTACCCAAAGTGGGTCAGCCATGCATCAGGCCTCCAAGTTGGAAGTGCTCGGTCCATGGGTGGCTGCATGTCCCATGAGTGCCCACCATGGGGGCTGCAACACAGACACAGTAAGGTGGGGACTGGGCCAGCCTGATGGGGTTTGCCTCTCCCACCCAGCTAGCCTGTGCCTGGGCAATAAAGAGACACTTAAAGGAGAGGTGGAGACAGGTCATGGGAATTAGAAGGCAGGAGTGGGGGTATAGAGGTGGCTCATATTCTTGGTGAGGCAAGGGATCCTTGAAGAGGGGCTGAGAATGAAGGGGGGCATCAGGATGACATTTATGGAGCCTCCACAGCAAGCTGAGCAGGGACCCCACATTGATCTTCTACTTAATCATCTCAATAAGCCTTTGAAATGTGTTCCCATCTCCTCATTTTAAAGATGAGGAAACAGGATCAGAGAGAATCCCTAGTAAGGGGCAGCAGAGCTGAAATTTAAATCTTTGCCTTTGTCCCACAGTACTAGTTTGCGGCCGGGCTGGGAGCATGGTCTGGACATTGAATGGTCCTCCTGGGGTTGTAAGGATGGGCTGGGGATGGACCAAGTGGGAGAGAAGCAGGGGGAGGGGGAAAGGGCAGCACAGGTTACCCCATCTGCTGAATGAATAAAGGTGCTGGACTCTCTGAGGGCAACTCTGTCTCAGGGGCCAAGCAGTCAGGAAGAAGGTTTTAGGGGGTGGGGCAGCAGCATCCAGAGGGGATCCTAGTGCTTAGCTACCCCCACCCTTCCTGGTAGCCCAGAAAAAGAACAGAGAGGAGTGGCACCAACCTGGCCTGACCCTGCTGGCCTATTCAGGCTGCCCTAGGACTGCTAGTTCTGGCAGGAAGCCTTGGGAGCAGGTCCAGCTGGAGGTGGCCCAGTGAGTGCTGCCCCCAAACTAACCTTGGGCAGCACACTGTGTTGTAAGGAAAGGAAGGCTAAGTGAGGCATGAGGGCTGAGGCCCCTAGGGGGGTGTGCATGCCAGGTCTTCTCCTTGCTACTCTAGGTTATGGGCCTTCCCAGACGGTGCCAAAATAGCAGGTGAGAGAGCAATGGGGGCTGACCCAGACACTTAAGCCTCTGCTCTTGTCTCATCTCCAGGGTCACCCAAATCTCTAGCAAGGCCTTCTAGAAGGTCCTGGGGTGGACGTACCAGGTCCCACACTCTGCTGCTGTCTGTTCTCAACTTCTCCCGCCTGCTAGCAGCATGCAGGCTCTTGCCCAGCCCCGCAGGCTGCTCCTCCTGGGCTCCACCCTGGGTGTGCCCACACCCTCCCCATGGGCCTGGCCTGGAGCCCACACTCACCATGCGCCCGTTGGGGACACCCAGGTGCTTGGGCTTCCCTGGCATGCCGCTGCTGTTCACGGGTCCCCGCCGCAGGAGGTGCCCACCATGGGGACTGTGGGCAGCGCCGACCAGAGCTTGCACGGCAGCAGGCAGGTGGCGGGCAGGCAACAGAAAGAGCCCTGCTTCACTCCTCCAGGCCCTCACATCCTGAAACACCAGCTCACTACCTCTTTTCTCTGCCACAGGAAGTGTCTCTATAGAAACCGAACCACAGAAAGCAAGGTCTAAGAGAGCGAACGCCTCTTCCTACACATAGACACACACATTCATGCGCACACACACATGCCGCCAACGCACTCTTGGCAACACCCCACGCAGGCACCAGCACTCAGCAGAGGCCTCTGTGTGCCCAGCAAGGAGCCAGCTTGGTCTGGTCCAGCCCAGGGAACTCCAAGGTAATGATCACACATCTTGCAACTGTGCATGCTCTGCCAGGGCACCTGTGGACATGTGCACACCTGCACCGAGTGTCCACACATGTTCTTTACTCAGCAGATTTATCTCACACCTGCTGCACACAGGGCTTGTGCACACTCGGCACCCCTCCCCCAGACAGTGCCATGTGCAGTTACTACTTCCATCCCTGGGCACTTCCCACCCAGGTGGACACATAAAGACACATACAGACCACTCAGGTATAAGTATTAAAAATACATAGTCTCTCCCTCGTGAGGAGCGCCTGGGATCCAGTCATATGTATAGTCCCTTGGATAGGTGCTAGTGATAGGCACACCAGCACACAGGCACATGTGGACTCAAAGAGCCCAGGGACATGTGCAACCAGGTGTGCACACACTCACCACCTGGGCGGTGCATCTGTGCCCAAAGACACGTGAATTTATTCAGTCACATAAAAAATCTGCTCATTATTCCCACTTTACACATTAGGAAACTGAGACTAAGAGAGAAATGAGTTGCCCAAGGTTACATATCAAGTTAGGGATCAGTTAAGCTTAGCAGATATGAACGTGTGTGTGGAATGGTGGGGAGACTGGGAGTTGGGCCGCGGCCATGACCAGGCCAAGGGGTCACAACTCACCTTCCTCCCTTCCAAAGGTCCTATCACAGGCTCTGCCTGGGGCCACTTCTTAAGGTCATCCTCCCTGCTGCTGCAGCAGTGCTCTGCATATCTCCATTGTAGATGCCAATTTCAGCTCTGACCACTTCACCCCAGGGACCCCATCAACTCTGGGGACTTCCCAGCTTGTCCTCCCTGGGAGTGGTGGAGTACCTCCATCCCATAGAACATTGTTCTCAACTTCTTTCTCCTGGTTTCCTACAGGGGATCAGGTACCGATGTTTAGTCTCCCTGTGGGACTTCTGATCCTCCTTCCCTGCGGAGACCTCTCTTGTTGAAGTCTTGTCCTCTCTCATTTGCTTATGATGACTTCCTTTTCAGTCTCCTTACCTATTAGTCCCCTCCTAGCTATGGTAACATAGCCAGAGAAACCTACCTTAGGCACGCCATGCTTAAAACCACCCCCACTGCCTTCTAGGAGAAGGCTATGTTACGACTTAGCTAGGAACTGAAGGCCCTTTGAGTTCAGGACTCAGTCAGACTCCAAATATGCCAACCCCTGTCTTCCCAGGCTCCAGTCTTTCCAAACTGCTTTTGTTCCTTAAGTTTTCAGACCTCCCTCCCTGCCCTTACATTTCCTGTTCCCTCTGCTGAGAACGCCTTTCATCTTTCTGATCTTCCTTCATGATCCAGTTCCAGAACAAATATTCATTCTTTCTCCAATTACTTATTAATCATCTCTGATGTGTTAAGCATTCTTCTAGAGGCTGGAAGTCCAGATATGACAAAAATTCCAGGTCTCATGGAGGTCTAGTGTAATGTCCATGCTCCTATTGGATGAATAGAGATAAATCTCTGGAAGAGTGTACTCCTGGGAATGGCAGGAGATGTTTGTTGTAGAGATGTCTGTACTTTATATATACAAACATGTTATTACCTGAGTAACAAAAAAAGTTTGCTAAAATTTTATGACCCAGAAAAGATGTCATAGCACTTAATCCTGAATAAATTCATTCATTCAAAAGGGCAGCTTCCTAAAATAAAGAGCAACCAATCCAGGATTGCCCGCGTGATCTCTAACAGGGGTCGCTAATTTTATTTTTTTTAAAGATTTATTTATTTATGCATACAAGAGCTGGGTACAGGCCAGAGATGCCGGGGGTGAGAGAATCTACTGGAGACAGAGTGGGGAACAGAACAGGCGGATTGGCCAAAGTACACTGCTGAGCGGAACAGCGGGCGAGTCAGGAGAGGTCTGCTGTGCCATGTGGGTTGCTCCGTGGCAGGCGGGGAATCCAACTCGTGCTGCAGAGGCTGCACCTTGCTTCACAGTGCAGTGCTCATCCCCTTGCCCCGCCAGGGAGGCCCAAGGGGTCGGTAATTTTAACAGCCAGAGAAGCCAGGCAGGGGTTGTAAATTAGTGGCCAGGTGGAGTCTAGCTTAGAAGAGGAAGGCATTGGCAGTGCCACAGGCCTGGTGTAGCTGGATCTTTTGATGTTTCAGAAAAATGGGAAATTTGTATTTCTAAAGTGAATTTAAGCCTCCTACTTTTTTTTTTTTTTAAAGATTTATTTATTTAAGCATACAAGAGCTGGGGTACAGGCCAGAGATGGGGGGTGGGTGGGCGGGGCTGGTGGTGAGAGGATCCACCAGAGACAGAGCAGAGAACACAACAGGCAGATTGAGTGAAATACACTGCTGAGGGGAGCAGTGGGCAAGAGAGGAGAGGTCTGCTGCACCATGTGGCTTGCTCCCTGGCCGGCAGGGGATCGAACTTGTGCTGCAGCGGATTGCTTCATAGTGCGGTGCTTAATCCCTTGCGCCACCAGAGAGGCCCCAAGCCCCCTACTTTAAAAATACGGGTAGTTACATCATTATTGAAATAGCATGGGCAAGTAAGAGAGCTCTGCGAGACAGTGGTCCACCAGTTTTCGACCTCTGGTCCACAGTCTGTTTTCCTGCAACGTTTCTGGACGCTTCTTGCTCCATTGAGCGGGCACCATGTTCCGGATGGGTCACGACCGTCACGGGGGTTCCAGGCCAGGATCCGGGTCTGCTCCTCCTGCTTAAACTCAGCTGGTCCTGAGGCGCTGGGAGTAGTGGACGCCCTCAAATATCCAACTGCAAAGGTGTGTGTGCGAGGGTGGGGCTGGGGGCCCGCTGGCGACCCCAAAGACCGCTACAGGATTGCTCAGGGTCACTTAATGAGTCCGAGGCAGCGCGAGACTTGGAATTCAGTCCGCCGTGTTCAATACAGAGCTTCATTTTCCCCGAGACTGAAAAAGGTTACTGGAAAGACGGGGCTAAAGATCTGCGGCCAAGGACATGATGGTCCCAGCCAGCTCAGTCGGTGCCAGAGGCTCATAAAAACTACGCGTCCCGGCATGCCCCGCGCCGCAGACCGCCCCCGCTGGGCAGCCACTCAAGCTATCTCTTGGTTTCCGTTGGCTGACAAAAGTAACGTGCTATTCCACGATTGGCTGCAGTTCTTGTCGATCGTAAGATCCGGTTGCAGAGGCTGGTCCACAGCTGCCTCGGCGTCTCCAAGGGGATGAAAAGGCCCTGGACCAGAATGGGGGCTGCTCAGCAAAAAAAAGTCGCCGCCCCCTCGGCTGAGAGGTTTTGCTTTTTAACTCCTCGTGCAACTAGGGTTGGAGGGTTTCCGGCCGGAGGCCATTAGATGGCACGCCCGGAAGGCGGAAGCCCTAGGACGGAAGTGGCCGAGAGGAACGGAGAATGGCGGCGGAAGGCTGGATTTGGCGCTGGGGCTGGGGCCGGCGGTGCCCGGGAAGGCCTGGGCTTCCCGGCCCCGGCCCTGGCCCCATTTCATTTCTGCTTCTTCTATTTCTGGGGCCGGTGGCTTCAGACATAACTGACGGCAACAGCGAACACCTCAAGCGGGAGCATTCGCTCATCAAACCTTACCAAGGTGAGGCCTGGGGCGTGAGAGTGCGCCAAGCTGGACAGAGTTGGAAAGGGGCGCTCTTTCTCCTGAGCAGAGCAGCTCTGTGGATTTCTTGCCTTTGTCAAGGCCAATCCTGGCATGGCCTCTTACGTACCTGCCTGTGCCTTACAGAGAACGTGCTTATTCGGTCTCTGCCCACAGGGGTCGGTTCCAGTTCCATGCCCCTCTGGGACTTCCAAGGCAGCACGATGCTCACGAGCCAGTATGTGCGTCTGACCCCGGACGAGCGAAGCAAAGAGGGCTCTATCTGGAACCACCAGGTGAGTGGTTCCTAAGTGGCTGGGCACACCGTTAAGCAAGCCATCACTCCCGGCCGCCGCGGCAGCCTTTGGTTTGAAGGCTTGCCCTCCCTCCCCCGCCCCTTCCCCATCTTGGTCACGCCCACCCGTAATAACAAATAATGACGGGACGTTACTGTGTGTCAGGAGCTGTACTTGACATTTTGCACCCTCCTCATTATAGTCTTTCAAAAGCCATGTGAAGTAAGTGGTGTCATCTTCATTTTACTGACCAAGAAGCTAAGACTTAGTTGTAAGTGCTTTACAAAAAGTCGCATGGTAAGTAAGCAGTGGAGCCCACAGGCTCTCTGAACCCTCTCAATAGTGGCATACAGGGAATGATTGGGGACTTTATTGGCTCTTTTGCTGTGTGTTAGGCACTGACCTTAACGTACATGATTGCATTTGGTTTTCAAATAGGCTGTTTGAAATAGATGGTTGTGATGTTATGCAGAGCTAACACAGACAATGGTGTGAACAGTATTTAAACTCCCATATCTCTGATCTCCAAGCCCAGCAATCTGCTTGCTACATTTCACCCCCTCCACTTGGGCAGTGGAGGAAACCCCTGAGAAATACTTACAGACTCAGTCCCCTTCCCCAGTGCTTGGTTGAGGGTCTTGTCATCAGTACCATGGAGGGACTGCATTTGTGGGCAGTTTTAGTTTCTGTGACCTTTACTCTCAAGGTCAGGGAGCCTTAGGTTTAGCTGGTATGCCACAGGTGACCAAACTAGCTACTGTACAGACTCCATATTGAGGAAGTGTAGGTCAAGAAAGAGATGAGAGGGGAATAACTTTGGTCTAGGCCGCAACTTGGAACAGAACCTGTACCTGCCCCCACCTGACTGGTCTGTACCCTTCCTACAACCTGCGCTCTTGGCCAGTGTCTTAGTTTTCTCCATTCTTTAGTCCCTTCTGGCTGACTTCCCTGTTTAGGTCTGTCCTTGTGTTGCCTCATCTGCCTCAGCAACTCCTCTCCTTACTGCGAGGGGCATCTGGAGTTACTTTCTTCAGCTTTTGCTCTGATTCTCAGAGCCTGGGGTCTCCTGTGAAGTGTAAACGTGAATTATGTCTGCGCAGTCTGGCCCCTGGTCCCTGGCATCTCCAGTCATTCACTTTTTTGGTTTCGTTCCAGCCTCTTTGGCTGCCTTCTTGCCTCAGGACCTTTGCACTTGTTGTTCCTGCAGTCTGGGACACTGCCTTCTGGCTCTTCATGCTTGCTTGGTTCCTTCTCATCTGTTAAGTCTCAGATCGAGTGCCACCCACTCAGACAGTGCTTCGTTAACTACCTTATCTCCCCCAAGTCACCACAGTCTGTCACATTATTCTGTCTTAGGTCTTTCAGTTAATTTTTAAAAATGATAATGTAGCCTTATATTTTTCATGGAAATGAGTTCAGTATAGCATTGAAGTATTTTTTCTTTAAGGAAGGTACAAATAGTGCTAGAACTGTTTGAAATTGGGTTTAGTCACAAGTAACTTAATTATAGTTGTAGGTAGCTGGTGGTTGGCATTATCAGTGGCTTGACAATGTCACAGGGCTGGCAATTCTGCACTAGTGTTCATCAGATTTCCACATCCTGGAATATGATTGTCTTGACCTCTTTTCCTCACTTCCAGATTCAGTTCTAGGGACCTTTCTTATTGGGCTGGCAGGGACTCCCTAAATGGCTGGAGTGTTTCCTATAGTTCCTGAGAGAAATTGCTTGGGATTCTTAGGATTTTCTACCCAGTGCTTCTCTAGAAGTGTGCCTCTGTCTTCAGTGAACTAGAGAGATGCTTTCTGGACTTTGCTCTTTTTTGTCCCTCTCCCTCCCTCTCCTAGGAGAGGCACCAAATTAGTTAACACTCCTGAGCACCTGCTGTCTTTCAGCCCGCGATAAGACTGTCCTGGTGTGGGGAGGAGAAATGGTGATGAAGCTGTAACCAGAACTCCAAGGCCCTGCTGGCTGGGGCACAGGACAAGGAGGAGGCTTGCGGGACTGATAAGGTCCATAGATCAGGGCCTAGGAGGCTCATGTGAAGGCTGCAGTAGTGGTCTTTAAGCTCTTTTTGCTGATGTATTGACTGAAAATGTATACTTTCAGTCTTATAAAAGAGTGGCACTCTTTTATAAGATACTATCCAAAATTACTTGAAAATATTTGCAAAGGACGTAGTTTCCAGCACATTTCAAATATTGCCCTTTAAAAAATAAAAACAAAAATACTCTTAAGTGTATTCAGTGGAATCTAAATATTGCCATTTGATAGTCACTGATTTTTTTTTTAAAAAAACAAATGTCAAGTGCTTTTTATTTTGCATATGAGAACCACCTGTTTGAATGTGCAATACACTATAAACAGCATGTGCCAGTGCTCATGTACAGCAAAGCACAAGTACCTTGAGGCTTACTTTACTATCAGTGCAGTTTCTTTTGTGGTAAGGGGTGATGGCCTCTATTGATAATAATTTGATTTTGATCACTAAATGACTTCTGGGAGGAGAGTGGCCTGGAGGTCAGGCTTAGGTGTCAGCTCCTCCTTTGACTCTAGCTGGAATTAAGACCCCAGCAAAGTAATTTAACCTCTCTGGGTTTCAGTCACCTTATCCATGCATTAGGAAGCTAATCAGAATGTTGATTAATGTTACCAATTTTTTTTTTAATTATACACCCCCTTTGAGTATCTCATGAATACTAGTGATCTTTTTTCCAAAAAATGCACAGATGATTAAGCACAGAAAATTGTGAAGCATTTATCAGAGGATTCACAGATGTGCACAAGGTCCCTTCATCCTTCCATTTTAAATACTGTGAAGAAACCTAAGTTATACATCAGGTTTTTTAAATTAAACTTATATTTTCTTTGCATTTTCCACATACAGTTTTGTCTTAAATGCAAATCTCTTATTGATTAGCCTGTCATATGCCTCTGTAACTAAAATATGTATAATAATTTAAACTTTTTGACTTTCTTGGGATCTTGAACTAAGTTTTAATATTTTCTTTGGGCTTATTATAATAATTAGTACACAATTGATCAAAATAAATGCATCACACTTTACACAAATTTTGAATAACTATACAAAAGTAAGTTGACTGAGGGGCCTCCCTGGTGGCGCAAGAGGTTAAACATCAGCACTATGAAGCAATCCACAGCTATTGCAGCACGAGTTTGATCCCCGGCCAGGGTGGTGACCCACATGGCACAGCAGACCTCTCCTGCTTTGCCCGCTGCTCCCCTCAGCAGTGTATTTCGTCAGTCTGCCTGTTCTGTTCCCCACTCTGTCTCTGGTGATTCCTCTCACACACACACACACACACCCCCCCCACACACACACCTCTGGCCTATACCCCAGTTATATGCATAAATAAATCTTTATAAAAACAATTGATTGAAATGCAGTTCAATGAGATGTCCCCTCCCCCTCCTCTGGAGGGGTGTGCATGGTCAGAATGAGGCATGCTTCAGCACCATTGCTGCTCTCTGCTTTTATAGATGTGAACACTGAGAAACTGCTTCGTTAAATAAATAGCAGCTAGAGTGCAGGGCGTTTTGTTATAACAAGGTTACTCAGTATTTTGAACTTATTTTAGTTTATAAACCTAAGTCATGTTGTGATCATTCATCAAAGTGTTCTCTATGTATCAGCTGACTCTTGGATTAGTTCCAGCCTGTCCCTCACCTGCTTCAACTCTTTAGTCTTTTTTTTTATGTTGTCTGTATCTTGGTCTTTCTGTGCACTGATCTACAGTTTTCCATCTGGTCCATGGAGACTTTCTAGGGTCTGGAGAGTCTGGCGTCCTGAACTTCCTGGTGTACTCTTTTCTTGAAACTGATCTCCCTGTGAACATGCAGGGACACCTGAGGGATGAGGGTAGGGTTTCCTCCCCCCAACCCCACATTCCTAATCATCCCCCTGCAGGAAGGCACAGCTCACCCCAGCTGGGGCTGTCACCTCAGGCCTTGTTCCCAGGTACCCTGGGCTCTGGAGAGACATTTTGAAACCTGGTTTCTGGGTTGACTTTTGTGTAGGTGAGAGATATTATTTTTTTCAACTGTAGTTTAGTTTCATCAGCATCAGGGAACATAACTCTGATTCTAGTCCTTGGAGATCTGCTGAGACCTTTTGGGCAGGTCTTTTGCAGAGTGCTGTGTCCTCGCAAAGAACTCGATTCTCCACCAGGTGAGCGCAGTGTGCCCCGGGCCCTTAGATCAAGTTGCTTGTTGGGTTCAAATCCTTCCTGACACTTTCGTCTTGTTTTCATCAGTTACTAAAAGAAGTGTGTTAACATTTCTGGGTTTGGACTTGTCTTTGTAGTTCTGTCAGTTTCTGCTTTATGCATTTTGAGGTCAAATTAGGTAATACGGAAACTGAGCTCTATTAGATCTTCATGGTAAGTAGAGTCTCGTCATTTCGAAGAGTTCCCTTCTACACAGTGGTTGGTATAGCTGCACGAGCTTGCTTTTGGTTGCCCTTTGTGAGCCAGACCTTTTTCTGTCCTTTTCCTGTTTCTGTTGTAGAGTTCTCTCTTGTTTAGAGCATATATTTAGGCTTTGTGGGTTATTTTGTTTATTTTTATTGTGGTAAAATACATAGAACAAGTTTACCATTTTAAGCCTTTGTTTTTGTATACTTTTAAATCATTTAACTTGTGAAACCATTCATTCCTTTTTTTTTTTTTTTTTAAAGATTTATTTATTTATTTATACAAGCACTGAGTACAGTCAGAAGCACGGGAGGGTGAGAGAATTCACCAGAGCCAGAGCGAGGAGCAAAGCAGGCAGAAGACTGAAGCACACTGCTGAGGGGAGCAGTGGGTGGCAGGAGAGGTCTGCGCACCATGTGGGACCCTCCTCCAGTGGCTGGGGAGCAGCCGGGGATTGAACTGGTGCTGCAGAGGCTGCAGGCAGCTTCGCAACCCAGCGCTCAACCGCTGCGCCACTGGGGAGGCCCGAAACCATTCATTCTTATCAGTGGGACACTCATTGGCATTGAGACAATTTTTTTTAAAATGTAATGACCACCAACAGAAAATGAGTTTTGATTATATCTACACATGTGAAAGAAAATTAAATTCCTCAAATTTTTTTTATCATGGTAAAATGTACAAACATGTAATTGACCATATTTAGATGGCATTAAGTACTTTCACATTATGGTGCCACCACGTTTACCTCCAGAACTTTCTCATCGTCCCATACTGATACTGCACTCATTAAACAGGAACTCCCCCTCCGCACCTTTCCCTGTTCCTAGAAACAACTATTTTACTTTATGTCTCTGAATTTGACTATTACAGGTACCTTATATAAATGGAATCACAGAGTATTTGTGTCTCACTTATTTCACTTAGCATAATATCTTCATGGTTCATCTCTTTATAACACTAATTTGTGTGTGTGTGTGTGTGTGTGCACTTGAGCGTGCACCACATTTTGTTTATCCAGTCATCTACTGATGGACACTTGGGTTTTCTCTGTCTTTTGGCTTGTGTAATGCTGTGAACATGGCGATACATGCGTGTCTGTGTCCCTGCTTTTACTTCTTGGGTATGTGCCTAGAAAGTGGAATTTCTGGGTATGATTATTTTATTTTTAACTTTTTGAGGACCACTAAACTGTTTATGCAGTGACTATACCATTTTATACACCCAATATTATTCTATATCCTTACCCATACTTGTTATTTTCTGTTTTTTTCTCTTCTCTTGGGTTTTGGTTTTTTTTTTTTTTTGGTTTTTTGTAACAGCCAACCTAGTGGTATCAAATGATATCTCAGTGTGGTTTTGGTTTGCATTTCCCTGATGACTAATGATGCTGAGCATCTTCCCATGTGTTATTGACCATTTGTTTATCTTTTTTTGAGAAATGTCTTTTTAAGTCCTTTGCCCACTTTTGAGTTGGGTTTTATGTTGTTGAGTTTTAGGGACTCCCTATATTCAGCAGTTCCTCAAATCCCATCAAAGTTTTTTTGTTATAACATTGATGAGAGAGAAAAAAATCTCAGCCAACAAATTGAAGCAAAGTTATTCTAGGACCTGTTTTTCACTCAAGTTGAAGTTTCTAAGAACTTAATCAAGATATTAAGTGAGGATTCACTGTATTCTGGATATTAGTCCCTTATCATATACGTGATTTGGAAATACTCTTTTTTTTTTTTAAAAAGATTTATTTATACAAGCACTGGGTACAGTCAGAAGCACGGGAGGGTGAGAGAATTCACCAAAGCCAGAGGGGAGAGCAGAGCAGGTAGACTGACAAAGTACACTGGTGAGGGGAGCAGCGGGCAGTTGGAGAGGTCTACGCACCATGTGGGACCTTCACCCGGCGGCCGGGGATTGAACTGGCGCTGCAGAGACTGCGGGCAGCTTTGCAACCCAGAGCTCAACTGCCGCACCACTGGGGAGGCCTGGAAATATTCTTGGGTTGTCTTTCATGTTGATATTCTCTGAGGTGCAAAAATTTTCTTTTTTTTTTTTTGGCTCATTAACCACAGGGCAGACTTTATTTATAAGACCAGTGTTTTGGGCCTCGCTGGTGGCCTTTTAAATACTATTGCTTAGGGCCTCCCCGGTGGCGCAGCGGTTGAGCGCTGGGTTGCGAAGCTGCCCGCAGCCTCTGCAGCGCCGGTTCGATCCCCGGCTGCTCCCTGGCCACCAGAGGAGGGTCCCACATGGCGCGCAGACCTCTTCCTGCCACCCGCTGCTCCCCTCAGCAGTGTACTTCGGTCCTTCTGCCTGCTCTGCTCCCCGCTCTGGCTCTGGTGAATTCTCTCACCCTCCCACGCTTCTGACTGTACCCAGTGCTTGTATAAATAAATAAATAAATAAATCTTTTAAAAAAAAAATAAATAAATACTATTGCTTAAATAGCTCTGGGAGATATAAAATATAGTAACATCGGAAGTTTTTTTTTTTTTTAAGATTTATTTATTTATACATGCAAAAGCTGGGGCATAGGTCAGAGATGTAGGGGGGTGAGAGGACCCACCAGAGATAGAGTGGGGAACAGAACAGGCAGACTGACCGAAATACACTGCTGAGGGGAACAGCAGGCGAATTAGGAGAGGTCTGCCTCACCATATGGGTTGCTCCCTGGCTGGCGGGGGATTGAACTTGTGCTGCAGAGGCTGTGGATCGCTTCATAGTGTGGTGCTTAACCCCTTGCACCACCAGGGAGGCCTCAACATCGGAAGTTTATACCCATAAGCTCACAAAGGGATGTTTGGTCCTCAGTCAAATAGTTAAAAGCATGTGCTGCAGGAATGACTTCATGGGTTTGTTTGGAACATACTCACACCCTCCGACAAACAGAAAAACTCCTGGATGGAAAACTTTTTACACACAATTCTAATTTAGTTCTCCCTACAACTGTACCTCAGCAAAGGAAAAAAATCTGTCTAGATTTATCTATTTGTCTTTGTGTGTACTTTGCTATCATATCCAAGAAATCTAAGTCTAATGTTGTGAAGATTTTCTATTCTAAGAGTTTTAAGTCTTCAATGCTTTACTTTTTAGATTAAATTTATTTTCAGATAATTGGGGATTTGAATGCAGTTGTAAGAAAGAAAACAGAGAGATCCTTTCTACCCTTAGGTTTTCTTTTGTTACCCAACATTTTACCCATTGCATTTAGTAAATTTCTGGTGCATCTTACTGTTGAATTTCTGTTTGTACTGTCTTCTGTTCTTTTTTCTCTCCAGTCTTCTTTTGGTTGGTTCATTTTTATTCCATCTTTCCTCTTCTATTAGCATGAAAGTTATGTGCCTATTTCCCAGTTATTTAGTGATTACTCTGAAGGTTTAAAAATGCATTATGTTTTACCAAAAAGTCTTAACACTGTCTACTTTTCTTCCTGGACAACACAAGGACACATTCATCCCATTTACCCCCATGTCATTTATTTTAACTTTTCCAATTTAAGTCACACAAAACATTATTGTTTTATGCGGTGGTATTTATTTATTTAGATTTTTGCAAAGCTTCATATTTACCATGTCTATTGCTCTTCATTCCTTTTGAGTTCTTTGACTTTACATTTGGATCTGGGTCATTTTTCTTCTCCTTGAAGACTCAAAGACAGTTTGAAATTTTTTTGTTTGAAATTGTCTTAATTTCACCTTCATTCGTGATGGATACATTTGCACAGTATAGAATTTTATGTTGGCTGTTGTTTTCTTTCAACAACATATTCATCTGTTGTCTTCTTGCTCTTAATGTTTCTGTTAGGAAGGTATCAGGCTAATTGTTGCTCCTTTGAAGGTAATCTGTCTTTTTCCACCCCTGTGTCTGCTTACTTTTTGAATGTCTATTTTCCTTTTTCCCTTCCTTTTTCCCTTCCTCTCTCTTTAATGAACAAAGGTATTGATCAGTTTCCTTTTCAGTCTTTTCCTTTGGTTTGTAGGACTTGACATTTGTCGCATAATGTCTTTGAATCAATTTTAGTGTTTGGCCTTCTCTTTAAATATTTCTTTACCTTTTTCTCTCATTTCACATTCTGAAACACCAGTTATTCCTGTTTTAGACTTTCTCACTCTTTCCTCTGTCTCTTTATCCACAGTTTTGTATCTGTCATTCATTTGTTCTTTCTGCTTTATTCTGGGTATTTTTATTTCCTGACTGACTTTGATTTCACTAATCCTGTCCTCATCTATTTTTAATCTGTTGTTAAACCTATCCATTAATATGGTTACTTTCAGCTATTTAACTTTTTGATTCTAGAATTTTTTTGTAGTGTAATTTAAAAAAAAAATTAGTTTTCTATCAAAATTCTCAGTCCTGTCTCATATCTCCTTGGATAATATCTGGAGTTTCTGATGACCTATTCCCTCTTTTACTCTCTTCTTTCCTTTCTTCCTTACCTTGGTTTTATTCATATCTTGTCTTTTCACATGCCTGATTTTTTTGTTTGTTTGCATTTGCTTTTGTTTTTTTATTGTATGCCAGATAATGTATTTGTAAAATGTAGTAAAAGTTAAGGTCTAGGTGAGTCCTTCAATCCAGTTCCAGTGATGGAAGACTCAAAGTTGAGCCACAATCCCTAGAAGGACTTTTCTTTTCCCTGCTTGCTTTTGGGTTGTGATCTTGGGGTCTCAGCCCAAAGCATGGTTGGTTCACCAGGCCTTCCACCCCTCAGCAGGGTTTGGACTCAGGGTTCCTTATCTCTCTGTCCTTGAAAGTTTATTCTCTCCATTACCCCTCTCTCAGAAGCTCAATCTGCAGTTTCTCCTAGAGCCAGTGAACTGTCAAGAACTGAGAAGGCTGAGCTGTCACACTTTGCAAGCTGTCATGCAGGTCCCTGCTAGCTCCATGTGTGCTCCAGGGCTGGGGCTCATGGCCTGGGTTCCTGGTGCTAGGAGCTGGAGCAATGATGATGGACCAAGGAATGCACAAACCAGATCACCCATAATGGAACATAAAGTCTTCATTCTCAGTTTGTGTGTTTTTGATTACAGAAGGGATATATTCATTATATGAAGATCAAAAATAGAAAGTAAACATTCTCCATAATTAGTTCCCCTCCCAAAGTCACCCATCGTTAATGTTGACTCATGTTCCTTTCATTTTTTCCTCTCTTTACACATATACTGATCACTTTTTTTCAAAAGTAAGGAGGCACACTGGTGCTGTTTTGCAACTTCATTTCCTCTCCTAGAATTTTTGATACCTTTAAGTGCAGAACGAGACCTGTCCAGTTCTGTTAAAAAGCTGCGATGGCCAGGTTGCCCCCACGAGCACAGATGCATTCCCCATCCTCTGGTGGTGTGAGGGTGTGTGTGGCTCTCCATCCTTGCCACGTTGATATTAATGATCTTTTCCATAGTTGCCAAGCTGGTAGGTCAACAATACCTGGTTTTAGTTTGCCCTTCTGCTGGGCCTTTGTTTCATCACTTGCTCACACACCCAGCTACAGACTTCCCCTAAGTGAATTCTTGTCAGAGTATGTGTCAACACCTTAGTTTTCATGAACAACTTCCTGATGGTTAAGACCAGGCTGTTCCTGGCTGTGGGCAGTGCTCAGATCCGCATCCTGTGTTCATGGCTGCTGGGAAGCCTGCGTCTTCTCTCATATCACGGTGGCCCAAAGGCCCAGAGCACGGCCCCGACACCCGTGGCCTCAGCGTCACCACTATTCTGAGGCCAGACTGAGACTGCGAGGGAGGCAGGTGGTCCTAGGGTTTGGAGTCAGCCAGATGTGGATTCAAGTCCCTTAGTTTTTTTTTTGTTTTTGTTTTTGTTTTTGTTTTTTTTTTTTTTAGAGGCATGTTTTATTTATTTGTTTGTTTGTTTGTTTGTTTGTTTTCGTTTTATACATGCACTGGGTACAGTCAGAAGCGCGGGAGGGTGAGAGAATTCACCAGAGCCAGAGCAGGGAGCAGAGCAGGCAGAAGGACCGAAGTACACTGCTGAGGGGAGCAGCGGGCGGCAGGAGAGGGCTGCGCGCCATGTGGGACCCTCCTCTGGTGGCCGGGGAGCAGCCAGGGATCGAACCGGTTCCGCAGAGGCCGCAGGCAGCTTTGCAACCCAGCGCTCAACCGCTGCGCCACCGGGGAGGCCCTCAAGTCCCTTAGTTTTGAAGGGTGGTTTAAAGGGCAGACAGTGGGACTGGGAGACCAGCGGGGATTTGGTGCTATTTGTGTGAAAGGCTTGAATGTGGAGAAGGCTGAGCAGAAGTTTCCAAGTCAGACAGACCTGGGCCATCCACTTACTGTTGTGGACAAGTTCTTTTGTCTGTGAATGTGTTTTATTTTTTATAAAATACCCCTGTTCAAGCAAGGGTAGTCATCCTTCCACAGACCCCAGGACCAGAACAGGAGCAGGGTGGAGGGAGAGGAAAGTGAATTATACTAGAGAAGGCTAGAGTCACTTGGGCAGATTCTGGACCTCAGGCCCCTGGGGATCCTGTATGGCCTCTCCACCTTACCTGTGAGACCCAGAAGCCCCCTTCCTTCCTGCCAAGAATGCTGGAGGAGTCTGTTGGTTTGATGGCATATGTGACACTGCCTCCTAGTCCTTTCCAAGTGCTCTGTCTCAGTGGGGAAGATGCCCTGTGCTGGGTCACCTCCTGGGAAGGCCCCAGGGGTTCTGAGCAGCCCCCTTTTGCTCTCCTTCCAGCCCTGCTTCCTCAAGGACTGGGAGATGCACGTCCACTTCAAAGTCCATGGCGTAGGGAAAAAGAATCTCCATGGAGACGGCATCGCCTTGTGGTATACCCGGGACCGCCTGGTGCCAGGTAGTACGGTGCTCACATGGGTGGTAGTGTCTGTGTTCAGGGACCTCCCAACCCCTGCACCTTCCATTAGGGTGTTGCTGCTTCTCTTCCAGTAACCTGGGACCTCGGGGTCTGCGGGTGGGAGGAATGTCCCTTCAGGCAGAAGAGCAGTTGGATCCCACAGCTCAACTCTGTACCTCTGTGTGGCCTGGTCTTGTACGAATGTATTGTATCATTCTGCTATTTTAAAAAGTTATTTTTTAAAAGCAAAAACAAGGAAGGCTGTGTGATCTGCAAAGTCTACAGACTTTCTTCTCTGGCATGTGACAGGCAGTTGCCAGTTCCCAGTTGAGAATGTGGGATCCTTCCTGTGTATCCACCTGCTTTTCATAGGCTGGGTTCCCCCTTGTCACCTGACACCTCAGCTCATGGCCACAAGCTGTCCCCTCATCTCAGGCTTCAAACTTTAGTCTTCTTTGTTTTACCCCTGGGACCACTCACCTTGGAGACCTCTTCTCTTTCCTGACCGCAGATTGAGCTCTCTCGCCCCCACCCACACTGGCATTACTTGACCTCCTGTGGGACAACTCCAGTTTCTCCCATTACGAGAGAATCTCCTTCTAATTCCAGGTCCTGTGTTTGGAAGCAAAGACAACTTCCATGGCTTAGCCATCTTTCTGGACACATATCCCAATGATGATACCACAGAGGTAGGCCCCTGCTCTTGCCCTCAGAGCAGGACAGGGTGGGCTGGGGGCTGGGCCCCAGAACTTCCCCCAGGCCCTGGCACAGTTGGGGCCTCTAGGGATCAGGGCAGTGGGGGTCCCTGCTGCCTTCACAGACTCATCGGGTCTTGGAGTAACCGGTGTCTTGGTCTCAGCGCGTGTTCCCGTACATCTCGGTGATGGTGAACAATGGCTCCCTGTCCTACGACCACAGCAAGGATGGACGCTGGACCGAGCTGGCGGGCTGCACTGCTGACTTCCGCAATCGCGAGCACGACACCTTCCTGGCTGTGCGCTACTCCCGGGGCCGCCTGACGGTGAGCACCGCTCTGCAGGGGCTCAGGGAAGCGGGAGGGTGGCCTTGTGCCTGGGGCGCCTTTGACCTGCTGGACGGCTGCAGGTGATGACTGACCTCGAGGACAAAAACGAGTGGAAGAACTGCATCGACATCACCGGCGTGCGCCTGCCCACCGGCTACTACTTTGGCGCGTCGGCTGGCACTGGTGACCTGTCTGGTGAGTGCTGGACTGAGCCGCTTGCTCTTGATTGCCCCTGCTCTGGCAGGAGCTTGCCACGTGCTTGCTTTCTTGAACTTCCTTATCTGGTTCCAGTCTCAGCCCGCTTTCTTCCCCTCATCCTGTGTCTGTCAGCATGTGTGCCCCCCGGGGCTCCTGCACTCTCTTTTCCTCTGTCCTATCTTCTCACCCACTCGCAAGTCCTGCTGACTTTGTCTTCACAGCACAGCAGGCCGACGCTTGTCCCTCCTCTACTCCCCAGCTGGTTGAGGCCACCATCTTCTCTCATTTGCGCTGATTGGAACCTCCCGGGCGCTCCCCTGCCATGCCAGACCCTACAGCCTTCCTGGCTCAGCCAGAGCGCCCCATCAAAGCTGACTGAGGCCTCGTCACTCCTCCCTTCCCTCTAAGTCCAGGCCACCATGCATCCCAGCAGTGGTCAGTCAGGCCCTCCTGTGTGTCCCCACCTCACACCCCCACAATTTACATTGCCTCCGGCTGTTCTCAGACACACCCTGCCCTCAGTGCTTGTCTCACCCCAGCTCCTCCAAGTTACACTCAGGTGTCACCTCCCAGGTGGCCTCTTTCCTGGTTTCCTGGGCCAGTCCTGACCAGAATCAGGAAGCAGTGTGGAGGCACCTACAGAGGGCTTGTTTACCCAGGCTGGAGCCTTCCAGGGCCTGTCCTCCAGTCACTGTCCAGAAGCCTTCCCTGACCAGAGTGCCCATTTAATATGAAAATCCCATTGTATAACCAAAAGAGGGGAGATGGTCTCATAAGACCTTCACTCCTGTTACCCGCTTCAGTAATCACCAGCTTGTTGCCAGTCTGAGGTTTTTTTCATTATAGGCAATTGATAATTTATGGCACACAAGGTTACTTGTGTCTTCTTGTGATTTTTGTTTACAGAGAATCTAATAAATGTATTGATTCACTGCACATTGATTAAATGTAGAACTAGACTTCTAGGAGGGAAAATCTTTCTCTGTGACAGTACGTCTAACTTTACTTTTTTCTGATTGTGTTTATTGAGATAAAGTTGGTTTATCTCATTGTTTTTGTTTTGGGGCTTATACGTTCACACTGTGCCCACCCGCGAAGCCCCAGTTATCCTCTACCATATTCCACTGGGTCCCCTTCCTCCCTGATCCCGCCTGTCACCCTCCCCTTCTGGTTGCCTCAGTTTTGCAGTCAGATTTCTAGGGTTTGTTATTGGCTTGGTTTTATCTGATCCTTTGTTTTGTTTTTCTCTATTCCACATATAATTAAGACCATGTGGTGTTTGTCTTTCCCCTTTTAACTTATTTCCCTTAGCATTATACCCTTCAGTTCCACCTACTTGTATCACATGACAAGAGTTCATCTTTTTTTCTAGCTGAGTAGTATTCCATTGTGTACATATGCCACAAGTTTCTAACCCACTCCTCTGTCCTTCGGCACTTGGATTGTTTCCACAATTTGGCTAATGTAGATAATCTTGTCGTTGCTCGTTGTTTCATGTGGCTCCACCATGGTCTTGGTTTTTGAGTTTTACCTAAGAGTATTTCAGCCTGTGTTGTTGAGATGGTTCTGGGAGCAGAGCGGTGCAGTGGCAGGTGGATGGTCTCTGAGGCTACTGGAGAGTGCTGGGGGTGGCCATGCATGGAGTGTCTGAGCTTGCGTCATGGCGCTATGACTAGCAGCCTCTGACGCTGGGTAGTTACATGATGTTTCTCCCTTTCTCCCTCACGCAGCTGACACCATTGGCAGTTTGAGAGTTGAAGGGGCTTCTCCAGGCTTACCCAGGAAGGGTGCAGATGGGAGCTGCAGTCTGACCCAGGTCCCTCCTTGTCCTTGTTCAGGGGCTGTGCACACTGGCTGTCAGGCACTGCGTGGCTCTGACAGTTCTTTAGGCTCCCCCTTTTCCAGACTCCAGCATCCCCATCTTAAACAAAGCCTTTCCTCAGGTTCTAGTCAGCTAAAGAGGTAAGAGCTGGGGTCAGGTTCACTGACACCCGTATCTGGAGCCTAAGCTCCCGATCTCAAAAGTGGGATCATTAATGGGTGTCTGGCAGAGCTTCTCTCCTTCCCTTGCTCAGTGGACCCTGGCCTCTCCCAAGCCTCTGGTATGGTTGCTGGCCGCATATGGGGCTGAGCCTTCATCTGCGTCCTGTGCTTGGGTCTCTGTGACAGCACTGTCCTGCAGCTGCCCACTCAGAGGAGGCTCGAGCTTAATCAGCGTGGAGCAGTATCTACTTCCATGTTCAAGTAATACTGTCTGCCTGGTGGCGTGCCTTCCGTCTGACATGGACTTTCTCATTTACTTGCCTTGATAACTGCAGGATGAAGATCATTAGCCCTGTTTTACAAACAAGGAAGCTGAGCCTCAGAGACGAGAGCAGACCTATAATTTTATACCCGGGAGTTTTTGATATAAAAATCTGTGCTTTATTCTCTCCATGCTGCCTCCTCTCATGGGTCATATTCTGGAATAGTGCCCACTAGGGTGACTAGAGGTCATTGGGAATAAAACAGGCCTGGCGAAGGGTGTGAGCATTGGTCTCCCCTCACATGACGGGGCAGCGCCTCTGGGGTGGGACATGGGCCATATGCCTGGGAGAGCTCCACGCCCCTTAGCAAGCTAACTCTCTGTCTTGCAGACAATCATGACATCATCTCCATGAAGCTGTTCCAGCTGATGGTGGAGCACACACCTGATGAGGAGAACATCGACTGGACCAAGATTGAGCCCAGTGTCAATTTCCTCAAGTCTCCCAAAGGTACATGCCTGGGCCCAGGTGACTGACAAGTGGCCCTGATTCATCTGCGGTTGTGGCTGCGGCTTGGGCTCTTGATCATCAAACAGCACTGAGGCGCAGATGTGTGAGCTCCGGGTACTGCTTCTCCTGTGCTCGGTGCTAGGACAGCGGATAGTTTGTTGATGTAGATGACACTGATACTGCCCATGTGGGGTCTCAGCTAGCGCCTGGGAAGTAGGTCTTGCCACCTGGTCAAGGGAAGCTAAACCCTCGGGTTTCCTCAACTCTAAAAAAGTAAAGGCATGGTTTGACTTTTTGTTAAACCCAAAGCCTGGGCTTTTCCCTTGACACGAATTAACCACTACTTCATCCTCACAGAGCAAGGGTTCTGGTTGGAGAAGTGAAAACTACCCCAAGAACCCGCAGGTCATGCCTCCAGGCCTGACAAGTGAATGAAGTGAGCTGGGGTGCAGCTTTAGCCTAGCCCCATGCCACTATGTGGGGTGTGAGCAGGGGTCCAAGATTCAGTAGGGCATTTCAGTTTTTTAAGGTCCAAGTTGCTTTTCAACATTTTGGGGACCAAACACATCCCACCATAGAGCAATGTTTGTGGTGTGCTGGATACTGCCCCAGGGCTCAGTGTAGGGGTTGAGGCAGAGAAGCGGACAGAGGGCGCTGTGGGACCCAGAGGCCCAGCAGCACATGAGGAGCGCCTCCATTTGGGACTCTGGTTCAGTTGGCGGCTGTTGCTCTTATTTCGCAGAGATAGAGACAGGCCTGCCCTGGTCACAGTGTGCGGGAAAGGAGGATGTCGGCGGGCTGTGGCTGGTGTTCAGGTGATCTGAGAGGGAGTTGCCTGAGGGTGCTCCGCAGTGCAGTGGAGGGCTGCCGCAGATTAGGGCCTGGGCTCTGAAGGGCAAATAGACTTGAGTCCAAATCCCAGCTCCTCCACCCACAGCCTGGTGAACTGGAGAAAGTCACTTTCTTAGCACACAAGACCCACATCCCACAGAGGTTAAAATTACAGGAGGTACCATGTGTGACATAAGTCACCAGTGTTGTCAGTGGGCAGAGGAGTGGTGTGGCCAGAGTAGTGAGCAGTTTGTGGGGACTTAAGACCTGGGAAAGACCCCCTCAGGAGACACTGAATTCATCCAGGTGTGTGTCTAGGCAGCCTTTACCAGGGCTACAGTTCTCCAGATGGGGACCTCGGACCACTGCTGGGCGGGGCAGGCTTTGAAGGCAGGTCCTGGGCCTCCCCTGGGTAGACTCAGGCTTCTTGTAGCAGGAGCACTGGCCTCCATCCTGGGGACCATGGGTGCCAATGGGACCACCTCCTGCCCCTCCCCAGCCCCTCACCATGACAGTGTGAGTGGGCCTTGGCCTCCACCTTAAGGGTGGCTGTGGGCTATAACCCCACCTGGCTGGCCTGCTGCACTCACTCTGGCCCCAGGAGCCCACATGCCTCTTACTGGGCTTCTTCACTCTGCCCTTTCTTCTCCCTCAGACAACGTGGATGACCCGACAGGGAATTTCCGCAGCGGACCCCTGACGGGCTGGCGGGTGTTCCTGCTGCTGCTGTGCGCGCTCCTGGGCATCATCGTGTGTGCTGTGGTGGGGGCCGTGGTGTTCCAGAAACGGCAGGAGCGGAATAAGCGTTTCTACTGAGCAGCCGGTGCTCGGCTCGGGCCTGATGAATGTGAACTTTTTTTTTTTACTGGGATTGTAAAAGATAAAACAAGATGACCTTATTTCTTAACCATTTCAAAGAAATAATTAAAGTATTTTCGTACATTTTGCTTCTTGCCCAGCAGGGAAGGCTGCAGGGCTGGGGAGGAAGGGTTTGGTGTCCCCAGAGCTAGGGGTAGAGGCGCTCACCCGTTGCCAGCATCCCAGGAGCAGGGAGTCTGTGCCTGGAGTTGGCTGAGGCCCCGCGGAAGCTGTTGAACACTGGAGGCCCCCCATGCACACTGGGGTGTGCACACCTGAGGACATGAGCGGCGATGTTGTTCTGTGCTTTGTGGTGTGTGTGGCAGAAGAGAAAGCCAAGTGGGAAACCCAGGCCTTTGTGTTCACCCTCTGAGTTCCTTCCCATCAGACCCTCAAATGAGGCTAGAGGCGCAATTCTCTAGGGCCCAGAGTGTGAGTGCTAAATAAAGTGAAATAATCAACCTTAGCTGTGTGACTCTTCTAAGGGGCTACTCTTTCTTCCAAACTTATGGCTCTCAGAGGTCTGGCAAAATTTGTCTGGTGTCAGGCAGCAGTGGGGACCACAGGGCGGGATGCTGTGCCATCTCCCAGTGCCCTGGGCATCTGTGTGGGTGGACATGGGGCCCATAAAGGTGTGTGACCTTAGCCCAAGGGGACTCTAGGGACTCTGACTAAGGGGGTCCAGGATGACCTGAAGAAATGACATGCAGGCGGACAGGTTAGGGTCAGTAGTGGTGTTCCCTCTGGGGTACCTGGGGCATCGATGGGCTGGGGAGTGGATGAAAGCAGCAGCTGACAAAGTGCCACCAGCAGACACCATTCATGATTCTCCCTCCTGGCCATGGCCTCCTGCTGCTATTGCCACTGTCCAGCCCTCCCTTCCTGGCCCCCGGGGCCTGGACCACTGGGACAGGAGTGTGCCGTTTAGTCAGGAGCTGCCGTCTGGCTCCCATCCTGGCCCTGCCTCCTTGGGAACCTTGCTGCGTCGATGGTCTCTCCTCTTCAGTATCTTCCCACTCACAGCTAATAACACTTCCATCTTCAAATAAGAGCAGCTCTACCTTCTGCAACCTGGCAGTTCACGTTAGCAGTTTGATGCTTGCCGTAAAGAACAGGTCATATAGACGTAGATGATGGAAGGGGTGAGAGTTTATATCCCCCTTCATGTCAGCCTTGCTCCCCGAGCTCTTCATCAGTTTATTAACCTGCTCACCCAGCCTGGTGTTGCCTGTGTGCTCACTCCACTCCTTTGTACAGGCTCCACATGAGACATCACGAGCACCCAGTACCAAAGGGGTCCCAGTGGGTTTCCCTCACATGGGTCTGGGAACCTGTTTATGAAACCGTAGTAACTAACACGGTCCTCTTTACTGCAATAGTTATTTCTCCAATACAGTTTATTTGATGTTTAGTTCAACACCATGTAGACACTGGAAGTCCACCCAGGTGGGCGGCTCCACCTCCCTGACCTCTCTCTGGAGGTGGTGCCTTGTCCACAGAGACAGCAGAGCTGAGGCCTTGTGTCTGGAACTCCCTGTGGCTGCCACAGCCACGGCATTGCCATACTTGTCCTTGGATACCTGGCTCCAACTTGGCCTCTCGATTCCTGCATTACTACTAAGGTTTGCATTCTGTTCTGTCTGGTGCTGGCCTGTTAGAGTCACCTGGGGAACGAAAGCCAGCCTTATTCTCCATTTTAGATTGGAAACATTGCTGGGCACTGACCTGGCAGTTTGTTTTTTTTTTATAGGTTGGTTTTGGGGGCATTTCTGTTGAGTACAAGGGCAGTTTGAGAAGGATCATCTCGGGTAAGTGTAGCATCCAGACTTGGGAGCCAGCAGGTGAGAGCCCGGCACCTACGCGATGGCTCCTGGCTGTCAGGGCCTTGTTTGTGCCAAAGGTCACACCTGGAGGCACCTCTCTGGGGGGCCAGCCGTTTGTTCTACCTGCCTTTTCACACACAAAGGATCAGGGTACAGCCGCCCACATTTTTGCCATGTGTGATTGAAAATGGAGTTATTTCTTAAAGAAGGAGTTGTTTCTGCATGCAAAAGTTAAATATAAAATAAATGCTGATCCCTGTCCCTGCTGTGAATGTGAGAAATAAGACATCAACCCCCACATTTATATCTCTTTGGCACCCTGTAGGGTAAGGTAAAAAGTATCAGGCTTTTCTGCCCTCCCACCATTAGGATAGATGACGGAATCCTGAGGTCTTGAATGCATGCCTGATGGCAGCACCTGGAATAGGGAGTGGGCCTATGTAGATGGGATTCACCTGGGCTAAGACTGGGCTTTTTAATTTGATGTAGTCCCAGCTGTTTATCTTTGCCTTCACTATCACTGCTTTGGGTGATGTGTCTGTAAAGATGTCTTTGATACGCATATCATGTAGTGTTTCACCTATATTTCCTTCTATGTATTTTATGGTTTCAGGTCTTATGTCTAGTTCTTTAATCCATTTTGAGTTGGTTTTTGTGCATGGTGTGAGGTAGTGGTCAAGCTTCATTCTTTTGCATGTAGCGACCCAGTTTTCCCAGCACCATTTATTGAACAAACTTTCTTTGCTCCAATGCGTATTCTTTGCTCCTTTGTCAAAGATTAGTTGACCATAAATCTGTGGGTTTATTTCTGGATTTTCTATTTGATTCCATTGGTCTGTGTGTCTGTTCTTGTTCCAGTACCATGCAGTTTTGATGATTATGGCTTTGTAGTAGAGTTTGAAGTCTGGGAGTGTGGTGCCTCCATTCCCTTCTTTTTTTTTTTTTCAGGAGAGCTTTGGCTATTCGGGGGTTTTGGTGATTCCATATGAATTTCATCAATAATTGTTCTATTTCTTTGAAGAATGACATTGAAATTTTGATTGAAATAGCATTGAATCTGTATATTGCTTTTGGTAGGATGGCCATGTTAATAATGTTTATTCTTCCAATCCATGAGCAGGGGATGTCTTTCCATTTCTTTGTGTCTTCTTCTATTTCTTTTAACAGTGTTTTATAGTTTTCTTTGTATAGGTCCTTTACCTTTTTTGTTAGATTTATTCCCAAGTATTTGATTAAAGAGCTTCTGCACAGCAAAAGAGACAATAACAATAGCAAAGAGAAACCCCACCAACTGGGAGAACATTTTTGCACACAACACTAATGATAAAGGACCGATCACAAAAATCTACAAAGAGCTGATGAGACTCAACAAAAACAAAGAAAATAATCCAGTCAAAAAATGGGCAGAAGAGCTAAAAAGAAACTTCTCTGAAGAGGAAATGCAAATGGCCAACAGGCATATGAAAAAATGTTCAATATCACTTATAATCAGGGAAATGCAAATCAAAACTACAATGAGATACCATCTTACACCAGTGAGAATGGCACATATTAAAAAAACTAACAACAACAAATGTTGGAGAGGTTATGGAGAAAAAGGAACTTTCCTGCATTGCTGGTGGGAGTGCAAACTGGTTTAACCACTATGGAGAGCTGTGTGGAGATTTCTTGACCTACTAAACATAGAGCTTCCATATGATCCAGCAATTCCACTCCTAGGTATTTACCCAAAGGACACAGAAACATTAATTCCAAAGGGCACCTGCACGCCTATATTTATAGCAGCGCTATCTACAATAGGTAAGCTATGGAAACAACCCAAATGCCCACAAATAGATGACTGGATCAAGAAGATGTGGTACATATACACCATGGAGTATTACTCAGCATTCAAAAAAGACAAACACATGCAACTTGCAGCAACATGGATGGCGCTGGAAGGGATCATGCTCAGCGAAAAAAGCCAGAAAGAAAAAGAAAAATACCGGATGGTCTCACTCATAGCAGGAATCTGGAAAACTTAAATAAGGGACCAGGAAAAAGAATAACTATAAGAAAAAAAATATCAAAATCAACAAACAACTATGAATCAGAGATACTCTATGGGGGGTGGGGGGCGGGGAAAGGAGGGCTTGGGGTCAAAATAAGGGGGTTGTAATTGTATGGGGAACATAAAAAATAAAATTTAAATGTGGAAAAAAAAAAAAAGACTGGGCTTTTAAGGGCAGCGTCACTGGGACGCCAGCAGAAGCAGAACCACGAGAAGAGAAGCAGAGCAGCAGTGAGGAGCAGATGAAGCAGAGACTACCAGAGAAGGCCGGAGAGCCCAGATAGAGTGAAGGCTTGCTGGGGGCCTGGAGGCCTGCCAGCCTCCCGGCGCCCCTGCCTGCTGTGTACCTGGTAAATCCCAATAAAAGCCTGCAAAAGGGCTCCAGGAATCTCCTCTACCCCATCTGCTGGAATCATAAAGATCCTGTTCCATGCCATTCCTGCCCATTACACACCCCCTCCCCCAAACTCGTGCCCCTCCTCCCTGAGGTGGTCACTGCTTGTGATATCAGGCAGCAAGGGGCACTGAAACTGACCAAGGACACTGCCCAAATAGCTTACCTGTATCCGTCTGAGTCCTTCACCTGCACACACAATTGCAAGACTACTCTGGTTCAGTAATGGGATTTATTTAGCCAGGGAAAAACAAAGAGTTACTGAGACCAAAAATGGCTGTTTACCTCACTTGAAGCAGTGTCCAGTGTCCTAAACACAATGTCCTAAACACAACCACTCCTAGGGGCCTCCCCTGGTGGCGCAGCGGTTGAGCACTGGGCTATGAAGCTGCCCTCAGCCTCTGCAGTGCCGATTCGATCCCGGGCTGCTGGCGAGGGTCCCATATCGCGCGCAGACCTCTCCTGCCACACCCGCTGCTTCCCTCAGCAGTGTATTTCCTCGATCTGCCAGTTATGTTCCCCACTCTGGCTCTGGTGAATTCTCTCACCCTCCCGCGCTTCAGACTGTACCCAGTGCTTGTATAAATAAATAAATAAAATAAATAAATAAACACAACCACTCCCAAGATGGCATCTTTTCGCCACTGTGGACTTCAAGCACATAGCAGCCAGAGTATAGGCTGGGTTCCAACTCATGACGACAACAGAAGACACAACAGGAGATGCTCCCAGAGCTGCCCCAGCACAGCACCAGACAAGCGGCACTCACAACAGCTGCAGCGGCCGAACACCCCAACAAACAACCACACTCACACAGCTCAACAAGGTGAGGTCAGGTCTTCGTGCCAGGTCTTGGCCTTCCCTACCAGGCTATAACAGCGAAACTGGGAACAGTGTCAGTCGCTGGGCTACTTGCAAAGCCTCTGAACTTTCCCTCTCTGAGGTTGGCTGCTGGAGTCCTCTCCATTGTCTTTCAAGGCCTGGAACAGCTTTCTGGAAGATTGGTGTGGTGGAGGCTGAAATCACTGACCCCAGAATCGCTGAAGATCCGGAAATGCTGAAATCCCAAAAGCTGAATCCTGAATACTGAATCCTGGGGGCTGCTTCTGCTGTCCCTTATATCTCTTATCAGAGTCTCCACCCCAATGGATACTTTGTTTGCATTTCCCCTGGGGCTACCTATCCTCACCAGTACCCCCCTCCAGAGGGCGCCCCCTTAACAGTCTTTGGCTTCAGCCACCAGTTGCACTTGGAGAGCAGTTTGGTAGCAAGACTGAGGTGGGTATTAAGTTTTCAATCACAGGTTCTGCCCCTGGGTGTGAGGGTGAAGATGGCCAGTTCAAGAACATTTTGAGCAGCACCACTGTGGCGGAGGAACTGCCCATTGGCGACGGGAGGGAGAAGCTGGAGTGTGTTTCTTAGAAATGTTACCCAGGAGGTGTGTCCCCAATTAGGACTTAGTGCCCTGTAGCATTTATAAACAGGATAAATGGCACACAGATGTATTCCTCCACTTTTAAAATGCAGTGTTCTGAGGCTTTGCTTTCGTGGTAGCCCAATCCAAGGTTGGAGCGGACTCCACCTTCTCTCTCCCGGCACCACTGGACAGTTACTGGCTTCCCTGATCTCTTGGCCACGGTGCTGTCTAAACATCCCTGAACTGGCTGTCTTTACGCTCACACTCGGCCAGAACTGGCAGCTTGTAACTTAAACCCATCTCAGTCTTGCTAGATGTCAGCTTGCTCTGGGGTGTATCCATTCTGCCCCCGCCTGGAGGTGAGGTTCAGCTTCCCCTCTTCTTAGCACTTGATACTGTCAATGCTTACTTTTGGGCAGTCTGATGTGTTCGAAAACTTTATTTAAATTTGTTTTGAAGTAATGGTATAATGGTTTGCACCATTATACAGGTGTCAGGTTACAGCCTCACAGTACACCAATGGCGTACACTACTTTGTGATCGTCACCAAAGGTCTAGTTTCCATCCATCACCATACGGTTGACCCCTTTTACCTGATTTGTCCACCCCCCTCTCTCTTCCCTTCTGAGAACTGCTGTTTTGTTCTTGTAGTGTAAGAACTTCTTTCTATTTGTTCATTAGCTTTGTTTCTTACCTTCTATATATGAGTGGAATCACATGGTCTCCATCTGATATCACTTAGCATACATTCAGGTCTATCCATGTTGCAAATGGTAGAGCCTCATCTTTTTATTTTCCTGTGGCTGCGTATCACCCGCCGTGTAGGCAGACCACATTCTCTCTGTCCCCTCGCTGTTGATGGGCACTTAGGTTCTCTCCAGCTCTTGGCGATTGTGAACAATGATGCCACAAGTGAAATACATGCTCTGCTAGAAAATGCTCCTCCTCCTTTCTTAGGCCCGCCGTAATAGTGTGCCAGCAAGCAAATGTGCGGCAGCTCTAGAGGCAGGAGGTCTGAGATCAAGATGCTGTGGCAGGGCCTTGCCATCCATGGCTCGAGGGGAAGCCCTGCCTTGCTTCCTCCTAGCTTTGGGGAGTTTGCAGCCCTTGCTTTCCTTGGCTTGTGGACTTATCACATCATTCTCTGACTCCATCATGACACAACCATCTTCAGCTCCCATGTGTCTGCAAATTCCTCTTCTGTCATCTCCCCTGCCACATGACTCTATCTTACCTTGGTTAGAGCTACATAGACCCTATTTCCAAATAAATTCATGTCCTGAAGTATTGGGGTTTAGGACTTCAGCTTAGCTTTTGGGGGGAACATAATTCAACCTGTAACAGTGGCTAAGGAGGAAAAAATTAAAGGGGATCTGAAGAGTTGAATGGGAACACAGACAGACTGGTGATTTGACTAACAACCAGAGGAAATGGAATGAACTGCACGCTTTTCCATACACAATATTTCAATAAATATTAACCGTAAAATACAAACATTTGGAAAGGACAGCTTTATTGTGAGAATCTCATGGTCAATAGTTGGCATTTCTTGATTTTTGTCAATAACACTGTCAAACTCCTACGTGTGCCAGAATTATTTTACCCATGGTTTTATGCTGCTTTGCTTTGATTTTCAGTTTTAGTTCCGTCAAGGACTAAAGGCTAGCTAAATAATTCAACAAAGCTTATTAATAAACTCCTAGCAGGAATTAGGCAGCAGGCAAAGGATGCAGAGGAGTACTTCTGCCTTCAGGGAGTGCAGGGTCCGTAGTATGAGTCAGGATCCAGTCCCCAAAACACATTCCACGATAGGGATTTCAAACGGGGATTTAATATGGACATTGGCCTAGAAGTGAAGAATGGACAAAAACAAGCCCTGGGGGCACTATTTGTAACAACATGGATGGACGTAGATGGTCTCAGAAATAGACCCTCTGCGAAATAGACAAGACAGAGAAGGAGCACCACGTGTTTCTGGTCGGTCGTGGGGTATATAGAGAAACCAAACAAATGGCTGTACTAAATAAAACAGAAACTTTATAAGAAGGGAAGAGGGGAGAAAAGTGGGTAAACTGGGTGAAAGGGGTCAAATGTATGGTGAGGGCTTGGAGTGGTGAACTCACGGTCCCTGCACACACGCGGATCTTAAGGAAATGTATAGACACTTCCTCATAGCTCTGGGCAGTGAGCTTGGTCAACTCTCGGTCAGAAAATAAATTTATTTTGCTCTTATACTTGTGTTTAGTGTTGCCCACTAGAATTCTGATGTTTTTAGGAATGTTTTTAGAAGTCTGGAAGTTTTTAAGAATGATAATTATCCTTAGGGATCTGAGATATGAAAATGTGTCCAGGTTTGAATTTTGAATCTTTTTCCTTTTTCTCTCTTCCCTGGCACTTTGGGTGGCAGGAGGTGGGGGTCTTCTTTGGACTTGAAATGCATGTCTTTCTTTGGCTGTGGGAAATTTTCTGTCTTCATCCTTTATTATTTACTGCTCTAATGACCTACTGTTATAGTTTAACTCTGCCCCCAATTCTTTGATTCTTCGCCCTTCGAGAGGGAAGACCAATGTTCTCATTCCTTCTCCTTGAGTTGACACCTTAGTGGCTGCTTCCACCCGTGGAGTGAGGCAGAAATGATGGCTGTCACTTCCTTAGGCCTGGCATCAATGCCAGGCACTTGGCCCGGTTGGCTGGGACACAGGCCTGGAGGGACCTATCTGAACCCCCATGCTAGAAAAGCCCTCTGAGCTTCCGAGTTTTATTAACACGAATTTTTAAAAACAAGCATCCACCACAGTGAGGGGGAGTGAGGGTGGGAGAAGGTGGAGAAATGGGCAGGGCAGGAGAAGGAATTCTGCTCTGCTGGTGATTAAGCTGCAGTTTCATCCATCATGGATTTCATAGACCCAGAGACACGTGGCCCTTGAAAATCAGGCACCACTTTTTCAGGACAGACTTATTCCCATCTGAGCTGCCATCAGCTTCTTAAGGATCCCGATGGTGTTCTCCATGTTGCGCTGAAGGTGGCCCTTCTTCCCCAGACAGCTGGTACGGATGACCTGAATCTTTCTGTTTGGAGCGCCAATCTCCTGGCACTGCTGACACCACAGCCTCCTTGCACCAATCAGAGCCAGGCTCCTGGCATATGTGATAATTTAAAAGTCAAATATGCCAAAGGCCCATAGCAACAATAAAAATTCACTCTCTCCCAGCATCCCCAGTTCTGCTTTCCAGTGATTTTCAAGTCTTTTAGCCCTTTCTCCTAGTCATTAGTTTTACATTCTAAAACTATAAGCCCATATGTGCGCAGACCTCTCCTGCCGCCCGCTGCTCCCCTCAGCAGTGTACTTCGTCAGTCTGCCTGCTCTGCTCTGCTCTCCGCTCTGACTCTGGTGAATTCTCTCACCCTCCCATCCTTCTGACTGTACCCAGTGCTTGTATAAATAAATGTAAAAAATTTTAAAAAAATTATAAGCCTATGTTGCTTTTTTCTTAATTTGTAAACTTTCACCACTATGTAGTCACTTCTTTTTATGATACTTGAGGTTTAGCTCTTTCACATTCCACCTTCTTTGCAAACTCCGAATATGATACCCCTATTTCTAGCTAAATCATCTCTCTCATTATGCAAATGTATTCTACTTTAGAGCCAATTTAGTGCCCTGATTGTGCAACTTTGAAGTTTTCCTTTACTAGCTTGGGTGACTTCCCATACACAGATTCTCTGTTCTTTCTAAAGCCCCATGGCCACCCCCTCCCTTAACACTCCCCCTAGGGTTCAGGGTGGCTGGCAGGTCTTCACTTCTTTGTCCATCTGAGTGGAGCCACTTGAGGGGCTCATGCCTCTCTCTTCCCAGGCACAGCTGCCTTGTTTTGCTAGAATCTAAACTCTGAACATGATGTAGCCTTGGGTTCTCTTTCTCTTAGCAATGTTTCTCCTCCCAGCTCTAAGATAACCGTGATGGAATTTTAATTTAAAGCATCCACTACGACCAAGCACACCCCAAACAGCTCCCCACCAGCACAGACCTGAAGCTACACAGCATTACCTGTCCATCCCATCTCAGTAAGCTGGGGGAGGGGGAACTGCATGAAAGTGCAGATAAGAGATAGTGAGGCAGGAAGGAGTAGGAGACATCTGGCGGGACTGGATTCCCCCCTCCATGTCTTTCTAGATGTAGCTAATGTGCAAGCTCAGCTTCTGTGTTTCAGTGTCACCCTAACTTGGAAATTTACCATCACTTTGACCTCAGCATCTAACTAGCTGAGAGTAATACCTGCATGAGCCCCAGAAATAGTTTTAGTTCTGCCACAAACAAAGCAGTCAATAGTGTTAGCTGTTCCATGATTACAAATTATTGTCAAACTAATTCTTCCCATCTAGTAACCTAGATAATTCATCTATGCCAATTATTTCCCACATCCCTCAGTAAAGTGTTTTCTGTCTAAAATTCTCTGAATAATTCTCTTGGCTTTTATCCCAAGTATATTATTGTAAATTTTATTAAATCAATTTATTTGTTTAATCATTTGTGGTATATTTTCTGATCCCTCTTTAAAAAATAGGAAAATTTGAACAATGCATGCCTGAAACTTATACAGTGTTATAAAGCAATGCTACTTCAATTAAAAAAGAAAACAGGAAAATTTTCTTTTGAACTGATTTGATCCCAATAGGCTTTTTACTTTCTAATCAGAGTAAATACATCAGCAATGTTATCTGTAAGACTTTAAAAATTTTCACGCTATCCCAGAACTACCCATCCTGTCCCCTCTAAGTAGGTTCTGCCATCTGCCGCATCAAGACAAAACATATTCTAGTGTGTAAAACCTATAATGGAAAGGAACTTTAATATAATTGGTGCCCAATACAGAAAAGGGGAAGAATAGTTTCCAAATGAAGCACCAAAGTTACCCATCCTCTTGTGGATAAGTGTCCAGCCAAACAGGGTTTGTCCAAAGCAGGGCCACTGAGGCCCAAAAGCCAGCCACATGTCTAAGGCACCTTCTGGTGGGGACCCATAGGAACGGGGCAGGAGGGACCAGACAGGTCTGGAAGGAAAAATGCAGACTCAAAATCAAGATAAAAGCTGCCATCATTAACCTCCCCACGGGTCTCTCACCCACACCTGTTTCCAACCAGTCCAGGACCAAGAAGCAAGGGCAGTTCCCTCACGTGTCTCTCTGCTCTGTGTGCCTCCTCCAGGTCTTATTGCTCCCCATCTTCTTTCCTTCCTTCTCCAGTCTTCCCTCCAGCTTCTCCTCCCTCCTCAGCTCCATCCTCCCTCGGGCAGGGCAGGGAACCTGGAACTTCCCCTTTCCCTGGGGACCACGCTATTACCACAACTTTCATACATTTACAATGCGAGGATTGCTGTCTCCCCTTCCACCAAAACCTGATTGAATTTGGGGTGGGCTTTTCCATCCTCCCTTGCTCATGGTTGTAGGGTACTGCCATCAGGATAGATGATGGATCCCTACGGTCCTAAATGCATGCCTGATGGCGGGCACCTGGAGTAGGGTGTGGGCCTAGGTAGATGGGATTCACCTGGGCTGAGACTGGGCTTTTAAGGGCAGCGTCACAGAGATGCCAGCAGGAGCAGAGAAGCCGAGAGAGAAGCAGAGCCGTGAGAAGAGCAGAGAGAATGTGAGAGAAGGCCGGAGAGCCCAGACAGAGTGAAGACTTGCTGGGGGCTGGGAGGCCTGCCAGGCTCCCGGGCCCCCGGCACCCCTGCCTGCCGTGTACCTGGTAAATCCCAATAAAAGACTGCAAAAGCCACTGAGGGCTCCAGGACTCTCTCCTCCTTTACCCCATCTGCACAGAATCATAGAAAACCTGCACTGTGCCCATTCCTGCCCACTGCAATGGTGTTCAGGAAGTTAGTAAAAGTGATTGTGAGACAGCCCAGGTAAAAGAAATGCAAGCCAATAGGATGAGGGGCCCCTGTCCTGTTTGAACAGGTGAGCTGAATCATGGGCTGGAGAGCTGCTTCCAAACAACTTTGTCCACCATGCTGACCACCAGGCAGGCAGCATTAGGTCCTGACTAATGATTGTCTCACAGTTTCCTGGAGGGAGAAAGCTGAGTCCACAAGCACAGTTGGAGTGTAGCCCATCTGTGGGTAGAATCCAGCCCAGAACAAGCCTGCTGCTGTCCTCCTCCTCCCCGCCCCGTGGACTCAGCATTTAAACATCTCCTTCTCACTCCCTATGAGGAGCCAGGCTATATTTTTTTTTAAAAGATTTATTTCTGCATACAAGAGCTGGGGTACAAGCCAGAGATGTGGGGAGGGAGAGGATTCCCCAGAGACAGAGTGGGGAGCAGAACAGGCAGACTGACTGAAATACACTGCTGAGGGGAGCAGTGGGCGCTACAGGAGAGGTCTGCTGCACCATGTGGGACCCTCACTGGCCGGCCGGGATCGAACCGGTGTGGCAGAGGCTGTGGACAGCTTCACAGCTGGGCGCTCAACCCGCTGCACCACCGGGATGGGGGGGGGGGTCGTGAATAAACCTTTTATCAACCCTCTGTGTGTGTCTGCAGTTTAGCATTAACAAGTCCCCTTTAAGCGCACTGGTGAAGACCCAAAGTCAGACAACCTGTTTTATAATGGGGTTGCTCTGTAACACTTCTAGAACGTTCTTTGAATGAGACTGGATCAGCTGGAAGACCAACATTCCCTCCTTGCCCTGATTCCTTCCTGAATGCCCAGCTGGTGTTTGGAAGCGCAGTGGTGTCTCAGGTTACAAGGTGAACTTCAGGACAGGCTTCCTTGCCAAAGATCATGAGCAGAAAAGCAGAAGTTGCTGCTGGCTTACAGTCCTCCTTTCAGTCCCACCGGTTTCTCAATACTCCCCTAGTGGAAAAAAACAAACCTCCTCTTGGTTAAGCCAAGGGTTGGCCTCTGCTGCCAGCAGCCTAACTTAATTTCTAAGGGATGCATAAGAAATTTCAGTTATTTAACGAAATACCACTTTCCCTAAGCAATGAAATACCACTTTCCCTAAGCAATGATTCAGACGATCCCATAGAAACTGATTAAAACAAAATAAAACAGGTAACTGTGAAGTAATGTCCATTTACCCAAGAATGCCTGGGACCCAATTCTTTTCTCAAAAAGGTCCAAATCCCTATTTGAAAGTAGAAAAGAAATAACTGCATTTTCACAGAGTATCTCTTAATCCTGCTCTCTCTAGTGGGTTTGGATTCTCACCTAAACCCTGCTGGGTGTTGGGCCACTGCAAGCGCCTTGTCCCTCATCAACAGAGCGACCAGAGGCGGTGGAACCTGCCTGCAGTTCTGCCTCCATTTCTTTTTCTTTTTTTAAAAAAGATCTATTTTTATTTATGCATACAAGAACAGGGGTGAAGGCCAGAGGTGTGGAGGGTAAGAGGATTCACCAGAGACAGAGTGGGGAGCAGAACAGGCAATCTACTGAAATACACTGCTGAGGGGAGCAGCGGGGAGACAGGAGAGGTCTGCTGTGCCATGTGTGTCACTTCCCTGACCAGGGATCGAACTCATGGCACAGTGGCTGGTGAAAGCTTGATAGCGCTGAGACTTTAACCCCTTGCGCCACCAGGGAGGCTCCTATGCCTCCTTTTCTATGCCTTTCTTATTTCCGACCACATTACGTGCTGCCTCTTTTTTTCCCCCAATCTTGTGACACAAATATATTTCAGAATAACGCAATTGACCAATAATATACCAGAACATGTAGTAGTTTTTAATAATCTCATCTCTTTAGAACACTTTTACCAATTTGTATATATGCTGAAAAGATGTGACCTTTTTTGCTCAAAGACGATGCCTTCTCTATGAAGTTATAATATCGCTAGATTGGGCCAATGTGGTTCAACATTTTTCCACAGGGAAGATAATTTAAGAGTCCTTCTAAGACATCGCATATCTTTTTACTAATGAAAAACTTTATTATTTCTGAAATTTGATGTCAAGAAAGTTTTTTGTTACAGACTTATCAAGTACAGACCTTCATAAAACAGCAGTTTACCCAGAGTGATAACTAGAGGTTTGCAAAAGCATCTTTTTATCTTCCACGGTGAGAGGCAGGGCAGGAACCCCACGCTGCAGAAAACGTTTCCTGAAGCTTTTAGGCGTCTGGGTGTTTGAGACCTGCCTTACTCTGGTCTGCCCCAGGATCATCTCCCATTTTGTGAGCGAATTACATCCCACCTCCCCCAACCACAAAGATGAAACACACTGTTTTATCATACTTCTCACCTCCTTGAGTGCTAGTGAATGGAATCATTTCCCATTTATTCTCCCCAGAAGTCTGTTTTTGGTTTTTACGGGATTTTTTTCCCTCTGCTGTAGTTTTTTTTTTTTTTTTTTTGGTCAATTTGTACTCAACTTCTAGAAACATGAAACATCTCTCAAAATTGCGGATTTTGACGAGACAATTTCTAGAAATTTCTTTCAAAATTGTGAGTTGTGATCATATCATTTGTGAGTGTGTGGTTACGTTTTTAATGTTTTTAGAGAGAGGAAACATGGATGTACCTTCTGTCGGTCTGGTCTGTCTTTATGAGCTTTTCTTTGTGGTATAAAATGTAGTTGATTATCATAGACTCATGTTTTGTTTGTATAATTGGTCTATATTCGATCCACCTTATTCAAATACTTTGTTTAGATACATTATTCAGATACTTTTCTGTTTTGTGATTTGTGTGATGGACAGTGAGAAAAACCTATTAAGGTTTGTTACAAAGTACTGTTAATAATTCTTTATTCTTGTGTAATATACACAACTGGTATTTTTTTAAACATCAGGGTTTTTTATTTATTTATTTTATTTTATATATTTTTCACATCATTTTTCATTATTTCGCAGTGTGTGCATTTTCATCTTGGTTATATTCCCCATACAATTCCCACCCCCCCTTATTTTGACCCTAATCCCTCTTCCTCCCCTCCCGCCCCCCGTAGTGTGTCTCTGGTTTATAGTTGCTTGTTGATTTTGATTTTTACTTTATTATAATTAGTCTTTTTCCTGGTCCCTTACTTAGGTTTTCTAGATTCCTGCTATGAGTGAGACCATCTGGTATTTTTCTTTTTCTTTCTGGCTTATTTCGCTGAGCATGATCCCTTCCAGCTCCATCCATGTTGCTGCAAATTGCATGAGTCTATCTTTTTTTGATTGCTGCTTAATATTTTTTTGTGTATATGTACCACATCCTCCTGATCCAGTCATCTATTTTTGGGCATTTGGGCTGTTTCCAAAGCTTAGCTATTGTAAATAGTGCTGCTATAAACATAGGGGTGCAGGTGCCCTTTTGAATTAATGATTCCGTATCCTTTGGGTAAATTCTGTATCCTTTGAGTGGAATTGCTGGATCATATGGAAGTTCCATCTTTACCAGGTTGAGGAATCTCCACACAGCTTTCCATGGTGATTGGACCAACAATTGGTATGTTTTAATGTTCTTTTCTTCTGAGAAGCATATGAGGAAGCCCTTGGTCTTTTTTTCTTGACCTATCTCTAATCTCTATTTTATAGGCTATACTTGTACAAACCCAAACAAACATTCTTTGAATGACATATTATTCTAACTGAATTAAAAGAATCAATAATAAGGGAAAATATCCATTACTAACGCATACAGACTGTGGCTACTGAATTATCAGAAGATCTTAATAATATGATGATTCTTTGAAAATATAACATACTGACTTGCACTGTCTGCAGAACAATGTGTTAAACAAATTGCCTGTATAAAGTCACTTTACTTTTTAAAATAATGTTAGTGATATATGTATAACATATATATTGGTGCACTCAACACCACTATCCACCTGCAGAAATGTTTCATCTTCCCAAACAGAAACTCCCTGACACCCCCTCGTATTGACTTCCCTCTCTCCCCTCACACTCCTCTCTACATCTAACTCTTCCTCCTCAAACAGTCCCCCCACTTCCCCCCACGGTAACCTTTATTCTATTGTTTGTCTCTGAATTTGCCTGTTCTAAACACCTCCTGTTGGTGGTATCCTAAGACCAATTCCCAAAGAGTATGTGTTGCGGCTTCTCCATAACATTTCTTGCACACCAGCTGAGAGTCCAGGAATTTCTCTTAGTTGTGACACTGTCTCCTTGGAGAGGGCATCGGGCTCCACAGATTAAGGGCTCAGTCTCCCAAGACTGCCCTCCACCTTCTGAGCTTTGATCAACCCGGTACAGGCAGGAAGTGCCCATGACCATCTCCCCAGACTTCAGGTGCCTGTCACTTCACAGCCCAGATTATTACCTGTGCTTCTTACCAACCAGCTCTAAATCAGAGGTTCCCAGTACCCCGTCCCCGGGTTCACTTTGCTAGAATGGCACACAGAACTCAGGAAACCCATTACTCACTAGGTACTGATTTATTACAAAGGATGTTATTCAGGAACAACCAGAGGCTTAGGGTGATATATGGGGAAAAATCAGAGATCTTCCATCAAGCTTACCATTCTTCTCAGACCGCCATGGGTTTCACCACCCTGGAGGCTCTCTGAAGCCCTCTTGGGCTTTAATCAAGGCGTCACTGCATAGAAATGGTTGTGTGAACATGGAACTGAACTCACTCGGTGTGTCCATTCTCTTGGGGAGAACTCAACAAAAGACAACGCCAAGATGGAGCATGCAAAGCAGAAGTATTTCTCTCCATGTAACAAAAAGACAGTGAAACTATCATTTTCAAGGAACCCGTCTGTGAGAGGATAAAGTGAGGTGAAGTTGCAAGTGTTGCTTAGTGTGGGAGGGGGTCTTCAGGAATGCCTTTGTTCCAGGTGTTGGTCCCCACTCTTTGTTTAATTTTTTTAAGTTTTATTATTAATTTTTGCATGTGTGTGAAGAACTGGGATGTAGACCAGAGGTGCGGGGGTTGAGAGGATTCACCAGAGACAGCGTGGGGAGCAGAACAGGCAGATCTACTGAAAAACACTGCTGAGAGAGGAGCAGCAGGTGAGACAGAAGAGGTCTGCTGCGCCATGTGGGTCACCTCCCTGCCCCAGGATCAAACTCATGCTGCAGTGGCTGCTGATAATTTGATAGTGCTGACACTTAACCCCTTGTGCCACCAGGGAGGTCCAGGCCCTGTTCTCTTTATCCATTCATTTGCCATTGGACATTGGGTTGCTTGCCCTCTGGCTCATGTGAATAATGCTGCTGTGGACCTGGTTGGACAAGTATCTGTTTAAGTCCCTGCCCTATTCTTGGGGTTACATACCTAGCACTGCTGGTTCACAGGGTAATTCTATGTTTAACATTTTAAGGAACATTCAAACAAGTGGCCTGACCTCCCGTAACTGTTTGCAGGGACTCCACCAGAGTCTTTCTCCTTTCTATGAAGATGTTTCTGGACAAGCTGGCACTGTGCCTGAGCTGGCCGTGCCTTATGCTGAGCTGGCTTTCTGTGAATCCCTGTGAAGAGGTGCCCACACAGGGCTCTGAAGACCATCCTGCTTCTTGTTTGATGACCCGAGAAGCCCCAGCCGGTGGGCGGTGAGGCAGCCACTTCCCAGCAAAAGTGGCACTTTGGCAAACTTGGGAACTGTGGCTAAAGGTTGTGCCTGGGAAAGCTGACAGAGGCCAGCGTGAGTGCCGTGGGTTCCTGGGCTCAAGGTGGAGGAACCGATAAGAACCTTAGAAAACAGTTCTGGCAGGGTGCAAATGATATGTGCCCCTGGGACAACCACAGGCCCCAGCCTCAGTGGCAGGGTGTTTTGTGAGCCATCCCCAGGGGTCTCTAAGTAACTCTCGCATGTGTGGCGAACACATGCCTCTTAGTACATCCAGGGAATGATACAAATTCAAAATCACAGTGAAGGTTTTCCCCCTGCTGGTGGAATTCTTCGTTCCCGACTTTTTCCCAGGAGGAGGGGGTCAGCTTCTCCAAGGCATAGTGTTGTCATCGGTGGAGTTGGTCATTGTCCAAGATACTCAAAAAGCTTGTGGATCACAGTGTTTCATGTTATTCAGTTGGGCTTCTTCCTCAACAGGACAGACACATGGGTCAGAACAATCAGATGCCTTCGGCACCTCCTATTCTGAGCCAGAGACCTATAGAGGCGACCAACTCCCTGACACCCCCTCGTATTGACTTCCCTCTCTCCCCTCACACTCCTCAGTCCCCACTCTTGTGTCCTTAGATTATTTCGCCATATGACTCTGTCATATACGCATCCTTGCTGCAGCCTTGCTTTTCAGGGAGGGCTCAGCATAAAATTCATCTAAACCCTGACATCTCACACCTCTTCCCATCTCTGCCAGATGCAGAATATGGCCAAAAGGAAACTAAGGAAGGCCCACAACCACAGGGTTAGACTCCCCCTTATTTGACTCCCTGCTCTACGTTGGCCACCATGCGCAGAACAGACAGCACGTGGCACAGCTCCTAGAAAACCCAGAATGTGGGCCTCCCCGGTGGCGCAGCGGTTGAGCGCTGGGTTGTGAAGCTGCCCGCGGCCTATGCGGTGCCGGTTCGATCCCCGGCTGCTCCCCGGCCACCGGAGGAGGGTCCCGCATGGCGCACAGACCTCTCCTGCCGCCCGCTGCTCCCCTCAGCAGTGTACTTCAGTCCTTCTGCCTGCTCTGCTCCCCGCTCTGGCTCTGGTGAATTCTCTCACCCTCCCGCGCTTCTGACTGTACCCAGTGCTTGTATAAACAAACAAACAAATAAATAAATAAATGAAAATACATGCCTCTTTAAAAAAAAAAAAAAAAGAAAGAAAACCCAGAATGTGACACACTGGACTGGATGACACAGGTCTCAGAAAAGCCACAAATCCACAGGTCAGCAGCCAGCCCGTGTGGGCTACCGGGGCTTAGTTAGACAGATAATTCCATTTTCTGTGTGGAATTTGATGTTTGCTCCTTTGGCATATGTAAGCTTTGTGTTTGTGCTTTGTCCTGGACAAAGTCTTGAGAGAGGTGTTTTTCTCTCATATGAAAAATATCAGTCTTACCTTCCAGCCCAGGAACTATTTTTTAACTTTTCTGGTTTCTTCCAGCCCAGGAGAATAGCGGCAGGAGGATCCAGGCCTACAGGAGACAGACTGCAGAGCACAGTGACACAGGGATTGGAGTTTGGGTCCTGGGAAGACCCAGGGGGAAGCACTGTGTCCTGGGGGCAGGATGCTTGGGAGAAGAAATGTATCAGGTGAAGAAAAACATATCAAATGTGCTTGGTTTTATGGTGTGTTAAGACAGACTTATGTGATAAGATGTGCTTAGAAATATGTGTGATATCACTCCCAGACTTCAAACTATAGTACAAAGCCATAGTCATCAAAACTGCATGGTATTGGAACAAGAACAGACACAATGGAACTGAATAGAAAATCCAGAAATAAATCCACAGATTTATGGTCAACTAATCTTTGACAAAGGAGCAAAGAATATGCACTGGAGCAAAGAAAGTTTGTTCAATAAATGGTGCTGGGAAAACCAGGTCACTACATGCTAAAGAATGAAGCTTGACTACTACCTCACACCATGCACAAACAGCAACTCAAAATGGATTAAAGAACTAGACATAAGACCTGAAACCATGAAATATATAGAAGGAAATAAAGGCGAAACATTACATGACGTGCACCTCAAAGACATCTTTACAGACACATCACCCAAAGCAGTGATAGTGAAGGCAAAGATAAACAGCTGGGACTACATCAAATTAAAGAGCTTCTGCACAGCAAAAGAGACAATAACCAAAACAAAGAGAAACCCCACTGGGAGAACATTTTTGCACACAACACTAATGATAAAGGACCGATCACAAAAATCTACAAAGAGCTGATGAGACTCAACAACAACAAAGAAAACAATCCAGTCAAAAAATGGGCAGAAGAGCTAAAAAGAAACTTCTCTAAAGAGGGAATGCAAATGGCCAACAGGCATATGAAAAAATGTTCAACATCACTTGTAATCAGGGAAATGCAAATCAAAACTACAATGAGATACCATCTTACACCAGTGAGAATGGCACATGTTAAAAAAACTAGCAACAACAAATGTTGGAGAGGTTATGGAGAAAAAGGAACTTTCCTGCATTGCTGGTGGGAGTGCAAACTGGTTTAACCACTATGGAGAGCTGTGTGGAGATTTCTTGACCTACTAAACACAGAGCTTCCATATGATCCAGCAATTCCACTCCTAGGTATTTACCCAAAGGACACAGAAACATTTATTACAAAGGGCACCTGCATTCCTATGTTTATAGCAGCACTATTTACAATAGCT
Organism: Talpa europaea; assembly: GCF_964194135.1. Taxonomy (NCBI): domain Eukaryota; kingdom Metazoa; phylum Chordata; class Mammalia; order Eulipotyphla; family Talpidae; genus Talpa; species Talpa europaea. The sequence continues at coordinate 69,660,027 of NC_140076.1, read as the reverse complement.
AAGCTATGGAAACAACCCAAATGCCCACAAATAGATGACTGGATCAAGAAGATGTGGTACATATACACCATGGAATATTACTCAGCAATCAAAAAAGATAAACTCATGCAATTTGCAGCAACATGGATGGAGCTGGAAGGATCATGCTCAGCGAAATAAGTCAAAAAGAAAAAGAAAAATATCAGATGGTCTCACTCATAGCAGGAATTTAGAAAACCTAAATAAGGGACCGGGAAAAAGACTAATTAATACAAAGTAAATATCAAAATCAACAAGCAACTATAAACCAGAGACACACGGGGTGGGGGGTGGGGAGGAAAGATTAGGGTCAAAATAAGGGGGGGGTGCAATTGTATGGGGAATATAATCAAAATGAAAATGCATACATTGTGCAAAAATGAAAGATGATGTCAGAATTATATAAAATAAAATATTAAAAAAAAGGAAATCTGTGTGATGTGTTTGGAGAAATAGAATGTAACAAAATAATAGATTCTTGAGGACATAGCCTGGTCTGTGTGCTATCTCCTATCACACTGTGACACGTCACAACAAACGTGGCTGAAACAGCACAAGTTCCCTTCTTACAACTCAGTAAGTCAGAAGCCCGGAGCATGCCTCAGCTGCCTGGAGTCCAGGTGGTCCCTGGCCACTTTCCTTCCGGGTGCTCCAGGAGAGTGTCCCATACAGGTTGTCGGCAGGATTCGTTTCTTCACAGGTGCAGGACTGAATTCCCAGTTTCCTGGCTGGCTGTCAGCTGAGAGATGTCCAGCTTCCAGAGGCTGCCAGCATTCCTTTGTTGGTGCCCTCCTTTCTAGCAACAGAGGATTAGTCCCTTTCATGCTGAGTCTCTACTGCCTCTTTCTCATTGCTTTCTCTATCTTCTTCTGTTGCTTCAATAGCCCATATCCTGGACTACATAAATAGTCCAGGATAATCACCCCATTTTAATTTCAGCTGATCAGCTATCTTAACTCACTTTTGTGTTGTAGCATTAAAATGTGCACGTATGTGACACCAGATTATTCTTAAAACCTGGGTCAAGCAGATAGACTCATGCAGAGTATTTTCATTCTATGTCTGTCAGGAGGGTAGAAGCCAAGACACAAAAGCAGCTTCTCCAAGACCCAGCAGAGGATCCCTGTGCGGAACTGTGTATGTCAGTTTTGGTTTTTTTTTTTAAAGATTTATTTATTTATACAAGAACCGGGGTACAGGGCCTCCCCAGTGGCGCAGCGGTTGAGCGCTGGGTTGCGAAGCTGCCCGCGGCCTATGCGGCGCCGGTTCGATCCCCGGCTGCTCCCCGGCCACAGGAGGAGGGTCCCACATGGCGCGCAGACCTCTCCTGCCGCCCGCTGCTCCCCTCAGCAGTGTACTTCGGTCCTTCTGCCTGCTCTGCTCCCAGCTCTGGCTCTGGTGAATTCTCTCACCCTCCCGCGCTTCTGACTGTACCCAGTGCATGTATAAATAAATAAATAAATAAATAAATCTTAAAAAAAAAAAAAAAGAACCGGGGTACAGGCCAGATGCACGGGAGGGTGAGAGGATTCACCAGAGACAGAGCGGGGAACAGAACAGGCAGACTGACGATATACACTGCTGAGGGGAGCAGCGGGCGACAGGAGAGGTCTGCTCGCCATGTGGGACCCTCACCAGCCAGCCAGGATCGCACCTGCACTGCAGAGGCTGCAGACAGCTTCACAGCGCGGCGCTCAACCCGCTGCACCACCAGGGGAGGCCCCTGTGTATGTCAGTTTTGTTAAGAACCTGTGTTTTAATGAAATGAAGATGCATGAATTGAGAAATCTATAGGATCAGAATGAACCCTTCCACTCTTCCAAGCACACCAGTAAGAAAATGAAAAAAATAAGTCACAGAACACAAGATGATGTTCACAATATCTGACAAAGAACTTGATCTAGAGCATATAAAGAGCTCTGAAAATTCAAAAGTAATATTTAGTGGGCTTTTTTCCTAGCATAAATGGGATGAATCTAAATGCATTGTTCTATTGCTAACTTTTTTCACTTAATACACTATGGGTGGTGTAGACTGAATAATGACTCCCCCAAGGAGGTCCACATCCTAATCCCCAATACCTGTGGTGATATGACTATTTTTTAAATTTTTTTAAAAGATTTTATTTATTTATTTATACAAGCACTGGGTACAGTCAGAAGCGCGGGAGGGTGAGAGAATTCACCAGAGCCAGAGCGGGGAGCAGAGCAGGCAGAAGGACCGAAGTACACTGAGGGGAGCAGGGGGTGGCAGGAGAGATCTGCGCGCCATGTGGGACCCTCGCCCGGTAGCCGGGGATCAAACCGGCACTGCAGAGGCTGCGGGTAGCTTGGCAGCCCAGCGCTCAACCACTGCGCCACTGGGGAGGCCCGGTTATATGACTTTAGATGGCAAAGGGACTTTGTGGGTATGATTAAGTTAAGGATCTTCAGAAGGGGGCTGTCCCGAGTCACTTCAGTGGGCCCACTTATACACAGGATTCTTAGCAAGTCCGAGAAAAACAGATTTGGAGATACTATGCTATTGGTTTTGCAGCTGGACAAAGGGGCCATAAGCAAGGAACACAGGCGGCTTATAGAACCTGCAAAAGGCAAGGATGTGGATTATCCCCCAGAGTCTTGAGATGGAGCCAGCCCTGCCCACCCCTAGACTTAAGTCCAGTGGGATTTCTGACCTATGAAAATCATACATTTATGTTGTTTTAAGCCTCAAATCCCCACATACAACTCACTAATAAGACACCTGATCCAGTGACACAAGCGTGCAAAAGTTTGAACAAACATTTTACAAAAAAAGACATACACACGGTCAATAAGTTTGTGAAAAGCATTTGACACGGGTAACCCTGCCTACTTCTCTGGGCCTTTCTCTCCTACTGAGAAAACACTTAATCTTCTGGGTTGTTTTTTCACTTTATTCATAACATCCTTTGAAGCACAAAAGTTTTTAATTTTAAAGTAAACTTTTAATTTTACAACAGCACAGTTTCTCACTGTCATTGTTGAACTTGACCCCTGGCTTAGGTGATAATGGTTGGATTTCTCCACTGGAAACCTCCCAGTCCCTTGCCATACTGTCCTCTCTGGACAAAAATCTCTACATGCAGCCTACATGTGAGGAATGGGGAGTTATTCCCACTCCTTGAGGGCAAACTAGCCACATAAATTATTTGGGATTCATCTGCATGAGAGATTTCTGCAGTAAATTATATCAATATAGACTCATAGTTTGTTTTTATACTTTGGGTTTACAATTTTACTTATTTTATTATGCAAATTATTCTCCTTTGGCTGTTGGGAGCTCTTTCAATGCTGGGTTCCTTTGATTTATTCGTGTGTGTGTGTGTGTGTGTGTGTGTGTGTGATCACTTTCTTTCTGGCATTATTAGGTGCTTCAGGCTCATCTTGTACATATTTCCTGAGTGAACCATTTTGAATCAGGGGCAGAGAGGGCCACAAAAGAGGCCACAGGGCAGGAGGCCGGCTGGAAGGATGGAACTGCCACCCACCTGCCCAGGCTCTGACACAAGAGAGCCACCAAAAAGCCCCAAAAAGCCAAAAACCAAAACCAAGAGCTATAGACTAACAAAGGACGGTGACCAATAAGAGGACAGGTCATTTTTTGTGGGTTCTCACCCATGCACACAATTGCAAGAGACCTTGGACTCCAGGAACAATCACCAGCGGGTTTATTTTACAAACGGGGGAAACAAATTGCTCATGGTATCCACAAGTGGTGATTGCCTCACCCAGACAGCGTCAGTGATGGTCGCCACCGGTCACCAGGAGTGCTGGATAGCAGTGGCCAGTAGTGATGGCCACTACTTGTCCCTCAGAGGCAGCATCAGAAACACCCAGTGTTAACAGCTCTTTGTGAGCTGTTGGGTTATACCAACAACAAACGTCTCTTTGAGACTCCAGGCCCAGGGCCTTTGGTGCTCCTCTAGGGCAATGTCAGAGACAGGACCGAGGCCCAGTGTGTGGCGGAGTCCTTCGGCTTCTCTTCCCTCCTTGGAGGTGGGCTGCTGGATGCTTCTTTTCTTCTTTCTTCCGAGGCTGGCGTTGTCTCTCCTCCTCCGAGGGCTGCCATCATCTTCCCTCTGTGTGTCATCTCTCCTCATCCCTCAGCTCCCTCTAACCCTGGCTTATATCCTCTTTCAGGGTGCCCCGCCCACAAGTCTGAGTGGATCATTTTTCAATCCTGTGGCTGATTGGGCCATTTACTAATCAGCCCATAGCACCTGATTGGTCCATTCCACAATCCAGGAAGTGGGCTTTACATAAAAGGGCTCTGAGGAGCATCCGCCACAACTGACTTGTGGTGAGAGGCTGGGTCCTGGTAACAAAAGTCTGATTGGACCATTTAGCACCAATCAGCTCATAGCTCACACCTGATTGGTCCAGTCCACGATCCAGGAAGTACACTGTTACATAAAAAGTCTCTGAGGAGCAACTACCACAACGGACAAAAAGTCAGTTTCTGAGTTCTGAGGAGAAACTGTCACAACCCACTTGTGGTGGAGCAGTAGGTTTTAAAAACCACTGCTCCTGCTGGCTCCCTCCACTGAGACGGCTGAGTTCCTGTAACGATTTCACCTGGGGGCACTTTTTTTTTTTTTTTTTAAATCGTTTGCGTGTTTTGCTGGAAAATGGTATTAGAAACGAAGATCTTAGCACTAGGTAGACTCAAAGTTCTTAATGTTAATGAAGTTCAATTTATCTATGTTTTATTTTGTGCTTTGGTGTCCTATCAAAGGAGGCAATGCCTAACCCAAGGTCACAAAGGTCTACTCCTGTCTCTCAGTCTAAAAGTATTACAGTCTTAGCTCTTTCATTTAGGTCCTGGAGCCATATGGAGTTCATTTTTGTGCATGATGTTAAGAGGCCCAGCTTCATTCTTTCTCATGTGGGTGTCCAGGTGTCCAACACCATTTGTTGAAAAGACTGTTCTTTTTTCATTAAACTGCCTTGGACCTGTGGCAAAAATCAATTGATTTTTCTTTTTTTTTTTTTCAAATGTTTACTTTGGGGCTTACTTTTTAAATTGATATTTCTTTATCTCTTAAATATAGAATAGCGATGCCAGGCAGCTGGACAAATACTCACATTGGCTCTCAGACCATACCCATGGTGGTAGGAAGCTAAGTGCCAACTCCAGAAACTTACCCTCCAAAACAACAGACCAGAAACAATGCTGTGTCCCCATAAGAACGGAGGGGTTAATGCAGAGACCTTCAGAAGAAGGGGTGGTAATGTCTGTGACAACCCCATTGACTCAGCTGTCTGGACTGTAAGAAGTCAGGTAGAACTTGGAGAATGTCTGCATCACAAACTTAATCAGGAAAAGCGGGATCTTGCACAGTGTTTTCTTCAATATTGTTTCATTGTGTTGAAGAGAAAAAAGATGAATTCCCGGTAGGGGCCACTGTTTGTGTGGAGTCTGCATGTCCTCCTCAAATCCCATGTCTGCATGGGTTTTCTCAGGGAACTCTGGTTTCCTCCCACATCCCAAAGACGCAAGTGAACTTCACTGGAGTGTCTCAGTTGTGCTGGTCAGGGTGAGTATGAGTGTGATTTGCTCTTCAATGAAAGTGTCCAGGGTGGGATCCTATCGGCCTGGTGCCCTAAGCTGCTGGAAGAGGCTCTGGCCATGTGGGACCCTGACTCAAATATGTGGCTTGGAAAATGAATAAATGATTGAAAACAAATGATTGTTTCATTTTAGAAGAATTTTGTGTGTTTATATAGCAGTCTGGTGATCTTTTAGTGACCAGAAATATGCCATAAGAACTTAACTCTTGCAGGACCTCCCCAGTGTCACAGCAGGTTGAGCACAGCTCTATGCACTTGTCTGCAGCCTCCACAGTGCCGGTTTGATTCCCGGTCGGCCAGGGAGATACCCACATGGTGCGGCAGACCTCTCCTGTCTCACCCACTGCTCCCCTCAGCAGTTTACTTTGGTCCTTCTGCCTGTTCTGCTCCCTGCTCTGTCTCTGATGGATTCTGTCACCCTCCCGTGCCTCTCGCCTGTACCCCAGTGCTTGTATAACTAAATAAATCTTAAAAAAAAAAAAGAACTTAACTCTTGCTTATGCTAATTAGCATATGGTCAAATTGGTTTTGTTATCATCACTTCACTTAAAGTTGCAATTTCAAAGTGAGGACTGACAGCATCTTTACTGAAACTAATTGACATTTAGATTGGGTCTTTAGTCCATTTGTCTGTGTCTGATTGGTTGACAAGAGTCTCCAGACAGAAGGCTGCAGTGAGGGGTTCTATTGTGACATCAGCACATCTCCTGTTGCTTCCATATCGCCAATTGCTGCCTTGGCAATTTAACCACAAGTCTCCACATGGCTGCCACAAACAGGTAGGCAGCTGTTGGATGCAAAGCACATTCCAAAAACTATAGATGAAAATCCCTGAGCAAACTATTAGACAACTGTTTTTGCTGTGTTTTAATTGAGATATAGGTTTGGATGCTGAAACAGATTCTCCTTTCCTCCCATCCAATGATCTAAACAAGATAGAAAAGTATTTCTCAGGGCCTCCCTGGTGGCACAAGGCGTTAAGTCTCAGCACTATGAAGCTATACGCAGCCACTGTAGCACTGAACAAGTTTGATCCCCTGCGGGCATGTGGCACAGCAGACCTCTCCTGTCTCCCTTGCTGTCCCCTCAGCAGTGTCTTTCAGTGGATCCGCCTGTTCTGCTCCCCACTCTGTCTCTGGTGAATCCTCTCACCCCATGCACCTCTGGCCTGTACCCCAGTTCTTGTATGTATGAATAAATTAAAAAAAAGAAAAAAAGAAAAGTATTTCTCAAATAACAGTCCAGGGCCCAGGTTTTTTTCTATCTTTCAGCTTTGGGATCCCTAGGGTGTCCCTTGTCTACTACAGCCACACTTCAGTGAACATAAAAAGGTGAGGGAGCAATGGGAAGTTATACTTCCCTTTAGAAAGCTCTGATATGAAAGTTGCACACATCACCTGCACTCACATTCAGTTGGCTGGAATTTGTCTCTTGGCCTTATCTAGCTGCAAGGGAGACTGGGACATGTAGTTTTCCCTTGGGGCATCCATGCATCCTGCTAAAAATTGGAGAGTCTTAGTCCTACAGAAGCAAGAGAAAATCAATATAAAGGACCAACTCACTATCTGACATGTTATCTAGGTTGTGTAGTGTATTAAAAATAGTAAAACAGCTTGAGCAGACACATATCAATATAACTCACAAAACTAGTGAACCGAAGGAGAACTACAACTTTTTCTTCTTTGGTTGTAGAAAAAAATTTTTTAAAAAGGGAATGGTAGAGAATTTTCCTAATGTTACAAGAGCTATACGATAAACTTATAGCAAACATCATGCTTAACAAAGTCAGAATTATTCTGTCAACTGAGAATAGGAAGCATGGCAGCAAATCTGAAGCACCCAGAGGAGGATGAGGAGAGGGAGGGAGAGGGGTCAAAAACAGGGGAGGGAAGAGCACAAGGTACTATGGTTACGGTTCACAGATGATATTGTGCTGGGAGAACTATGGGGGCTACACGTGGGGGGGAATCAAATACTATACAAAAATGGACAACAGTGTAAGAAAATAAATAAATTTAATTTTTTTTTTAAAAAAAGGACACCAGCTATACCACTAGATCCCAACATGTGATGGAAATTCTGGCCAACACAAGAAGACAAGAAAAAGAAATAAGTAGTAAAGATGTATGGAAGCTGAAGGACAAAACTTTCATCATTTGAAAATGGTCTAATCCACTATATAAAGCAATAAACAATATAAAGAGTAGGCACAGAATGAATGAGAGTTGTCAGATGCAAGATGAATTGCTAAAACCCAAAAGCATTTGTCCACACCAGCAGTAATGAACTAGAAAAGACAACACAATACCAACAACACAAACCAAGAATCTAGCAGAGAAAATGTATGAGAAGGCTATAGCAAAATGTATTGAAAGCTCTAGACTTCTTTAAATACCATAGCAGTTGACAAGGGCAGTACATAATACCTCTTAGCCTCTGAGCTTGGGATAAACTGAGATGGTGACCATAGAAACCAAACAGGTGGAGGTCAGAATGCCAGGCAACCTTGGCCCTGTTCTTCTGGCCAAGAAACAGGTAACCCGTCTGCATGCCTCTTGGCTTACTAGGAGGCCTCCTGGTGAGACAGTTGGGGGTGCTGAGAGAGGCTTCAGCCCACTGTGCAGGTCACACCCCTGGGCAAAGGGAGGAGAAGTCTGGTGAATTGGATCGGGCAGGTTGAGACCACAGCACAGCTCCAAGAAAGGCCCAGCTTAGCAGATGGGGCCTTCTCGGGCCCTGAGGAAGATCCCCGCCTCTTACCCCCTACATCTTACCGAACCGGCCTACCTTTCTGCCCACCCCGTGCTGAACTTCAGCTCAGGGACACGTGGCCTCCGTGAAAGCACCATGGTGCGGCCCAGGGAGCCAGGCCAGGTGCACCGCGTGTGACGGGCGTGTGTTGGTGGTCACTCCCCTCCACCCAGAGCCCCCGCAGATCTCCTTGCCCCTTGGGTTCAGAAAGGGGCTCCTCCCTGTATCCAGTTAACCTCTTTTATGGCGAGAGGGTAACTTTGAAAATTAACGTTAGCGGAAAAAACTCTGGTTTTTCTGCTGCTATTGGTCTTAGGGCTACAACTGATTTTCATCCTCACCTTCCTCCTATGGCCACTGAATTCCAAACTGCCCTCATCCTCCTCACCTAGCTACCCCTTCAGCAGGCCTTGGTAGCTTATCTGGTTGTGTCACCCGAAACCTTATTCCTGAGAGACCTGAACTCCCTTTCTCAGGCTGGGCTTGCTGCTTGGACCACGTCCTGAGGGCTGTGGGGATGGCCACACCCAAGTGTTGCTTTCCTTTTCTTTGTTTCATAAAACCTCCCACCACCAGTCACCAGGGACAGGCCCCTGATAATCCTACTGGGGTGGAGGACAAATTGTAACAATAGTGAGCAGCTAGATGCAAAGAAGTTTGTGACCTGAACAGTGACATTTGTGGGGCTCCGTGGTACTTTGAGAAAGACGCCCTCACACTGACCCCACCAGTGACCCACGACACAGGAGGACCCACGAAGCAAAACACTTTCCACCGCTCTGCAGAACAGCCACATTTTCACTGCATGCAGAAAAGGGGAAGTGGTTTACCAAGTGCTATGGGAGCATAGAACACCCCAGACAAGAGGATCTTTCTAGAAATCTCAGTTGGCCCCATCACTAGATAGGACTTGTCCCATAGGACTAGGAGAGTCATCACTCCTCATCCTCTTTTGGGGAGAACTTTTTGAGTCACTGAGGGAGCCAGTTATATATCCTCTATGCCCCTCAGGCCTGTGTCCCGGACTCTGGGTGCTCCATCGACATGTCTCCTAACCATTCAGCTCCAGACACTTCAGACTTTGGCCTACACAGCAACTTGGGGAGGTCTCAGTTTTTCCAGGTCCACAATTCAGGCTAGGACTTCTTAGCAACACCCCACAGAAGCAATGTAATGCAGCGCTCACCCAGGGCCAGGTCTGCCAACAATAGCGGAGCTTCCCCAGGCCATGGCTGCTGCCTGATGGATCCAGGAGCAGTTTAAGGTCACAGCATCTCCATCAGTGTCAAACCACAGCTTGCTATACCCTGCTATGCCCTGGATTCATTTTAATTAGATATGGTAAGACACACAGACATGGAAATGACTATGTATAAAGGAAGGTCCTAGAAACAAGAGGCACCTACGCCTTGCAGGGCTACAAGGGGAAGCACCAGGGTCTGTCAGGAGGCTGGGGGTGTGTGTGTGTGGGAGATATGACAGATGAACATGTGGGCAAGAGCCTTTATTCTGTTGGAAGGAACAGGCCAGACAGAATAAGCAGGTTTAGAAGTGGCTAATTTGACAAGCTGCAGTGGGCTCTGGGCTGCAAGGACCGAGGTGTCTGGTGGCTGGCCCTGGGTGGTCAGGACAAGGAGAGTGGTGGAGTATGTGCGCCATAAATGAGGTAATGGGAGTGCAGGTTCTTGGACAGGTTGGTTTGTGTATCTCTAGGAATTGAACGAGAGTGTTGGGTATGATGAACCTCTGACCCCCATGTGGTTTGGGACCACAGCTATGCAGTCAGTTATTGGAGGCAAAGTTAGTATTGGGTTTTAGAAATGAATCCAACTCCAATGAAGTCTGTTCATGGATGCATAAGGAAAGGCAAGGTAGCTAGAGACAAGCAAAGTGCACCATCCCACGCTGACTGTAATAGCTAAAACAGAAGCCCTAGTGTGTAGGGACAGATACTAAGATGGGTCAGACTTGGCTCACAGCTGGCTTGAGCGACAGTCTCTGGTGTCAGTGCCTCCCGTAGGGAAAGTGATGCGGAAACAGCAGAGAGTGAAGGTAGCTAGAATGAGTCACAAGGGAAGGGGAGAAAAACGGTGAGGGTCCTGGGACTTGTCCCAGAAACGTGGAAATCTGTGAATGATGATTAAGAACAGGGGTGAATAAGGTGGACCCATATGAGGTCAAAGCCAAAGGCATAATCCAGCACTCTTGGAAGTTTGGTGGACCAATGGGGACCCCAGCTGGCCCTCCAATATTGAAGGGCCCTAAGCAGGTCTGCTTTAGACACCCTCACAGGGAGGAATTTTAAAGCTGGCTGCATGAAATGGGACCTCCAATCGCTGGGCAATGATCTGCAAAGAAGATAAGGACTGAGGCCTTACGAACCTGGGTGGGTATTGATCAGAAGAATCTGGGATTCCTTGATATGGGATCCCCTAGCACTGTCATTCCAAAACTGGTTTGGGAAGTCCCAGTGGGCACTGCAGCCGGGAAGACTGGGAAAATAAGGGAATGCAGTGGTTGACATAGAGGCAAAAGTTTAGATGAGAATTGGAAGATTTGAACAGACTGTGTGTGAAGAAGGCTGTGGCTCCTTCACCTCAGTGGACGGCGGGGTAGACACTGTCTGAGTGTGGAAAGCGTCCTGCCCTAGCACTGTGCGCCGTAAAATGGAAGGCATGTTGGGGCCTCCCTGGTGGCCTAGGGGTTAAGTCTTAGCACTTCCACCACTACCTATGGCCTGAGCTCCATTCCCAGCCAGGGAGCTAACTGTCATGTTCCTCTGTCTCTGCGGACTCTTGTCATCCCCCGCACCTCTGGCCTACATCCCAGTTCTTCCACGCAAAAATAAAAAATAAAAACAAATAAAATAAAAAATATTACAGAAGGTATGTCAATGGACCCATCTTCCAATATTGATGAGACATTCTAAGTGGGAACCCTTGATTCTACGCGAGCCCACAAGAGACAGTACCTCTGCTGAATACTGCCTGGCGTGGAGCCCATCTTGGAGCTGAGGGCAAGGCCTGTGAGTGCCACCTAGTGGCAACTGCCTGGACTTGGGACTAAAAAAATTCCCATTTAGCTAGCTTGCTTGTAACTGGAACTTAATGGAGACTACCCTTATGGCTGAAGGATAAAATCACTTTGCACTGGGCCTTCCCGGTGGCGCAGTGGTTGAGCGCTGGGTTGCGAAGCTGCCCGCAGCCTCGTTCTATCCCCGGCTGCTCCCCGGCCACCGGAGGAGGGTCCCACATGGCGCGCAGACCTCTCCTGCCGCCCGCTGCTCCCCTCAGCAGTGTACTTCGGTCCTTCTGCCTGCTCTGCTCCCCGCCCTGGCTCTGGTGGATTCTCTCACCCTCCCGCGCTTCTGACTGTACCCAGTGCTTGTATTAAAAAATAAATAAATAAAAATAAATAAATAAATAAATAAATAAAATCACTTTGCACCATGAAAAACCCATGATGCCTTGGGTGATGTTGGAGAAATGCTCTACTGGGGAGGACAGTGCCCAGAGTGTTCCATTGTAAAATGGATGTGCAGGCAGAGCTAGTCAGGAGCAGGGAGCCTCTTTCCCCAGGTCCACTGTGGAACCTCCTGAGGCGTTGCTGGGGCCTAGGCCATGAGGCAGGATCCTATGAACCATTGATAAAATTGGCCAGACAGCTGCTTGGCTTGTGGATGGCAGCTCTGTGGTAAGCAGACAGCTCCTGTTTGGAAGGCCACCTTTCTGATTAAGGTATAAACAGATCAGCTAAGTGGGTGTACTGCATGCTGTCTGCTCGATGTGGGTTTTTCCAGCTCCTGGGCAGTGGCCAGTGGCCTGGTCCATTAACAGGAAGCTGTGGGGCACTGCCCTATGGACATCAGTAGGGAAGTCTGAGGAGTACATTAAAGTAGGACCTGTTGATGCCATCAGAAGAAGCCTGGAACTGACAAGTGGATATTCTAGTGTGCTCACTTGATTCAGCCACCTCCAGGAATGCATGGACCCTGGGGTTGCAGCAGTGCAGCGATGGGCTAAGTCTAGACATGTTCCCCTCACACCCTCTGCAGTGAAAGTTGCCAACAAGAACTGTTCTGCCTGCCAACAAGAGAGACAGAGACACAGATGGCCGTGGACAGGCCCCTGGGGGCCTGCACGCAGTTGGCAGTAAACCCAAGGAGGGGCCTGCATCCTGACACCAACGTAACTCTGGATTAGGCTTAGTTTACTATGATGTGGATGAAAATACTCATAATTGTAACAGAAGATTCCAGAACAATTTGGACAGCTAGATCACATATCTTCAGACCCAGGACCACATTTTACAGAATGGGCAGAGAGACACCATCCTCAGAGTAACAGTTTGATGGAGAATTGGAACAGGCCTTTGAAACAGTTTTGTCAACAGGGAAAATAAAAGGCATGAAGGGCTGGCTTACACCCCTCACGACTGTGTCCTCACATTTAATATGAGAGGGCCATGGCAAGGTTCCCACTAGACAGATTAATCTGCTTTTGTAGACAGTATTTGGGGGAACAGGAGTGGGGTATAATATGCTTTTTTTCTTTTATTCCTGCATCACTTCAACTTCTTTTGTCCTGCCTGATGCAATGGTCCTGGGACCAGATGCTGGAAGCAGGGACGATCCCTAAGACAGAAACTAACCATGCCATTGAGATGTTATGTCAGATTTCCTTAGGACCTGAGAGCAATTTTGTCTTTGCTCCATCTGGTAAAATTGGGCTGATCCTGAATGCAGCTGTGTTGCTTAGGGGTCAGGACAGCCCCATTGGTCCTGCACCTGTGACCCTGTCCCAGAGGAGCAAGAGAGGACCGGGGGGGGGGGCGCTAATGGCTTAGTATTGATGCTGGCGATGAGAACAGCATGGTGACTGAACCTGGCCTCTCTTCCAAGTCAGGCTCTAAATGGAGAGCAGGAGTCAGGGTTGAAATGGAGAGTAGGAGCAATGGCAGAGGGTCAAGGGACGAACAAACCATGTATGCAGAGAGAGAAGGCCAGTATTACATTGGTGCCTTAAGAGAGGCTCAGAGGGAGATTCCTCTCAGCTCAATTTCACCAGATGCCTAAAAGGGGGAAGATACTGATATATGGGCCTATTACCACTCCTGCTTGGGGAACCTAAAAAGAATAAGTGGAATGGGATGGAAGTCTGCACACCTGCATGGCATCATCCTGGGAGACATTTCAATCACTCAGTGCGATGATGGGCTGGACTGACTTGTTTACAACTCAGTGGCCCGCTGGTATCATGCTAGTGATTTTCAGGCTACATCTGCCTCACACTGCAATGGGGTGTAACACTGCTCTTCTTAGAATACTATGTTGATGGTCAGATGTATTGGGAAATCTAGTTAGTTTACTCAAGAAGTAAAACAGGTGGGAAATGACTGGTCTGAGGAAGAAATTTATTTGCCTAAACATCAGCTAATTCTGTGCTAAATAGATACAAGATAGAAGAAGGGAGGCACATGGGAAACAAAAAGAATACAAGAGGGAATAGCTAAACAGCTAAATTAGTATAAAAATATGGAAGCATATCTACTGGCTTTATTGGATGGATTAGTCATATCTTTAACTCTATCCCTAGCCCCACACTGGTCCCCTCCAGATCTTAAACATATGATTTCTGCAGTAAAAGTCTTAGTCAAAGGCCAGGGGATAGTCTGTGTCATAAAGAATTATTTTTGTTTGCCAAGGGAACTTGGTCTAGCCGGGGAGTAGCAATGTGATTTACAGTGAGAGCTGACCACAACCAGAAAGACCAATAAAGTGACATAGGGGTGTGCTTTGTGTCACGTGGTATCAGTAGACCTGTAGACTGAGATCAGCCATGTAGGCTGTCAATCAATCAGTCATAATTTTGGAGCCTCTTACTTAATGGATCCCCCAAAACTGAATACTGAGGCTCAGGTTGGCCTCCCTGGTTGACAATACTCTGAGTTTATTGTCACATGTTGACAATGGGAAGGTAATGTGTCCTGTCAGCACATGAAGAGGGAACAGAAGTCCTGCATTTCAGACTTTCCCCGGACTCATGAGCTTCTTCCCTTGGCTGCTCTTCAACTGTATCCTTTCCTTGTAGTGGATTGTACAAATCAGCATGCACGGTGAGTATAACAGCTTTCAATAAGTTCTGTGCGTCCTAGCAAATGAGCATCCTGAGAGTGCTTTTGGGCACCCTCTGTCTTCTTAGACTGAGGCCGTTGGAAGTGATGATGGTCTTGTATAGACTGTATCCCCTGTCCCTGTTGGCTAAACTCCTCACAAAGCTCAACTCTAGAGGAATCTGAAACGTAAGTCCCTCTCTCTAACTGCCAGGCTGGTGAAGACTTGCACTTTAGGAAAGTAAATGAAACAAAACCAAATATATATATAATTTGATGTAATTGTACTCTGTTATATTATTTCTTACTTTCACAGTCTAGAATCAGTAAAAAGTATGACATAATAAGAAGAAAATATGTTTTATAACAAGTCACTAGAAGTTTTGTGTTTTATAAAAAGTCACTAGAAGGGGCCTCCCTGGTAGTGCAAGGGGTTAGGATGCAACCTATGGCAATATCGCAGCCTATGCAGCACGAGTTTGATCCCTGGCCGGGGAGCAACCCACATGGCGCAGCAGACCTCTCCTATCTCACCCGCTGCTCCCCTCAGCAGTGTATTTCAGTCAGTCTGCCTGTTCTGCTCCCCACTCTGTCTCTGTTGAATCCTCTCACCACCTGCACCTCTGGCCTGTACCCCAGTTCTTCTTTGCATAAATAAATAAATCTTAAAAAAAAAGTCACTAGAAATTTTATCAAAAATAAAAAAATAGTCCAGTTATTAGAATTAGCATATGAGTACATAAAACTTATAAATGTATAAATAACTACTAGGTAAATGATAAGAATTGAAATAGAGAAGGGGTGTAATGAGTTGAATGGAGTCCTTAGAAGATAATGTCCACCCAGGAACTTAGAATATGAACCAAATGATTATGTTAAATTCAGATCATATTGATTCAGGTGGGTGCGGAGGGTGAGAGGATCCATCAGAGACAAGAGCAGCGAACAGAACAGGCAGACTGACAAAATACACTGCTGAGGGGAGCAGCGGGCAAGACAGGAGAGGTCTGCCACTCCATGTGGGACCCTCACCGGCCAGCTGGGATCGAACCGGCGCTACAGAGGCTGCGGACAGCCCCACGGCGCTGCACTCAACCGCCTGTGCCACCAGGGGAGGCCTGGTTTATGTTTCTTAAATTATATTTCAATGGTATAATATTAAAGTAGGCTGTAATAGGTTAAAGATATGTTATTATAATTCTTAGAGTAATCACATAAAAGACCACTTAGCGGAGTTAGAGATAAGAAGTCAATTGTGGATATCAGTGGAATCTAATAAAATTGCAAATAGTCCCAAAGAAGTCTAAAAAGGAGGAAGAAGGGGAAATGGATAGATGAGACAAATATAAAATAAAATCAAAATGATATACCGTAAACCCAACCATATCAAAAGAATTTCATTAAGTGTAATTAAAAAGTATAGACTATCAGGCAACAGTGGGGAAAATCCCAACCATATGTTGTTTGCAAGAAAAGTATGTTAACTATTAAGATACTGAGAGGTTAAGAGCAAAAAGATGGGGGAAAAACATACCATGAGGGGCCTCCCTGGTGGTGCAAGAGGTTAAGATGAACCTATGAAGTTCGCCACAGCCACTGAAGCATAAGTTCTATCCCTGGCCAGGGAGCTACCCACATGGCACAGCAGACCTCTTCTGACTCACCCGCTGCTCCCCTCAACAGCGTATTTCAGTCCATTTGCCTGTTCTGTTCCCCACTCTGTCTCTGGTGAATCCTCTCACCCCCCACAACTCTGACCTGTACCCCAGTTCTTGTATGTATAAATAAATAAATCTTTAAAAAAAATAAAAGAAAAAGAAAAACATACCATGAAAGCACCAATCAAAAGAAAGCTGTTGTGATTATTAATATCAAAGCAGTATTAAAGGAAAGGAGACGACCAAAGATAAAGTGGGATATTTCATAATATTAAAAGAAATCATCAAGAAGATATAACAATCATAAATATATATGTACCTAATAGTAGAATTTCACAATATGTAAATAAAATGTGACAGAACTAAAGAGAAAAATGGACATCTCTATGAGCACAGATGGTGACTTTAATTCTTGTCTCCCTGTACTTTTTTTAATTTTATATATTTTTTACATCATTTTTCATTTTTGTACAATGTGTGCATTTTCATCTTGGCTCTTGTAATTTTTTTTTTAAAAGATTTATTTACCTATGCATACAAGAACTAGGGTACAGGACAGAGGTACAGGGTGTGAAAGGATTCACCAGAGACAGAGTGGGGAGCAGAACAGGTGGATTGACTGAAATACACTGCTGAGGGGAGCAGCGGGCGAGTCAGGAAAGGTCTGCTGCGCCATGTGGGTAGCTCCCTGGCCGGGGATCAAACTCGAGCTGCAGCTGCTGTGGATAGTTTCATGTTGCTCAGACTCAATCCCTTGCGCCACCAGGTAGGCCCTCCCTGTAATTAATGAAACAAACAGATAAAACCAGTAAGGATATAATTTTTTTTTCCAAAATACATTCAGCAAATTTAATCTAACTGTCGTTTTTGGAACAATACACAACAACTAGCAAACGCGTTATTTTCACGTGCATACAGGACACTCATCAAGACAGATCATATACAAGCCTTGATAAATTTCAAATGAGCAAAATCATAACTGCAAATTCTCTAACCACAATTGAATTAAATTATAAACACATAACAAAAAAATTCTAGAAAATGCACAGATATGTGGAAATTAAGGAACAAGTTTCAAATTACCCACAGGTTTCAGGTCAAAGCACTATTTTGAAGAGGAATTTGAAAATGTTTCCATCTCAATGAAAAACAAAACAAAAAAAAAACCCCACAACACATCGAAGTTTGTAGGATGCAGTTAAAGCAATTTGCAGGGGAAGAAAAGGAATAAAATGAATTGTCTACATTTCTATCTTAAGTTATGAACAAAGCAACAAATTAAATCTAAAGTTGATTCTTTGAAAAGAATAAAATTAATTTAAAAATTAATGAAATTGATAAATTCCTAGCAAAACTTATCTAGGCAGGGGCTGGGGGAAGAAAGTGATGTCTTTCCAGCAACAACAGATTCCCTATAGGTGATGATGAGGAGGACCCAGGAGGCCGGGCCTCTGGGGATGGATGGCAAGTGGACAGCCCAGGGAACGCAGGAATTATAAAAGTGGAGACAACACAGATCCTACAGCAGCCTCACCTGTGATCCCACCCCAGGATAATTGGAACTTTCAGCCACTTCTGAGATTTAGTCTAGCTAGGTCTGGCCTCATGGCTTATTCCCCTGCAATTTCAAGGGAGGGATCAGCTGGCTCCTTTTATCATGGTGCAGCACTGCCCCTGACAGCCCTGGGGTGCCTTCCAGCAGTGCCTCCAAGTCCAGCGTCCTCTAACTGCTACACCAGCTCCTGTGAGCATGGACACCCAGGTCTACCAAGGCTCCCACGCCTTCCCCAGCACTGGCTTCCTCTATCTTTGCAGTCCCAGTCCGGGGGGAGAGGGCTGACCCTGAGGAACACAGGACTGCTGACTGGGGAAGGATACCCTGAAGCAGGAAGGCCAGGGAACTTCCTGGAGGAGGTAAGATTTGAGTCAAGCTGACAGAGGCTTGTCCCCTGATAGGGCAGGAGGAGGGGCATAGCCCAGCTTGCACTTTGTCCTGAAGGCCATGGGGACCTCATGCAGGGCTGGTGGGGCTCAGTAGGGGTGTGGCCCAGGTTAGCGCCTGGTTAAGGAATGCTCCTCTCTCAGATGAGGGGAGGTGAGTAAAGTAGGGAAGCTGGGGCCAGAGAGCCGGGGTCTGAGTCCTGCTTCTGCAATATCCCCCTACTCCCCCTACCTTCACCTCTGCATCTCCCATTTGCAAGGAAGAAAGTGAATAGGTCTTTGGGGTATAGAGGAACCCAACTTCTAGAGTATCCTATCTACATGGTGGGAGAGGTGAGCTTGGGGAAGGAACTCCTTCCTACAAGTTGCCCTCTTTAAGGGTCCACCTTAATCAGGCAGGGCACAGACGCAGCCTCTGTCCCTTGGAGTACAGACAATACGAGTCCCTGACACAACATGTTCAGCCAGCATATCTTTTATTACTTGGGCAGGCCAGGCTCAGGGATGGGGAACTGGCAGGAGGTCCATGGGACGCCAGTGTTTTGGTTAGAAAGATGGGGGTTTGGACAGTTTCTAAAAGCAGTCACTGCTGGTCTACCCCCACTCCAAGGCCAGGATACCTGGGTCCCATTGTCTCACTCCACATGGGTGTTGACTTAGTGAAATAAAATGCATAATTCATTCACTAGACTTATGACACCTTTCTTCAGATATAAGGGTTGCCCGAGAGGGTTTGGGTCTTGCCAGCCTGTTCTAGGTCCTGCAAGCCTCGCTACGGTCAACCTATACCACACTCTTTGCTTTCTCTATGCTAGCTACATTAACCGTCTTTTAGGATGCATACATTACTTTCAACCTCAAGACTTTTCCATATACTGTTCCATTGTCTGGAATTCCCCCACTTCCCTCCTATACACAACAACACCTATTCATCTACTCCTCCCCCCAACTCCCCAGCCTTAGCTGAGCTCCCTGATAAGTTTCAGGGCTTCTTAGGTTGTGCCTTCACCTTGGGTCTTTTCCTGTGGGACCTGTCAAAGCTCTCCACCTTTATGAGATTACTGTATAGGTCATTCTGCCCTCAGGGTGCGTTCTGCAAAGGCTGAAACCCTGTCTGGTTTTGTCCATCTTTGTATTCTCCGGCCCCCAGCACAGTGTCTGGGGTCCAGTACTTGCTCAGCAAATGTTTCCTGAGTGAATGGGTCCCAGGCATCATGTTCAGGCGCAGCATGTCAGAGATTTCCCTGCGAGTGACTCTTACAGAAACTCTTAAGTTCCCCAACCCCCCCAAAGAACTGAGGACTGACTACCATGTGTCCTGTGTTTACCCAGGACAGTATCTCAAAGCATCTACTCTGCTCTCTCTGTTCCATTTGCGGTCACAAACTCAGGCCCAGCCCAACAGCACTGCTCCACCCGTAACAGCTGCTTTCATCTTCCTGTCACCACCCTTTGACAGACTGTTCCAGCCGGTGTGGCCTCACATGCCGGATGTTGCCCCTAGAAGTCACTGCAGTTACTCTCTGGAAGGTTAGCAAGTCATGTAAGAAGGGTTCATGGCCAGAGCAGCCAGGGGCTCAATGGGAGGAAGAAGCTTGTTTGCACGAGCACTCCTACACACAGGGCACACAGATCCTGGGCGAAGACCCTTCTACAACACTGGCAAGGGGCTTCCCGAGCTTACAGGAGGGAGGTCACTTCACAAGTCACACAGCTGAACAGGAGCGGTGTCAGGGGAGGAACCCAGTTCCTTCAGCTGCAGAACTCCTGGCTCTTTAGAAAGCCAGTTCTCCAGTGGGTCTCGGGAAGTTGGCAACCTCTGACGTCTCCCCAGCAACCACAGATTCCCCGTAGATGAGGAGGAGGACCCGGGAGGCCACCCCCTGCTCGACACAACGGTGAGCTCCGGCCCGAGCGGCCTCTGGGGCCTGACGACGCTCGCACGGACCAGCCAAGGCAGGAGGAGACGCTGCGCCCCCCGGCGCCTGCGCATTGTGGGTCCGCTCCCCGCTCAACCCCGCCCCAATTGCCCCGGTTTTCAAATTTGAAACCTGCTCCTTTTCCCGCCCGAACGGGAGGCCCAGCCGCGGGGGGGGCGGGGCCCGCCGCAACCAATGGCGCCTCCGCGGCCCGGCCCGGCCCCGCCCCGCCCCGAGGCGCCGCCCGCGCGGCCAGGAGGCGGCGGAGGGGCGAGGGCGCCCGCGTGCGCGGGCCGGGCGCGCGGCCTCCGGGGGCCACAGCCCCAAATCACCTTTCCACGTGCGGGGCCCCAGCCGCCAGCGCCGGGCTAGGAATTGAGATCCAGAGGCGCCGAGGCGCGGGGCGCTGAGCAGAGCGAGCAAAGCGCAGAACCCACTAGCGGCGCGGCGGGGCGGCCGGCCGGGGCCGGGGCCGGGGCCGGGGCCGGGGCCGGGGCCGGGGCGGGCGGGGCGGGCGGGGCGGGCACTGGCTCCGCGGGGTCCGAGGGGCGCGCGGGCGGGGATGGGCTGCTGCTCCCCGGCGGGCCGCGGAGGGCGCGGCCCGGCGCTGGGCGTCCCGGGGGCGGGGCGGGGCGTCCCGGGGGCGGGCCCGGCGCCGGTGTTTGTTGCGCCGTTGTCAGTTACATTGTAACAAAAGTGGTGCCGCCGCGCCTCCGGCCAGCGCCCCGCGCCCCGCCGCGGCTGTCGCCGACATGGAAGCCGTGGCCAGCAACATCCAGGTCCTGCTGCAGGCGGCCGAGTTCCTGGAGCGCCGCGAGAGAGGTGAGGAGGCACGTCTGGCCAGACCCCGGGCGGCTCTCCCGCTGACACCGGCCTGGCTCGGACTTGGCTCCCAACTTGAAGGACGTGTGGCCTTCGGAGTGGCTCCGGCGCCTGTGTCCGCAACTCCAGGGAGGCTGGCGAGGAGGCGGGCTGGGAACGGCTGGGCGTTTGGCCCTGGCGCCCAAAGCCCCCACCTGACCGTGCTGTGCCAGGGGTGTTCGCTGGACTAGCCGCGTCTGACTGGGGCCGGGGCTCTCTCTGACAGAGGCCGAGCATGGCTACGCATCCCTGTGTCCGCACCGCAGTCCGGGTCCGGTCCACAGGAGGAGGAAGCGATGCCCTCAAGCTCCTGGCGCGCTGGACGGTGGGCGGTGAGGAGGGTAGGGGGCGACGAGGAATGGGGGGGATGGGCACCATCCCTGTAAGGGCCCCTCCTCTGCCCACTTCCTCCCTGTTGCTTGCATCTTCTGACCCAGGTACCCTGCTTTGGTGGCATTCAGGCCCCTCCTGCCATATCATCCAGGACCCCCCACCCCCACCCCACACACACACACACACTCTCGTGCCAGGAACGGTGAGCAGGACAGTTCTGGGCTCTGCCTCCCCTCACACTCCCACTCCACATATGAAACAACTAGCTCTCCCGCACAGGCTTCCTCCCTTTCACTCTTCTCAACTCTTTGCATTCTGTTCTTCTCACTTTAAATGCCTCTACCTGCTTTGGATAACTTGTGTTTCTGGGCTCAGCCTCAACCCTGACAGCCTGGTAGGGACACGGCAGCCCCCCTCTGCTCCCTGTGTGTCTGGGGTCTCAGGTGCCCCAGGTCAGCACAAGCTCCCCACATTGGGCTAGTTTCAGACATCTGAAGTGGATTTTGAGACCTCTAGGAACCCTGGGACTGTGGGTGTGGGCAGTGGCTCCACTCCTTCATCTCATCTTCTGGCATTGGCAGGTCTGTGCACAATGAGCTGGAAAAGCGCAGGTGAGTCCCAGCCTTGACCCAACTGTATCAGGCCCTGGGAATGGCCTCCCTCTAGCCTTACCTCCCCTTGCCATCCCTCTGGCCAGCAAGGCTGGGCCAGCACTGCCCTCCAGATCCCTTCCCCCGCAGGAGGGCCCAGCTAAAACGGTGCCTGGAGCAGTTGAAGCAGCAGATGCCCCTGGGAGCCGACTGTGCCCGATACACCACACTGAGCCTTCTGCGCCGGGCTAGGATGCACATCCAGGTAAGGGTAAGGGCCTATCCCTCTGCTCTGGGCCAGCTTGTCAGGATGGGTGAAGTGTAGTGTGAAGGGACTGGGTGGAACTGGCGAGAGAACTGAGGTCACAACCGATCTGCGTGTCACTAGACAGTTTTTTGTGCTTTAGTTTCCAATTTTGTTAAATGGGAAAAAGGCAGAAAATAACTCAGAATTGTTCGGAGGCGTACCTGATTTTGCCCAGTACATATTCATTGTTATTACATCTATTACTTGATTCCAACAAGAGACCCTGGGCAAGTCACTTAGCTCCTCCGTATGGCTATTGAAAAGATTCTGATAGGTTGCCCTGGACTTTGGGGAGCTGATCCCAGCTCTCCCTCTTCCGCATCCATCAAGTCCTCCTGTTTCAAATCGCCCCTTTCCAGAGTCCAGGGGAGGGAAAAGGATCCCAAAGGGACGAGTCACTTTTCTCACCAGAGTCCTTGCTGCTGTTTCAAACTGCTGTGCCCCCTGATGGAGAGGAATGGGGTTTGCCTGTGTGAAAACCCCACGCAGTCCCAGATGTGGGATTAGCAGCAGCTCTAAAAACAATAGAAGCCTTTTACTGTCTCCAGGCCCTTTTGACAGAGGAAGAAATGAAAGCACAGCCAGGCTAAGGACCAGGCTACATAGGAGGCAGATGCAAAAGCCAGGCTCAGGCTCCTGACTTGCATTTTCTTATTTGCTTAGGGCCTGCTCTGCCTGTTCTAAGTATAGGGGGCCATGGCAGAGACAGATGCCTGTGCCATGCTGCAAATCAATCAGTGTAGAAACTGTTCACATTCTCCCATGGTGCCTGCATTCCTCTCATTGTGGCTGGATAACATGCTGACCAGGTTTCAGGCCCCACTTTCTCACACAGGGTTTGCCTGGCCTGGTTCTCAGGTAGGTGAGACTTATGGGCAGGACCTATGGAACCTCCTTCCTCAAAGCCTCATCACCCCTTTCCTGGCCTCCCTGCTTCCTGTTTTACCTCCATCATGCTGTCCTCCACCTATAACTAGAATGTTCTTTGCAATTCAGAAAAATCAGGTCGGTCTCCTGCTGAAAACCTTCCTTAGTTCTTAACAGGACAATCCCAGTTTGCTCCTGTGATGCACTCAAAGCCTTCACAGATCAGGCCTTGCCATTGGCCTGCTTTTGGTTTCCCCTCTCTCCATTATCCACCCAAAAAGCTAAATTTGCCTCGCTTTTCCCAAGTTCCCTCTCCCGCATGCTTCCGCGCCCATCTTTGGCTAGGCGGTTTTCCACAGCCAGTCCAAATGTCACCCCAACCCAGTTCTCCTGTTCGTGCTGACTGCAGGCTTCTGTCCTGTGGGGTCTGATGGCAGAACTTTTGGCTCTCCTGCCATTTCCTGGAAATCAGGGTCAGCAGAGCTGGGCAAGGCTTGGTGCTGAGCATTCAAGCTCCGGGGAGAATGTTGACGAGGGGTTACAAACTGGTAGCCTTTGTTCAGCCTGTAGTTTTCTAAAATTTTGAGTTGGCAGCACTTCAAAGGACTTTTGATGTGGAAAACATTACTTTGCAGCTTCTCTTTAAGGATTTGGGAAATCCAGCAGCACTGTGTCTATTTCCATGGGGTAGTTATTTGCTGGACCTGGTGGTGGCTGCCTCCCTGAGCCAGAGAACACCTGCCAGATGTACTATGCCACAGTTGCCTCTTCCTAGTGACAGACACCAGCATGTTCCAAGGCCTTTAAGCTAGTGGTGCCCTCTCCCTGCATCCCAGGACAAAACACTCACAGGCTATTTCTGTGGGCAGGAGGCCTGGCTTCCTGGAGGATATGGGAGCCACCCTCTGGGCCGGCACTTAGTGAACCCCTGGTCTGAACAGGCAGTCTCTAAGTGGCCCTGACAAGCTACGGAGTGGTGTTGGGGTGAGGCCTGACCCCCAGACAGCTGACCTTTTGACTCTGTGTTCCTTTGGGATCTGCAGAAGTTAGAGGAACAGGAACAGCGGGCCCGGAGGCTCAAGGAAAAGCTGCGCAGCAGGCAGCAGAGCCTACGGCAGCAGCTAGAACAACTCAAGGGCCTAGCAGGGGCTGGTGAGTGGGAGCGGCTGCGGGCAGACAGCCTGGACTCTTCAGGCCTCTCCTCTGAGCGCTGGGACTCAGACCAAGGTGAGTGCCCTGAAGCCATGGGGTGTGGGCCTTGGGAACCAGCTCATCTAACTGTCCCCTCCCTGTGCAGAGGAGCTGGAAGTGGACGTGGAGAGCCTGGTTTTCGGAAGCGAGGCCGAGCTGCTGCGGGGCTTCAGTGCAGGCCAGGAGCACAGTTATTCACACAGTGGCATCACTTGGCTATGACCCTCAACTTGCCTGGGCTCTGCCAGGCAGAAGCCTTCCCCAAGCTCCTGGGGCTGCTAGGAGTCACCTGGGAAAGGACTAAAAGGACCCTGGCGTGGGAACTGGTGCTCCCCCTACCCTACTGCCTGCAGTCCATCTTGGGGTTGTTGGTGGGGAGAGGGAGTGGTCTGGGTTCCCCTGAGCACTGCAGGGCAGGCAGCTTGGGCCTGGGCCACTCTTCCAGGAATTTTTTTTTTTTTTTTTGGTAGCACTTGGCTCTGCTGTCCCCATGGGAGCAGGAAGCCGCCTGGAGTTCCTTCCTAGACAAGGTCTCCGGCGTTTGCCCCACAGATCCTGTACAGTATTTTCATTAAAAACCTCTTTTTTAACTTCTGGTCTATGTTCTTGCCTGATGAAATGGGGGAACTCACAGACAACTGGAAAAAAGGAAATGTGATCAGCAGCCACCAACACCACTGCTGCTGATGGCCCAGGCAGTGCCCAGTTCATCCTCCCAGCTCAGAGTTCCTCTGACCCTACTTCACAGGCAGGGCTGAAGCTGAGTGATGTGACTGGCCTGTGACCCAAAGCCAGGAAACAGTAGAGTCAAGATGCAAACCAAAGCTTTCTCACCCCTGAGCTGGGGCTGACTGAATTCAACAAGTATTTATTGAGTGCCTGTTTCGTGCCAGATATTGTTCCAAGTACTTGGGACACATCAGAGAACAAAACAAAGGTTCCTGCCCTCATGGAGCTTACAGTCTAGCATCTCACCACTTCACCTGCATGCTGCCTTTGACACTGGGCAAGTCACTCCACCCAGGGGGCTCTGTCCACAGCTGCCCAGTTCCGGGAAATAAGCAGGCTGGGCTCAGACACGGGATACCATGGCCGGTACACTGTGGATGCCAAACAGGATACCACCCCCTGGGCGGCATCCAGACAGTAGATAGGGCTGGAAGTTGACTTTTAATAATAAAGTACAAGGAAGAAAGGAAGAGGGATCTGAGCGGGTGGTCTGGCGTGCTTTTGCACCAAGGTCTGGGCTGCCTACACAAATTGCTGCTGCTGCTGCTGCTGCTGCTTGGTGGCTGCCTTGCTGGCAAGGTCCTTGGCTTTCTCTGTAGCTGCTAGTGCCGTCTCCTTTGCCTTCTCCTTGGCCTCCTTGGCTGACTCAACAAGGGTTCTGGAAGGGGCCTCACCTGCAGCAAAGGACAGGGGCTGGCTGCAGAGGATGCCAAGAGCCACCCGTCCCCACAACAGTCACCCCACTGAAAAGATGGTATTTACCTGAGGGGAGAGATGAGGAGTCCTAGGCTCCACTCTTGTCAGGGCAGCCAGGACCTGACCCCAGCCTCTGCCTGGGAGTGTCCCTCCCCCCCCCGCCCCTCACCCTTGCCCAGAGTCCTCACCTTGCAGCTTAGCCAAGATGTACTCAAAACCCTTCATAGTTTTGGTCACATTGCTTTTGAACCGGGCAAGACCAAATTCCTGGCAAGACGAAAGAAGGGAAAGGATTCTGAGCTGCCCACTGACACCCTCCACCCCCAGCCCAGCCCCTATGCATTCCCACCAGGCTGCTCACCTGGACAGCTCTGGAGACACCAAATAAGTTCGAAGAGACCCAGGCTTCCCGGCGGATTTCGGTCCAGCCGCTGTTATCAGAGTTCACACAGTAAACACATCGTTCCTCCACCACCTGTGCGGGGGGCCAGGCCAACCACAATTGTGTGGGAGTGTCATTTTGCCAACCTGCACATAACTTTTACATCCTGCCCCTGTTCATGAGGGAATGCAATAGACAAAAATCCATCCCTTTCCCTTATTGCAATCCTAAGCTGCATTTCAGGAAGATAGCGAAGGTAATAGGTGACTAGGCTCCCTTCTGGCAAGAAGGCCTATGGACTCCTGGTATCAGCAGAGGGCCTTAGGCCTGGACTTTGTTTTGAAGCTTTCTGTCTAGACATGTGCAGTGTTTGTAGCCTGCCATCCACCCAATGCAGCTCAAGCTCCTTGGCAATTCAAATAGAAATGGAGACCTAGCAATCACCACAGCTCTCATTTGAGAGAAAGTGGTCAACAGAAACACTTAAAAAATGCTTCCTGTCTGAAGACCACTGCAGCCCTTCCTCTCTCTGTACAATTCCCATAGGCCCAACACACACGTGGGCTAGGCACATCACAGTGCTCTGCATGTAGTACTTTTTTTTCGTAACTAAAACAAGGTACCCTTTCCTCTTGGTATGAGAAGCAAAGGACAAGTCCAGACAGGCTGATCAAAAGAAAAGATCATTGGAGTTTGAACTTCATGACCACTCCTCAGCAACCGAGATCTGCCTGCCAACACAGGCACTTTCTACTTGGGGTGGGGGCTGGAGAGGGCCTCACCATCAGCCGCGCATGGTTGATGTTCCAGGTGAAGGTGGTCATGGTCTGGTTCTGTGGGTCCACGATAGAATCCTCCAGGATGTACACCGAGTGAGCAACATTGGCAGGAAACAGTCGCTCTGCCCAGCGGGGCATCCTGTTGGTCTTGGTCAGGAGTCTCCGGGACAGGAGCTTCTGGTCAGGGGTCACCTCCCGGTGTACTATGTCTTCGGTCAAGACATGCTTGCTGCAGGTGTCAGAGTAAAGGTGACGCTGGGGAGTCTGGCCCTGAGACTGTTGTGGAGTTGCCATCTGGTACCTCCAGGACCAGAACAGCCATACATACCTTCCACCACTCTTGCAGCGTAATCTCTGTTGCGGCTCAGACAGAGACTCGCTTGAGTCTACCCCAGGGCAAATTCCAACTCCCGCCCCTTGGGTGACCTGGATTCCTTGACTTCCAGCGCACGTATTCAACATCCCTCCCAACTCCTACGCCACCGCCTTTCCCTGCCTCACTACCCTGAAACAGGAGAACCTTGGACTAGGGCCTCAAACAGATCACCGCCCGGGGCCGGCTTCCTTCCAGTACCTTGCAGGTTAGGCCACTTCTCCTACAGGGTTCTCCTGCCCTAAAGGTGGCCACGGTTCCGACAATGCCCCTCCCTTGGGCTCAATGTCGAGACCTTCCCAGCCCCGCACTTCTATTTCCAAAGAGCGACGGACGAGGGCTGCTCCTTACAGGGTCACGTACCTATAGGGATTAGGGTACCGCTGCCAAAAGGCAGCGAACACTTGGTCCCAGGAACTCCGGAGCACGCTCTGGCCCAGAAAATACTTCACCATCGTCCCGGCCGGGGCGGGCTCAGCACCCTTGCAGCATCAGGAGTATGGAGCCCGGCAGGCACCGGGAAGCCGGGACGGTTCGACGCTCACCCGCCAGGCTCGCAGATCAGTGACCACCCGGCTGCGCCCAACCCGCCGCCACCGCCGCCGCCATGAGGAGTTGTCGGGCTGCGCGCCACTTCCGGCGCAGCAGGGCAAAGCCCGGCACTTCCGGTGCCGGTTCACGTGACTTAGACCCCGCCCCCTCATCACCCTACCCCCCCTCCCTGCGAGAGTCGCGGCGCTGCGGGCCGCAGGCGCTCGGAGGGGACCCTAGATTGGTGGGGGAACCCCAACCTGGGCGGCGCCTGGCTCGGCGAGCGAGCTAGCTGGGCGGTGGCGTGCGCCCCCGGGCCGCCCCGGCCACTGGTTCTTGGACGGGGATCGGCGCCAGGGGCCGAAGAGCAGGGCAGACCTGGGTGCTGTGGAACCTCGAGCCCGGCGCGTCTGGAGTCGTAGCTTGGCACCTGAGCTCAGGGATTGAGGTTTGGGCGCTGCCAGACCAGAGATCGGGTGTGCTTCGCGTCCCCACTCAGGACCCTGACACGGGTGAGGCGGCCCTGGGAGTATGAGCGGGCAGCGCGTGGACGTCAAGGTGGTGATGCTGGGCAAGGAGTATGTGGGCAAGACGAGCCTGGTGGAGCGTTATGTGCATGACCGCTTCCTGGTGGGGCCCTATCAGAACGTGAGTGTGACCCACAGGAGCGGGCACGCGGGGAGGGGGCTAGCCCCCACCCGCGGCCCTGATGGTTCATCCCTGCCTCATACAGACCATTGGGGCCGCCTTCGTGGCCAAGGTGATGTCTGTCGGAGACCGGACGGTGACTTTGGGTATTTGGGTAAGTGCCCTGGGCAAGTAATCGGGGGGAAAACCCTTTCCGGAGGAGGTTTAGGACCTACCTTTATTACTGGCTGACTTGTGGCCTCATAGAGGCCATTTCTCAAATCTAGACCCCAGTTTAAAAATGGGGGGGTCTGAAGGACTTGGCTTTAACTTAGTTGGAGTACTGAGGAGCAATCTGTAACTGACATGGACTGCGCCTTTCTTTACCCTTCAGGACACGGCAGGCTCAGAACGCTACGAGGCCATGAGCCGTATCTACTACCGGGGCGCCAAGGCTGCCATTGTGTGCTATGGTAAGGGAGAGTTAAGGCCTGCTCCTCAAACAAGGTGCCATACTGGCCTTAAAGACCAGCCTGTAACTCTTGTATTTTCTGCGTTTCCCATACCAAGATCTCACGGACAGCAGTAGCTTTGAGAGAGCAAAGTTCTGGGTGAAGGAGCTCCGCAATCTAGAGGAGGTAGGTGGCCAGGTCTCACCGGAGGACCAGGGGCACTGGTGTCCTGTGAGGTGATCCTCACATTGTCTTCTGTTACAGGGCTGCCAGATCTACCTGTGTGGCACTAAGAGTGACCTGCTGGAAGAGGACAGGCGGCGGCGACGAGTGGACTTCCACGATGTCCAGGACTATGCAGAAAGTAGCTGCTCCTCAGTCCCTGGGGTGGGGTTGGGAAGTGACTGCTTGGGTGGGTGGCAGAATGTAGGACTGCATTAACTGCCATGGCAAGATTCCTTTCTGGCCTCCTTGAACCGGTGGGGTCCAAAAGATTCTGTTAAGCTCCTGTTTGTGTCTACCTGATTTTCAGCTATAAGGCTTTAGCCACTTCTCTTTACAGATATCAAAGCTCAGCTCTTTGAAACATCCAGCAAGACAGGACAGAGTGTGGGTGAGTGCTGTCCTGGATTATCAGAGGATAGGCAGAGGCAGCAGAGGCAGCAGAGAAGAACCTAGAGTGCTGGGTCACTGGGTGATCACAGGGCTACTGGTATTAGGCCCTTACTGATCGTCCCTTTTCCTGCCAGACGAGCTCTTCCAGAAAGTGGCAGAGGATTACGTCAGCGTGGCTGCCTTCCAGGTCATGACAGGTGTGTGCTGCTGCCCCAGCCTCTCTGGAGACTTCCTTTAGGCCCACAGCATCGGACCCCCTTCACAAGTTACTGATGCCCCAACTCAGTAGTGCTGAGCTGCCATCTTTTTCTTTGACAGAGGACAAGGGCGTGGACCTGGGCCAGAAAGCAAACCCCTATTTCTACAGCTGTTGTCATCACTGAATCACCGCTTAACTGGCCTGGGGGAATTAAAGGAATTCCCCAAAGAGGTCAGACCCAGCTCTTGTCTGGGCTCGGGTGGTCAAATGTCTGAGCTACCCCAGGTCTCTGTGGCAGCAGAGGTGGCACCTGCCTGTGCTGGCCCATGGAACAGAGGCAGCATTGGGCTGACTGACGGGCATGAAGAGGGTAAGGGCTAATTTGCACCCCAGGGTTCTGCCATGGATAACACTTGTGTCTGCAGATGATTTAAGTGGCTTCTGATCTGTAAATAAAAATCAATGCACTGTGAATCACACTCCGCCCCTTTCCCTGCTGTATGGATTGGGTGTCAAGACACCTAGTTCTTTCTGGGGGCACCTGCCTGACCTCACTTTCTGTATAAAGGCTCCTCCCGTCTCTTAATTTTCCTTTGAAAGCGAAATAACCACCCCAGGATTGCTGCCCTTCCCTATTTAGTGGGGGCAAAGATCCAAGTGAGGCTGGGGTTGGGGCATTGCAAAGTTCACAACTTTCTAAGTGCTGAGAAAAGGAAGGCCCTAAAGTGGCTTCCAGAGATCAAAGGGCCATCACCTCTCAGACTGGCTGGCTCTGCTACATCTCTTGTATAGGTCAATTAGTCATGCCTATGGCTTAGACCCTAAGCATCCCAGCCACCTACAGTTTGGTTTAATGGTAGAAAAATCACAGGTTCTCCAAGACAGATCTTAATGGATACAGATTCAGATCCAATTCTCCTACTCACTTATAAGGACTTGGTCTTGTTCATCTGTAAAATACGGTGATCAGTTCGGACTGTGACGGTCATGAGTGAAAAGTAATTGTAGTACTAAATGTTGTCCCACACTTTTCCCCAGAAAAGTGTTGACGGTACATGAAGTTCAGGATTTGGTCAGAAGGGAAGGCAAACTCCCAAGTTTTCCTCAAAGTATATTTTCGTGAGGTCCAAGAATCTGAAGTATCAGGTATTACTGTAGACAAGACTGAAGGAAATATGGCAGCCCTTTCTAGCATGCAAGAAGTGCCTTTGGCTTACGCTGGGTACTCTGCAGTGCCCTAGCACCTGCCTCTGAAGAACTAAAATCTTGGTTAAGATGGTCTGACTCACACTCAGAAAGTGCCTGGTTCCACTTCCTTTTTTAAAACCAATTCCTCAAAATATCCTTCCTCCATGGGTGATGGAGATTTCCTGTGCAGGGACTGAAACTGACACCAGCCTCACCCCACCCCCGCTCCACCCCCCACCAAAAGACAGATACCGTTCCAGCAGCTGGTGGTTACTGGAAGGAAACCCATACCACTTCTGTGAGGTGCTTGAAGAAGGGCTCAGTCCCCACCTGGGAACTCTCAGGGGCTACCTTCTGCTCTCACCCAAACCCATCCTCCCTCCTGAGAGTCTACATCTCCCCACGGACAATAAAACAAAACACAGGGCAAGGGCCATAAGAGTAAAGTTAAACTTTACTTTACAGTAATTTTTTTCTATATACAAAGAATTACAGTACATGTTTATGGGGACTCCTAGCACAGGGCTCCCCTCTTTTTCACTAGGAGTTTCACTTACAGCTGACAATCTATGGGGTTGGGGCAAAAAAACAGATGGACCTCAGCTGACCGCCCCCCTTTCCTAAAAATATAGATAGATCTCGTCAGCTTGTTTCTTTGCCAAGATTTAGAAAGCTGCTCTTCCATGAGCTCCTGTGTACTGCACTCACCCATTTCAACACTCTCACCTACATGCACACACAGGCAGCGCCCAACCTCACACCTGGAGACCCCCTATTCTCTGCCCCTTCCCTGGAAGTACAAGTACCAGAACCATTTCTTCTACTCCCTGGGCTCACCTCCTGTCCACAAGACTTTGGTTGACTCCCAGGGTGTTAGACCTAAAGGCTCTCAATGGCCTGATGTTTTGAAAGTCACAGGAGAGCAGCTCTAGAGAAGGGAACATGTAGGAGACTTTAACATGCTGATTTTGCTTATGTTGGTAGGAAACACTTCTTCCAAGGTTGTGGATTTCTAATTAAAATAAACTCTTTCCACATCCTTAAGAAACATTCCCCTTAACCTTCATAAGCAATAGAGAAGCTCTCATGAGAGTAGAAGAGGTAGAGAGGGGCAGAAGATAACTGAGGGGGCCCCCACACCTGGAGCTCTCTACCAACCTGTATCAAACAATGTGGACAGAAGCTATGGACAAGGTGACACTAGCCCTGAGAAACTCAATGGCCACCCTCTGGATACAGCATCTTTTCCACCTCTGCAACTCACCGGACCACTCCAGGATTGGGTGCAGGCTTCATCAGAGCTCTGCCTTCTCCCCCCGCCCCACCCCCCAATATAGCCTCAAGAAACCATTCTACATAAAATCTTTTCTCAATCAGGAACCTGGGTTTCTTAAGTCACCAGGCCCTCAACCATTGGCAGTGCTTATTTATACCAGGAAATTAGCACCATCATTACATTTTGTGTGTGTGTACAAAGCAATTATCTATTCTTACTTCAATTTATTCTACAGCAACCTCTGTCCCTGCTGCACTGGCCCTAGGAAGCTCAGCTGAGAGCTAACTGGCCACAGCCAATGTGAAGCCTCATGCAGCAGCTACCTAGCTCTAAATGATCTGGAATGTCTAACACAGGGAACAGCCCAAACATCATTCGGCAGGAAACGAAAGGGGCTAGTGGCAGCTCCTTTCTTGCCACAATATCAGAGAGGTTAGGACACTGGGCCACTCTGATCTCCTGACTGACAAGTCCCAAGAAGGAAACAATAACCCCCAAAAAGCCTTAGGAGAAACCCACTTTACAGGCGCAGAGGGCAAAAATCCATCCACAATTAGTGCTCTCCTGATTCTTCTCCACAGGGGAAGCTGCCAGGACCAGAGTACCTTTCTGACGCTCTGTTCTCACAAGGCCACCTGGGAGTCCAGCTCCAGTGAGTAGGTACTGCCAAGCCCGAGAAAGAATCACTGCTGCACTTCATGCCCTGACCGTAGTGTGGGGTGGAGGAAGTCAATAAAATAATTATTTTCATCAATGCTAAAGATGTAGGTTTGGTAGTTGTTCAGAAAAGGGTCAACATGGTGATTTCAATCACCCCAAAATCAGTAATTTTAGGGGGAAGCAGACATTTAAAACCTTGGATGCTTTTGTAGTAACAACAGCTATTTTGCTATTAAGAGTATGGTCAATCCGACAAGAAGAAAATGAGGCTTTGAATTCAGATTTAAAAAAAAAAAAAATTCTGACTTTAGGAAGGTTAGGAGAGGAAATGGTTCTCTGGCTACCTATGGAAGCTATTATGGCTTCCCCCTCAGAAAGGCTTCTTTGGGAACTGGCTTACAGGCAGACTCATGTTCCTGATATCCGGGCACTTGGCTGAATACCAGAATATTTTCCATAAACATCGGGAGTTTCGGGGAAGATTTCCTCTAAACTGCCTCATACCCCCTGGAGAAAAAGTCTCAGTAAAGGTTCCAGGAGAGTCTCCGAGGGCTGGCAAGATCACTCCCTCCCTGATGCCATGCAAGAGTCTGTTGGGAAGACTCTTTTTGACCCTTTCATGATGTTAACTAAATCTATCATCAGATGCTGTGATCAGTCAGCCTGACATTTCAATTTATTTCCATTTTAACCTGAGGGTCTTGAAATGGCCCTCACAAAAGCCTGGTTGATTATGTATTTAGATAAAAGATTGCCCCCACCCCAACCCACCCCAAACCAAGCACAGCTCAGAAGTTGTTTTCCCAGGCAGTTCTGGAGTGACGTTTCCAGCGAATGGTGGAGAATGAAAAGAACCAAAACAAACCACAAAGTGGCCAATCATGGCCCACCTCTCCCTCACTCCTTCCTGTCCTGTGAGACATATCTAGAGTGGGTGCCAAGTCAATTATCTATCAAAGCCTACTTCAGAGAAGCTACTTCATGATCTAACTTCTCCACTTAAAATTTTTTACACAGTCTGAACAACCCCCCCCCCCCAAAAAAAAATTCACAGTTTATTTCATGAAACAAAGAGCTACGGTAATTTAACACACAACATAGTGAAAGGAGATTCTGACAGTGCAGTGCAGGTATCTTTTTCTGATCACAACTACGATGACAGGAGAAAATAGGGCACAGGACTGGCACCAAGCAAATCCTACTCATACAACCTAAGAGATTAGGGAAAGGGACCTACTAGCTGCAGTTATATACTTATTCTCACACATGATAAATACTTAATATAATGAACTTTAATGTTCTGGGTGGACTTCTTTAAAAATATCTTTTCCATGGTTTAAAATTCTTTTAAAAGAAAATAAGATGCTTTGTTTTCTCTTCCTTTTGAACAGAGTTTTTCCTCTCTGGTGATGCGGAGAAAGAGAGATGAAAGGGGAGAACTAGGCAGGCAGAATTTACAGAGGAGATTCCGAGGTCTAAGTGAGATGTAGGGACAGGCCTTAAAATTCAGGGCAGCCCTGCCTAACCCCGTGCCTCTGCCTGAGTTCAAGTGTCTCAACTCCAGAGACACACTTTGGGAAATAAAAACAAATTCTTTTTTAAACCTTTATATAAAGCTCAAATTCCTTTATAACAACTATTGTTCCCTCCTTGGAGGTGATGGAAGTAACCTCAATAGTAAATTAGGAGGAGGAAATTGGGATAAAATACAGAATCCTGTTGAGGGCGTAAAAGCCATAACTGAGACAGAATGGCCAGGAGACGTTTGGGCCAGGAGAGGCCTGTTGGCTAAAGCTGTTGGCTATGTTGGCAAAGCAGAGAGGTAAACACAACTGGTAGAGGGACAGAGGATAGAGGGGTGAATGGAAAGGAACTGGCCAAACAGCACATCCTGTTGGCAGTCAGTGAGCTGAGTGAATGGTAGGGCAGGGTAGCACCAACAGATTTCCCAGCCCTTGTGCCCCAGCTCAGGGCAGCAGTAACAGATAATCAGCAGTAATGAGGAATAATCTCTTAGACTGGACATTGCTCTAAATAAACATTACATCTTGCCAGTCATAGGGGAGGATCTGGCTTGCCTTTGAGCTAAGTCAGCAGGCAGGTGCTCTCAATACAGAGCACAGCGATTCTCAGGGAGAGGGTAGTAGAATTCACTAGAGAAGAAGACTCCCTACATGCAGTAGGAGAGCAAAGGACCAGAAGAGAAATAATTTTCATCAGGATCTAGCACTCTCCCTGAGCTGGTGGTATATCTAGCCCAAAGCTTGCCAGAGATTCCCTATGTCCACTGCCCGGAACTCTGAAATCTGAAAGCACCTGAGTGTTGGGGGACAAGCATGGGCTGGGTGGGAGGTGATCACATGAAAGGAGGAAATTTTGTGGAAAAGAAAGGTAAGCTTGCCAATTGCCTTCTTATACTGTGGGAAAGCTATCTTGAGAGCCCAGCTCCCCACCCCCCACCTTAACCCCCCCCCCCCAACCAGCTGGA
Organism: Talpa europaea; assembly: GCF_964194135.1. Classification (NCBI taxonomy): domain Eukaryota; kingdom Metazoa; phylum Chordata; class Mammalia; order Eulipotyphla; family Talpidae; genus Talpa; species Talpa europaea. The sequence goes on along the minus strand of NC_140076.1, from coordinate 69,624,894 downwards.
CTGCCAAGGACAGATCTTCGGACTGTGCACAGCCCAGACGGAAGCAGCTATTGCTGCCTAGCCAGCAGTCCCACTTGGCCTAGATGCAGCCCCCTCCTATTTACAGAGGAGACCTCTACATGACCATATGTGTGCAAGCCTGCACACACACCTGACCAGGAGACACTTACTCAATACAACCACTGCTGGGGCCAAAAAGGACATTACAAAGTGAGTCTGGAGCCCCAGGGCCCTCAGGACTTACTGTTATCTCCTGGTCAAAGTTCTAAAAACAGCCTGGGAAGCCAGGCAGGCATGTTAGGCTCACAGGGATCAGGTCTTATTTATCTCTGCATCTCCTGTCAGTGACTAGCACCTGGCCTAGCACATGTGAATGCTCAAAAAATCACCAGCGATTTGAATGGATTATTAGTTCCTCCCAAGGGTTCATCAGGTGTCCTCAGTGGGGCTGTAGGGCTAGACAAATAGCGTTGAAAGCCCCTCTACCTTCCAACCTGACCAGTGGAATTGAATCCCATGCTTGACTCCAGAGTGGACTTTTTATTTTAAATTGACCATGTAAAGATTGGGGAAAGAGATCCAAGTCTGTCTGTCTCCTTGGCTGGGGCCCACTCGGATTTCCATACATGGCTCACATAACCACAAGCCCCCACTGGCTAATGTCACAAGAGTTCTGAGTGTTGGGACACAAGGAAAGAATAACAGTGGAAAAACTGGGGGTCTGTTTTTTAAGGGAGGAAAAGAAAGGAAAATTTCCCTTCCCCAAGAGCCCTGGGGGCAGCTGGTCTGGTCATGTGACATTTACTGGTATTATTTCTGTTCTGATTCTGCACACTTGTGACTGGAAGGAACCTGGTTAAGAGCTGGAAGTGTATTTTGCTCTGGTTTAGGGTCTTGCCCTCTTCCAAAAGACCAGCAAGTCTGTGCCAATGTCTGTGTGCTCCCAGGGGACCAGCAAGACTGCGCCAATGTTTGTCCAGCCACCAAGGGCCAGAGTCCTGGCCCTGGTGAGACCTTTCCCAGGGCCCAGGGACTTTGCTCTGTAGTTGCCAATTTCTTCTCTTCTGTGGGGAGGGAGACTGGGGTCTTCCCAAGAGGCCTGTAGGACTGCCCACTCTTGGCAGCTAGTGCAGAGAGCTGCTGGCCTCCAGCCATCTGCTTCACCTGCTTCACCAGGCCCACGGCTTGGCTGGGAGGTCCTGTGGTCTGCTCAGCCCCTGCAGATGCTCTTACTGTTGCCTGAGTTGCCGGCTCATATAAAAAAGTCTTGGCAGGGGGCTGAGAAAGAAGTCGGGCCTGGGTGAGTGATTTAACAGCTTGCCAGGGGTGCTCCAACGGGGCCACTGCTTTCCCAGGTGGCTGAAGGACAGAATCTGACACACTGCCTCTTTCAACAGCTCGTGGCATCTGCCCCAGACCTTTGCTGGTAGGCCATGAGCTTGACTCCAACACTGGCATCTTCTCATCCGCCTGTGGTGTGACCTCATGAGGAGAAGTTGCCCGCTCCTTCTGGCGAGGAGTTAGGTCTATGAGATCCATGACCAAAGCAGCTCTATTTTTTGACTGAGTATTCTGGTCCACAGGCCTCAGTGCTTTCTCTTTAGCTACCAGAGTCTGAACCACAGCTGATAGTACTTTGTCAGGAGGTGGGAGTCTCTGAGACAGAGAGGCATGGGATTTGTCTGGGGGCCTATCTGAAGTCTGGGGCTTGGGACCGCTGGTGACTAACAGTCTGTCTGGTGGTGGCAATCTCAGGCCAGTAGCAACTGGGGTTTTCTCCAGTGGCTGGGGCCTTGGACTGGCAGCACCTATGGATTTATCCAGCCTTGAGTCAGCTGTCCCCAGAGGTCTTTCCAGTGGTTGGGACCTGACTGAGGGTGAGGAGCTTGGGCCGGTCACTGGAGGTTTGTCAGATAGCTGGGGTCTTGGTCCTGCTGCCACTGCAGGTGGCCTGTCCAATGGCTTCTGGCTGCATACCAAGGATTGGGATTTGGTCCCTGACCCAGCAAGGTCCCTGACCCTATCAACAGGCTGCGGTCTGGAGTCAGTTCTGTCAGGAGGTCTTTCAGGCAGCAGTGGTCTCTGACAAGTCCCTGCCAGAGCTTTTTTGGATAGTGTTTGGTTGGTGTTAGCAGGCGGCTTATCTGACATCTTGGGCTCCTGAGCAGTCGTTCCTGACGATTGCTCTGCCAGATGAGAGCTTGGGCCTGGAGGCAGTGGAACTGGGGGAGGCACATACTCACGGATCTCCCCGGGTTCCAGAGGGTTGGGCCCACAGGGGTCATGCTCTGTACAAGACAGACGCCCATCCAATTTGGAGATGAAGAGCATCCCTTCCCGATGCTGCTTGCAAAAGGAGCTGGGACACATCTCACAGAAAGAGGCTGCTTCCTTCCCACAAATGTCACATTGATGCCAAGGACACTCCCATTTCCCTGAAAATACAAATATGAAAAAAAAGCTTAGGGAAACAAAGAGATGCAAATAAGATGGGTCCTGTTTTGGGGCAGGGTCAAAAGAATAATTTCAAACTACTACTCTCTGCTGAGACCATGACCCTGCCCCAGAGTCCATAGCTTTCCCCTTTGTACAACACATGAAAAAACAACCAGCCAACCATTACGTAACAAGTATCAACTAAATGTACAGAAGGAGTAAATCCTTATTTCTATGACTATTTCCAGCAAGGAAAGAAAACCCCAAGTTCCCCATTGTGGAATGTTAAGATTCTACTTCATGTTTCTGCATACTGCATTTGTGCTATACACAATCTGTAAGTATTCAACTCTAAAGGGAAAATCTCAGCTACTTAAACTCCTTGGGTTATTATTAAGAACAGGAAGGGACACACAAATCTGAAAAATGGAAACAAATTTAGCTTTTTTCAAATTTAAGTTCTGAAGCTAACATTAATTTTACCTTTTTTTTTCTACACAGAATCAGTGGAAAAGCTGGCCTCAAGGATAACCTGAGTTGCTTTCTCCTTGTCATTTAATTACACCTGAAAGTCTCTGGCATGGACCATATTTCCACCCAGCTCCTTCCAAATAAAAACATGCTACACCTCACTCTTGGCTCATAGGCCAGATCAGTGCTATCACAGCCTGTGCCAGCTACAACCTTGATTCCAAAACAACTCCCATTTCTACTTCCTGGCACTAACAGGTCAGTGTTATAGGCTTGCACTCACAGTACCTCAGTTTCTATTATTTTATTACCCCGGCACTGACATGTTAAAGAAAAGCCAGTTCAGAGACAAACTCTTCTTACTACCATCCCAAAGTTATTTTCTTTCTGCAACTCCTAGAAGCAGGTCATCAGTGATATATAAACTCCTCAACCTGGGCCCCTCCCTTACTGGTTTCTCACCCATGTTGTTTAAAATAGGTGGCATATCCAAATTTCTAAAATCCTCCATCCCCAAGTCACAAATTTCCTGGGTACCATATCTGCCTATGCAGCTTGATCATGTGTTAACTGATACAACTGCGTTTCCTTCAGAGGGGGATAGTCTAGAAGAGAGTAAAAGTGGTGCCAACCATATCACACTAACTAGAATGATTTAAAAGTTCCACTCTGTCTTAACCTCTCTTTCTTTAGAAAAGGAGCTTAGTGCTTTGAAGTCAGAAAATCTGTTTTTCTTTTTTAAAGGTTTTATTTATTTTTGCATAGAAGAACTGGGGTACAGGACAGAGATGTGGTGGGTAAAAGGATTAACCAGAGACAGAGTGGGGAACAGCAGGCAAATTTACTGAAACACACTGCTTAGGGAAGCAGCGGGTAAGAAAGGAGAGGTCTGCTGCGTCATGTGGGTTAGCTCCCTGGCCAGGGATTGAACTCAGGCCATAGCGTTGATAGCACTGAGACTTAATGCCTAGGCCACCAGGGCTAGGCCCCAGAAAATCTGGTTTTCATTCCACCTCCTCCATCTATGCTCTGATATGACAAGTCATCTCAGCTAACTGACCATTTCCTCGTCTCCATCATGGGAAGATGAAAATGGTCTCCTCTTGGGCCGACCCTGGCGGCACAGGTGGTTGAGCGCCATGCTGTGAAGCTGTCTGCAGCCTCTGCAGCGCCGGTTCAATCCCCACCGGCTGGCAAGGGTCCCACATGGTGCAGCAGACCTCTCCTGTCGCGCCCACTGCTCTCCTCGGCAATGTATTTCGTCATTCTGCCCGTTCTGCTCCCCGCTCTGTCTCTGGTGAATCCTCTCACCCTCCCGTGCATCTGGCCTGTACCCCGGTTCTTGTATAAATAAATAAATAAATCTTTAAAAAAAGAAAGAAAGAAAATGGTCTCCTCTTTATGGGTTGGTGGGAATAACGTAAAAATAATGTAATTGTATATAAAGTGCTTGGCACATAACAAATGAGCTTCTAATTCCCTTTCTCTATTGCCTGAGAGTCTAATCTTGTTATTTTCAGAATGAGCACAGGGACCACATCCCCTTCAAAAATGTGCACGTGAATACCAAAGGGCCTTGAGGATTCTGGCTGAGAACAAGGAGTGCTCTAAGTAGATTCTGGTACCAACCTGCTGGTCGCTTGGTCAAATTGAGACAGTCCGCATGATAAACTTTTGGGCAACCAGGTTTCTTACAGGAGACAAGCTGGCCAGCATCCCCACAGCTGAAACACTCATCCTCTCGCTCCTTTGTGATTTCACCCTGGGTCCTGCGCTTCCCTTGTTGCTTCTTCTTAAATTTCTTTGACTTTTCTTCCGTGGCAATGGGTTGATTCTAGAGGTCAGATATTGAGCAGTCAGCATTCTGTCGACACATTAGCTGTATGATCTTGACCCGGTTAACTATCCTCTCTGAGCCTCAGTCTCTCCTCTGGGAAGAGACAGTCCTCAAAGACTGTTGTGAAAATAAGAGAAAATACAGGAGAGGCACCTGGCACATCATAGGTACCCAATAAATGGTAGCATTAATGATAACTACTCTGCCACCTGAATGAAATAAATGTACTTTATTTTGATACACCATGCTGGTATTTAAGGTCACCCTTTTTAAGTTTTATTTTTACGTTTGTCTAATTTCAAAACTAAGAAAGACTTCTCTGGGCATGTATGTCTGTGCATGCACACACATTTCTCAATGTAGTCAACAAACTTTCACTGAACACTTACTATGAGCCATATGCTAGCAAGACACAGACAACTAATCATGGCTTTCCCGCAACTAGTCAGGCATCTTGAGGTTCATGCCCATCATTCCCCTGGTACACTCAGTAGGTCTTGTCTGGGCTCCCTCTGCAGCCCATATTTGATCAGACTGTGTGGTTTTCATCACATTACTATTTTGACCTAGAAGCATCCAGGACCAATATAAGAAGCATGTTTATTACTTCTAGCCCACAGCCATCTTTTCCAATCTCTAAACTTCTACTGATTCATATGTGGAATACTATATCAGACCTTAAAGATGCAAAGCCTTACACCCCTAGTGGATGTAACACCATTAACTTGAGTTAAACTCAAATGCTGTTTTAATTCATAGGCAATAAACCAACTGGATATCTTAAGGAACAGGATGCTACAACCAACTAAACAAAAAAATCAAAACCCAATGTAAATATAATTTTTCTTTTTTATAAAATAATTACTGAGTACTCTTCATCTTCACATAGCATAGCCTTCTATGCTATTTTGCATCTTAGTTCTTAATGGTGACTTCATAAAAAAAAAAGGATTATTGGGGAATAACTGGAATCACTGTGGATCTACTTGGCATCAAAATTAAACTTCAGTTTTCAGTGTGCTGTTACTTATGATAAAGAAATCTGGAAGTATCCAGATATTAATCTATTATGGTCCATTCATTACATAAAAAATTTAACAGTCACTAAAAATGACAGTTAAGAAGAACTGTAACAGCAAGAAAATTATTTTTATAATATTTAAGAAAAGCAAGACACAGATTTGTAAACAATTCTTAACAATTACAGAATTACACTTCATTTAAAGTGCACATAAAAAAACAGGAAGACACAACAGTATTTATACTTGATTACAATAGTTAAGATTAAGGGTCATCCTAGGTTTATCTGCAATGTTATACTTCATTTAGAATCTTAAATTCAGTAGCAGATTCCTTGATATTTTTTAAAAGATGGGGTGGGGGAAGAGGGACCACAATAGGTAGAGACAGAATTAAAGTCACTTTTTAAGAAATGTGAGATCAGCTAAGACCAACAAAGACATGGATGTAACCCACTTTATGGATTCCCATTTTACAATTTTTTAGCTAGAAAGGTATCACCAATTACAAATCAGATTGATCAAAACAGTTCAACACCACCCAAAGATCCTCTGTTGTGTAATAAATTGACCATAAGAATGCTTAGTAAATTGGTGACCCCATAACATCTATTTGAAGTCATTATTTCAAACATCTTAAAGACAGCCCTGCCATGGGGTAGGGAGGACCACAGCATTATTCCCGATGCAAACGTTTGTAAGGTACCTTTGGCCTTACACCCAAAAAGCCACTGCAGTTCGGGGCTCCACATTTGCAAACAGTCTTTCCATTCCCAAGACACTCTAGGTTGTAGTTGAAGGTAAGTTCAGTGCCTGCATAACAGATCATAAAAATATTAATATCTATTGCTTTACTTACATTACTTCACAGAAAAATTTATTAACTCTCATCTCAATATATAACCAAATTCTAATACATTCTAATCCTGTAACATTATTAATCAGCTAATGCAACAAAGTTACAGAAAAATGTAAATAGCCTAACAACAATATTTGAAATAACTTTTACTATAGAGGTGTTAATCCCAAGTTGTTTTTTACTTATTTTCTAACTACTCAAATTCAAAATACATTCATTCAGTACCAAAACCAAAGAAACAGTTTATTGTACTGTGATGTGCCCAGGCAATGCATATGCAAGCATGAAGAGAAACTCGGTTTGTGCCACCACGAGCATATCTTACCTGGCACCACCCAAAAGAAAGAAATTCAGTGCAGAATTACACTAGAAAACTATGTGCCTTTATATCACAGTTAACACCACAATCTAACTGCATGTTCTGAGCCCTGAACCCATTTGTTAAATGGAGAAATAACAACCTCAGAAGCTTTTTTTTTTTAAATAAGTAATATTCTTTTTTTTTTTTAATAGAGGCATGCTTTATTTGTTTGTTTGTTTGTTTGTTTGTTTTATACATGCACTGGGTACAGTCAGAAGCACGGGAGGGTGAGAGAATTCACCAGAGCCAGAGCGGGGAGCAGAGCAGGCAGAAGGACCTAAGTACACTGCTGAGGGGAGCAGCGGGCGGCAGGAGAGGTCTGCGCGCCATGTGGGACCCTCCTCCGGTGGCCGGGGAGCAGCCGGGGATCGAACCAGCTCCTCGGGCGCGGGCAGCTTCGCAACCCAGCGCTCAACCGCTGCGCCACCGGGGAGGCCCAACCTCAGAAGCTTATAGAGAGAATATGACATAATGTACTTATCAGTAATCCGTAAACTTTTAAAACGGAATGTCCAGATTTAAGGGACCTATTGGTCAAAAGTGCATTTCATTAAAACTAAGAATAAAACACACAGAACTTTTTCCAACAATAAGTTAGTTAGATAAGGCCTAACAAATACAAGGATTTTATAGATGTATACGAAGAGGTTGTCTCTCAGTGGGGGTGTTATCTAACAGTCAAAACTGTCAAATCTCAGCAAGATTTCTCACTGTAGACTCACATATCTTTTACCAGTGACATTAAGTGACAGTTTTCATCTAATATTGGAAATAGAGGATTATTTGTTTATTTGGTTGAAAAGATTATAATGCAGCTGGCTATAGTACCAATATTAGAATCATCAGTCATAATCTCGTGAGAGGCTCACACAGTGAGGAACTTGTAGGAACTGAGATTGAACATAAAAGCTGGGTTATGTTATCAACCCTCCCATATTCACTATGAACTTACTGGATTGAATGATAGGGAATTCTACTCACACTACTCTCTTCTAATGAAAAAAAGAAAAAAAAAACCCAAAAACCCATGAATATATAACTGAATATTCATAAATTTAATTTTTATATATCCAACTCAACCACGTATACAAGTATAAGATAGCAGGATACTTGTCAGACCTTGCTGCTCCCTCAGTATCAACTATGTAAATATAAACAATGCAATAAATCAGAAGGTATCAGTGTTCATAAAGAAGACTTGGTAACATTCTAGCAACAAGTATAACGTACAATAATCCTGCACTTATTAGGGATGGCAAAGGGCACTGGAGAAGAGATAAACAAGGACTATGAACATATGGGGTACAGAAAATAATATATATGAGAAGAGTCCTAGAGCTGGATAAGGAAAGAAAGCAAGTTTAAAGTTCTAATTCTAGGGCCTCCCCAGTGGCGCAGCAGTTGAGCAATGGGCTGCGAAGCTGCCCGCAGCCTCCGCAGCGCCGGCTCAATCCCTGGTCACCGGCGAGGGTCCCACATGGCACGCAGACCCCTCCTGACGCACCCACTGCTCTCCTCAGCAGTGCACTTCATCAGTCTGCCTGTTCTGTTCCCCGCTCTGGCTCTGGTGAATTCTCTCACCCTCCCCCGCTTCTGTACCCCAGTTCTTGTATAAATAAATAAATAAATCTTTGGGGGGGGGGAAGATCCTAGTAGAGGTGTGGTACCAAAAACAGTCATCAGAGAGAGAAGTGCAGTAATATGACTAACACTGAGAAATTTATACACAGAAACTACTACCCACTGTAACAGCCCTGGAATGGGTAGAGATGGAGAACAGAATGAGAAAGGAAGGTGTCAGATCCAAAAATCCAAGTAACATAGACATAACAGGTGTACTTTTTAACGGTAGTTTTGCCAAGGGTTAAATGAGATAATATGCTTTGAACAGTGTCTGGCATCCAGTAAATGATAGCCCTTACAGCATTCACTTGATAATTTCTGCTACAAAGCAGAAATCTACCCAATTTAATCTGCGATCATAGATTCCAAACATTCAATACTATCACTTTGGTGAACAGAGCACAGTAATGGCCATTTAAAACTGAAACAATGCAAAACAGGAGAGCGGAACTTGTCAATTTTTAAAACTCAATTTTTAAAATATGAAAATTGTCACAACCTTTAAATTCTGAAAACTCTGATATACAGAATGAGGGTGGAGAAATTCACAGATTATAATGATAATAATAAAAAATTTAGAAGAACATATCTGAAGCTGGCCAAATTCCTTTTTTTAATTATTTTACCAAAATTAATGTTTCCTGAGGTAGAAAACCCTGATTGGAAAAAGGATAACTCTGTTCTTCATATGGAATTTTGGCTATAGTAATATTTACAGAAAATATCCATCACACAATTTTACTGTTAAGCCTCTTAGCCATATCAGATTTACTTTCCTTTCAAATAAACATGTCAGATTTTCCTAGTTACAACCACCTAATATATGTATTCTTAAATCTTCAGAAACACAGGCACCCAAGCAGGCCACTGACTGCCCAATTCACTAGCACCCCAGAGGTGAGGGGTTTTTGGTTTATCTTAATGGCTCTGGGCTCATACACCATAAAATTCAGATATGTGAGAGGTGCATCTTTGGTTTCGATGATGAGAAAAAAGACCTGGATTGCTGGGGCTGTCTAACGCAGACTAATTTCCAGGGAGTACACATAAAAGTTAAAAGTCTAGCAATTTATTCCCTGAAAATCATCCGTACCCAAACCTTGAAGACATTATTCTAGGTGATTAAGAAGAGTCACAAAAGGACAAACATAGTAGGATTCCATTTATATGAAGTATATATGAGTAGTCAAAATCACTGAAAGAGAAAACAGAATGGTGGTTGCCAGGATCTGGGGAGAGAGGAAATGGGGAGTTATTGTTTAGTAGGTAAAGAATTTCAGATGAGGAGATTAAAGAGTTCTAGAGATGAATGTGGGGATCACTGCACAACGATATAAATGTGCTGAATGTTAAAGAATTGTACACTTAAAAATGGTTAAGATGATTAAATTTTGTTATGTGTATTTTACCAAAGCACTGTCACCAACAAAATATTCCATGCCAAGTACATGAATACTGAATACTGAAGAGTTTGCAAACCTCATTTTTTATCATAACACAGAGGATTTTTAGATGATAAAATTTGCAATTCTGTTGTTAGCTACAGAATCCTTACCTGCTTTAATGTCACTTAGGGCAAAAAGACCAACACGAGTATCTCCATTTACAGACCACTTTTGTGTTTCACAGTTGGGCTGGCAGCAATGATTCATGAATCGAGCATAATTTCCCTTGGGACCAGCATCAATGATACGGTCCTAGAATTAAAAGAGATGCAACGCAACAGACAACCTAAGACTTCTACTATTATAGAATACAATTAGAGTATTCTCACTAATAAGTTCCTATTTATAAAGTTTGAATCTCCAAGGGGAGTAGCTCTCAAAGCATAGTCCCTGAACCTGCACTGGGACTATCACCCTATGGGAACTTGTTAGAAATGCGCATTCTTGGGTTATACTTCAGATGTACTAAAGCACAAACCCCACGGTAGGCACAAGCAATGTGTGTTATAACAAACATGTTTGGTGATTCTGATAAATACTGAAGACTGAGGACCACTGCCCTAGAAAAAGCAGCTTTTCCTATATTTTTCTTCCTCAGGTAGCCCTGAACCCTGGTCACACATTTAAGAAATAGCCAAAGGAGATCTTAATACTAATTAAGGCCAGAAGACCACCCCCATCCCAACAAAAGATAATAATATCTGGAAGTAAAAATCTAACAAACCATAATGATACAACTTGATAAATGTTCACAAAATTTCACAACAGGAAAAAATTGTTATAAAAGCTAGTGAATAAAAGAAGTCAACAGAACCTAGCATTCAGGTGCAAAGAAGAATTCAGATACATGAAAAATAGCCACATTTGGAAACTAGAATTAGGAGTAAATTCTGATATAATGCTAGTCACCATGAAATGAAACTCATCAGAAAATTCCAGTAGCTGGAATGCTGACTTGGGTTTGTAGGCTCAGTTTTTTCATCAATTTATATGACCTTCCCAATGTATCAATTAAATATTAACAAGTCAGTTTCTCAATATATAAAAGGGTAAAAGAATGATTATTTACTTTTCCGGCTTCAAATTTTAATCATACTGTAAAAATACTAAAAGATATAATCCCCAATTTATACTAGATGGTTCCAAAGGAAAAGTAGCTTTTTTGCCTTTGGCTATGGAAGTATACAGCCAGAAATGAGCTATCTTACCTACTCTAAAAACCTGATCAAGCAAGCCCTATAAGCATGGCAGTGATGCTTTGTGCAATGCGTAGGCACAACATGCCTACATACACAATAGCTATGACAACTATAATCTCATAGTCTTTTAACAGTGAAAGTATTATTTCTCATTACTTACTTTGTCTAGGGTGAGCATATAGAAATTAGTGATATCATGTTCTTGGGCATAACGGATTCGAGCTCTGCACTCTTCTTCATCTATTAGCTCACCCACGTACTCATTCACAAATTCACCCTAGAATAATAAAACAGGTCTTGACTCAATGGCAAAAAAGTACAATTGTGTTGACAGGTATACCTTATTCCTAAAAAATGAAAATAACAGGTTTTCCAAAGTAGGTCATGTGCACATAACTAGTCACTTTAACCAAGATTTATTCAAGACACATAACAAAAATATGATGCTTTCAACATTTGACAATGAGAACCACCTCCTCACTCCTACCACAGCCACCTGTAGATAGATTGGGATATTCTGGATACTAAAGATCAACTAAAATGGAAGATAAGTAAATTAAGCCTCCTTTATAACAATGATATGGATAGTGAATTCCTTTATCTGACAAAATCCTCAAAAGTGATTATCCCTTAACTATGTTCTTTTTCCTTGGAACATGCCTACCTACTGCCCTTCTACATTTCATATCACCATCCTCTTGACTGACTACACCATATAATGGTTTTCACTCATGCTGTCCTCTCTACCTGCAATGTTCTGTAACACTTAACTGGCCTAATACAGCACATATTTCTCTTTCGTTCTCAAAAATAGTCACACAGACAAGCTATTTTCAGGCTCTTTGCCACGTGCCTCCAGAAACCTTTGTGATTCTACCTTGGGTCATTCCCTGCTTACATCCTCTTCCTCACTAGACTGTTAACTTCATGAAAACAGGGATTGTCTCTCACTTTTCCATCACTGTGTCTGCAGTATGATGCCTGGCACACAATATTGAACAGCTTCTTAGCAAATGACTAAACAGACACCTCTATATTCACTTTATTTCCTAGAAATGAACTTCAGTAAAATTCATCATAAAGTTTAGCTGAAGTAAGATTTATTTAAAGTGTCAAATAAGAAGCACTCTAGAGACACCCTATTGATTGGGAGAAAATATTTCCACACGACACAGCTGACAAGGCACTGATTTCAAAGATCTGCACAGACCTCACACGACTCAACAAAAACAAACGAGTCAAAAAATGGGCAGAAGAGTTAAAAAAAAAAAACACTTCTCCAAAGAGGAAGTGCAAATGACCAACAGGTATATGAAAAAATGTTCAACATCACTTATAATCAGGGAAATGCAAATCAAAACTACAATGAAATACCACCTCATACCAATGAGACTGGCCCATATTAAAAAAAAACTGGCAACAACTGGGCCTCCCTGGAGGCACAGGGGGTTAAGCACAGCACTGTGAAGCTATCCATCGCCACTGCAGCAAGAGTTCGATCCCCAGCTGTTAAAGGAGCTACCCATGTGGCAGAGCAGACCTCTCCTGTCTCACCGGCTGCTCCCCTCAGCAGTGTATTTCACTCAGTCTGCCTGCTCTGCTCCCCACTCTGTCTCTGGTGAATCCTCTCACCCCCCGCACCTCTGACCTATACCCCAGTTCCTGTATGCATAATAAATAAAATTTTTAAAAATGTGGTATATATACATAATGGAATACTATTCAGCAATCAAAAAAGATAAATGCATGCCATTTGCAGCAATATGGATTATGCTCAGTGAAATAAGTCAGAAGGAAAAAGAAAAATATTGGATAGTTTCACTTATAGGAGGAACACAGGGACACCACACAAGGGATCAGGGGGAAAAAGACAAAAACTAGCAGGCAACCTATAAATCAGAGACATTCAGCAGAGAAAGGGAGGGAGAGGGATAAAAACAGGAGAGGGAAGAGCACAAGAGACTATGGTTATGGTTCACGGTTTCCTGGTGGTGGTAATGTTATGGAGATTACACCTGAGAGGAGAAATCAAACATTGTACAAAAATCAACAACAGTGTAAAAAATATATAAATAAAATTTTAAAAATAATAAAAATGGAGAAAATAAAATCATTCTAGACAGACATTACCTATTTGTTAGAAACTTAAAGGATTTTCACATTTGAAGCCCAAGATATTATTTCATTTACACTAAAGATCTTTTTCTTCTTCATGTTCTATGAATCCAAACCTATTTTTCCTTCAGAAAAATTGATTTTATTGTATTATAGGTGATTAACATCTCTTTATCATTCACTCACTATCCTTGCCAATTTAACTACATTTTCCAAGATTTTCACAAAGAGCAAATGAGGCCAGAAAAGGCCACTGTATTTTCTCTATGGACTTCCCTCATCTTTACACATAGTGAACATGTTCAATACCAAGCACGTTAGAAATAATGACCATCTACTCTCAAGCCTCTAAGTGCTGGAAGGATATGGCAAGATATAATAACAATTTTAACTCCTATGTTATTTTCTTCCATGATCAATTTCTTTGTATTTATCAAGAAGAATTACTCACTAAGCAGCAGCAAAGAAGAAAAAAAGTCTGGGAATCAAGAAAAGTTTTTGGGCCTCCCTGGGGGCACAACCAATTAAGACACAACCTATGAAGCTGTCTGCAGCCTCTGCGGCACAAGTTTGATCCCCAGCTAGGGAGCTACCCACATGGTGCAGCAGACCTCTCCTGATTCACCCACTGCTCCCCTCAGCAGTGTACTTTGGTCAATCTGCCTGTTCTGCTCTCCACTCTGTCTCTGGTGAATCCTTTCACCCACCACACCTCTGGCCTGTGCCCCAGCAAAAATAAATAAATCTTTAAAAAAAAAAAAAAAAAAAAAGTTTTCATCACCTTTTTAATATCTGTTTTTGTCCGGAGACCCCAACCCCTCTGTAATGTGCGAAAAATCTCAACCTCTGGATACTGGCGTTTAGAGAAGCACTGGTTTTGGCAGCGCCCTCCAGCTGGACACACAGTGGGGTGGCACTCATAAAGCAGCATGCGATTGATGCATTCCGAGTCTATTCCACAAGGATTCTCATCAGTAGCTTTACAGTTGCAACGGGGAATTTCTGACAAGTCTGCAGTGAAGATCTGTACTCTGCCAATAGGACGGTTCACCTAGAGAAGTAAAATATATCACAGTACATCAGGCAACTCAACAAGAAGATTCAGGATCTTTATAAAAGGAAGATTTCTTTCTCTTGAAGTTTCATGACAAAGGGCCTCCCCTAGTGGCGCAGTGGTTGAGCGCTGGGCTGCGAAGCTGCCCGCAGCCTCTGCAGCGCCGGTTCGATCCCCGGCCACCAGCGAGGGTCCCACATGGTGCGAAAGACCTCTTCTGCTGCACCCGCTGCTCCCCTCAGCAGTGTATTTTGTCACTCTGCCTGTTCTGTTCCCCTCTTTGGCTCTGGTGAATTCTCTCACCCTCCTGCGCTTCTGACTGTACCCAGTGCTTGTATAAATAAATAAATATTTAAAAAAAAAAGTTTCATGACACATTTTATATGATTTTGAACTACCAAAATTTAGCAGTAGCATATTAGCAAAATAGCTAATATGTGCAAGCAACCCACATGACCATTGACAGATTAATTTTTGAGTTTGTTTTTCCAGCAGTTTTAACTATTTGTAAGGATTGGTATTTTATGATTTCTAGTCTATCAGAGGTCTTCCAAAGATAAAAGGGAAAATTTATTTATTAAAAAAAAAAAAAGAGTATGGGGAATATAAAAATGAAATTTATAATAAAAAAAAAGAGAAAAGAAAAAAAAAGAACAAAACTCATTCTATCTTGTTACTACCAGGTATACAGGTCAACTAGACCCTTTTGTAAGCTTACTGTAATTATGGAATTTTAGTGTTTTTACTTTTCTGTATCTTTTATCATTTTTTCTTTCATCATTACACATCAATAGTTCACAATTATGCCCAAAAAAACTAAGTTAATCAGAACACAGAACAATAATAAAATCAGTCTATTATTACATTAAAAATATAACAATAATATAATCACTGCATTATAATGCACTAATGAAAAAATCACACCTTCATGTATGTATTACTTTTCCAAGGTACTACATCATCTTTCCAAAAAGCCACTAAACATAACATCTTTTATATTCTGCTTTTAGTAGGACTGCTAGATTTAGTAAATTAAAGTCCAAGCTACCCAGTTAAGTCTGTTTTCCAGATAAACAACAAATAGATTTTTAGTTGAAGGATGCCCCATGGACTATCTGGGACATAATTAAATACAAAAGACTAAAGATGGTGGTAAAATTGATTTCTTAGGGGCCTCCCTGGTGGCGCAAGGGTTAAGACGCAACCTATGAAGCAATCCGCAGCCACTGCAGAGGACTGAGTTCAATCTGCATGAGTTCAATTCCTGCCCAGGCAGGGAGCAACCCACATGGCGCAGCAGACCTCTCCTGGCTTGCCCGCTGCTCCCCTCAGCAGTGTGCTTCGGTCAATCTGCCTGTTCTGTTCCCCACTCTGTTTCTGGTGAATCCTCTCAGCCTCGCCCCACTCCTCAGGCCTGTACTACTCAAGCTCTTATATGCATAAATAGATATATCTTTAAAAAAAAATTTTTTTTGATTGCTTAATGAAATCCCGGGCTGTAAGACTTCAGAAATGCAAAAAAATCAATGAGTATACCAACAATCCATTTCTAAAGACAAATATGTATGAATATATGTGGTACTGCCATACAGGAATGACATTATAAACTTTCTGCAACAAAAACCTGGGCAATCTCATTTTGCAAACAAAGCAAATAGTATTCTTTCATGTTTAAGCACCCAAGCTAACTTGACAGTAAGATTTGTAAATGCCTTACTGTAAAGTATCTAATTAATTTGTTCTTGAGTACCTCTACATTTTTACTTCTGTAAATTATTCATTAATAAAATGAATTAAAAATGTAAAAATATACAAAGTGTCTACTGGACCAGAAGATAAATAGAAAGGACTATCTTACCAGGTAGATGAAGATTAAACTGGTCACCTATGAATTCCCCTTGGCAATCCTAGTCATACTGATTACCTAAAGTATATTATCAGCCATTACCAAGAAGACTCATCATACATGTCATTCATATTTTGGTACTGTTTATTATTTTTGATCATGAGTCTTTGGTCCCTTTCAAACAGAAAGATGTTTACTGTCAACATAATCTACCCACTGGTATGAAAAGACAACAGAAAATGAAAGTCAGCTAGAGTTAACAGATTTTGTACTCTATTTTAAAGGGCTGCTAGCATTTATAAAGTGCACACAATGGAGTTCTCACTTTTTTCAAGCTAATACTGCTACTTAAAAGTAACTATGATTGTGTTTCAAATTTTCATGATGAACAGAATGGGAAGAGGACAAGCTACAGGATCTGTCATAGAGATGGGAGTCTCCTGAGGGGTTTTTTCACCTTTATATGCTTATAAGGTGGTGGCTTCTTGTCATTCTTCCGGTCTTCCTGAAGCTGTCTTAGCTCTTTTTGGGCCTTTAACTCCTCAAACCTTGCTGCAGCTTCCTGAAGAGCTAAGAAAACACATAGCACAAGTCACTCAAAAATTTCTGGGTGTTATTTTGCATTCTTTCCCCTTTTAAACTGGGGAAATTCCATGTTTCAAACAAAAATCAACCAACCCTACATGAAAGAATAAAATATAACTTATTTTCAAGTAAATTACAGTCCCCAGAGTAATCAGGTATAGATAGCACTAAGACAAAAAGCATACTCCATTACTAAACCTACCTCAGAGGAAAACATAAAACAAAAACCAAACAGCCAAATGATTTGAAAAACCCACACAGAACATCTCCTAAGGACAACTAGATTACATCGTCTCAGTAAAATCACTGCCTTTAAGTTTAATTCTTTCCTCAGTCCTGAACCTCATTTCCAAAAACATCCTGCCTCCAATGTGCCCAGGTAACATACCCATGGTCCCCTGGAAAAAAAATTCCAAGTTGAAATGTCCTTCTCCTTCTTGCTTATTCATTAAAGCACCTCTCCTACTCTTGTAAGAGTCAACTTATAAATACCAACCTTTCATTTTAATGAAGAACAGATCTTTACTACAGTAACTAATCTGCATCAAAGTCCTATACTTTTTTTTTTGAAGATATATTTATTTATTTACACAAGCACTGGGTACAGTCAGAAGCGCGGGAGGGTGAGAGAATTCACCAGAGCCAGAGCGGGGAGCAGAACAGACAGAAGGACCGAAGTACACTGCTGAGAGGAGCAGTGGGTGCGGCAGGAGGGGTCTGTGTGCCATGTGGGACCCTCGTCGGCAGGCCAGGGATCGAACCAGCGCTGCAGAGGCTGCAGGCAGCTTTGTAGGCCAGCGCGCAACTGCTACACCACCGGGGAAGCCCCAAAGTCCTATACTTTTATATGATTGTAGTTCTGGGCCTCCATGGTAGGGCAGGGAGGTAACCCTGGATAGCTATAGCTATCAAGCTATTGCCAGCCATTGCAGCATGAGTTCCATCCACGGCCAGGGAGTTAAGCGACATGGCACAGCAGACCTTTCCTGTCTTTCCCGCTGCTCCCCTCAGCAGTGTATTTAAGTAGATCCTCCTGTTCTGCTCCCACTGTCTCTGGAGAGTCCTCTCACCCTCCACACTTCTGGCCTAGATCCCAGTTCTTATATGCATAAATAAAATTTTAAAAGTAAATTAAACTTTAATCATTATTCCTTAACTAGGTTAAAATCAGTGAAAAGAATTTCAAGTTTTTCCTCTCTGTGGCTTTCCCCTTGCTGTCAGTTCTAAAAATTTTCCCTCCAATCCATCTTTCCCCCCGCCACCATTTCCCTGTCATCTAGCAGAGTATGTGTTGCCTGGAGTCCTATAAATTGTTCTAAGATCCTTCTTTCCTTCATCCTATTATTTTATTTAGCATGTCTTGCCTAATCTATCTATTAACATTGATGCAGCACCCACCATCTCCTCCACTCCCCTTGTAGCAGTCTTGTTGTCTCTACTAGAAACTACTGATACAGTCATCTCATGGATAGTCCTGGGTGCAGCCTCTCACCGTCTATGGTTTCAACATTCTACCCAGATTAAGATTTCTAAAACTGCTCAGCCCAGTGCTCCTCTAAATTGAATACTTGGAGATTACTAAATCAGCTTGTCAAAGTCAACATGTGCTGTCTTCATGTTACAACACTTTAAATTGCTAACTTCTTCACAGTCAGTATATGGGTTAAGAGTTTGGATTCTGCAGCCCAACTACTAAAGCTTGAAACCTTCCTCATTCTCTTACCAGCAATGGGACCTTACACAAGAAATTTTATGTGCCTCAGTTTCCTCATCTATGAGATAAGGAATAATGGCATCTAACTTAGTTTGCCACAACGACTTAAATCAGAAAACAATATTTAACTAGGGCCCATAAGGGGTTAACTGTTATTATGGTTCATTCTTCAAAGTACATTAGGAAAAAAGTCATTCATAATTTCCAAACTGCCACCCCCAGCTCAGTTATACTTCCTTTTGTTCTGCCACAAAGCTCACCAAATAGTATTTTGACAGCTGGTATCTGTGACCAAATACCCCACAGAAACATCTGTCCCCTGAAGGCAGAGGCACCCAACCAGCCCGGTTAGAGGCATAAAAAAGAACAGAATCCCAAAGCTTCAGCAGACTCAGACCTGTGATAATCCCAACAAGTCAACTTCTTCCTTAGTCTCAGCAGTGGTCAGCTCTGTGTAAGCACAGATGTTGATCATTTGGTCCCTGACCATCTGAGACTACAAAAATTCAAAACCAAAGATCCCACAGTATAAGTGCTTATACATTCCATAAGTGCTTATACAGAACTGTTAGTAAGTCCTATACCTGGTTCCCTAGGGAAGTCTCACTTACTGAGAATGTTCTTGTACCTCACCAAGAAGTTTCACTTGGTAAGAATTCCTCTTAACCTTATCATGCAGACAAAAATCTTACACTTCAGAATGCGAATATATTTAAATAGCAAAAAATACCCAGATTGATTGCTAAAGGAAGAAAGTAATTTTCACTGATGGATAACTATGTGCCCTGCAGGGTTTTTTTTTTTTTTTATTGCACTGAATTCTCAGAGCAACTTTCATTCTCTACATAGTAAGAGAAAACTGAGGCTCAAGATTGACACCACCCTTCCTGGCTTCTAGCTGACCCTACTCCTTCATTGAGAGGACAGTTTATTAAAAAAATTGATTCCAAACATGTATGCTTTGACTTTTACTATCTCATTTTCTCTATAATTTGGGGGTAATTTTATTTCTTCTCAGTGAGCTTTAAGAAAAAAAGTAAAGAAAAAGAAAGAAACCTTCTCGTTACAAACATGGCTCTGCTAGACACTCTAGCCCTTTTGAGCAAACTAGTGTTTACTCTGGGTCACCCTCCCTGCAAAATCCTATAGCTGTAGCCACATGCTGTCCTATACTGCCTCCACAGAGCAGAACACAGCTGCCTGAGCATGTATGAATTCTAACACATGTAATTCTAACACATAACACAACAGATATTCAGGCAAAAAAGGTTTCCTTAAAAACAAAAAAAATACTGTTACCTTTTTTATATGTCCCATCTACTCCTTTGCCCATCTTATCCTTACTGCTCACATCCCCCTCCATGTAGGGAAAGACTCGGGCCTGGTGAGTCCATAGGTAGTCATTAGATCCAAAGAAGAGCACAGGGAACTCGCCCACATCATGTCTCATTTTATCAATATTGGAAGGTACAGCTCGAGGATGGCAGATCTCAGCAGGCCACCACCTGGAAAAAGTGAGAATAAGGTAACCTCAAGAAAGCTGTAAAAGCACTAGGAAAATACTTTTAGAAGGGGAAAAAGGAACAATGACTGTCCATATTAAATTCCTACCATTTATTTAACTACAGAACGAACAAGTAGTATATGCTACAAGCTTGAAAACTCCCACCCACCCAGCCACCCACCCTTGTTTTTATACACATACACACTGCTTTCAACTTAGCTATACTACTAGGAAAAAAATCTATTAAGAGGACTATGATTTGTGACTATAATGTTCACTGCAGTGTCATCTACAAGAATGAAACCTTGGAAACAATCTAAAAGCCCAACATTAAGGGAAATTATATAAATAACTGGTACACTACACAGGCATACCTCATTTTGCATGTTTTGCTTTGTTGTGCTTGTAGCAACTCTCCAATGAGGAGGTCTACCAGTGTCATCTTCCCAACAGCATGTGCTCACTTTGTGTCTCTGTGTCACATTTAATTAACGTCTGTATAATGCTTTATTAGAAATAATGCAATTGCATACTTTAAATAGACCATAACACAGCATAAACATAACTTTTGTTTGTATTGGGAAACCAAAAAAATTGGTGTGAGTTGATTTATCACAATATTTGCTTTATTGTAGTGGCCTGGAATCTAACCTTCAATATCTCTGAAGTATGCCTGTACAATGAAATACTATTTGGCCTTTAAAAAAGTCAATTTTAGTAACTGTTAGACATACAGAATAATGACACCAAGAAACCACTACCATTAACCCCCTGCAAAAAAAAAAAAAAAAAAAGGTGCAGAAAGGAATACAGTTTGGCCTTGGCTATTAAAGCAGAATGTGAATGCACTTCATCATTTAGCTAACCATAGTCAATCTCAGGAATATGAGAGTGAATGAAAAAGTAACTTGCAGGAAAATACAGCAACAGAAATTCCTTAAGATAAAGATCTAAAACACACATGACAAAGGGTAAGAAAACAAATATAATACAACAGTGACCTATGGGGTGAGTTCAGATATGGGCATGAAGGAAGCCTCAAATGTATGAGTAATGCTCTATTTTTTTATTAGGAGGTATATATACCACTTGTTCTTTTTGCTATTTTTCAAAATAAAACCACACATGTTGTGATATTCTTTTGTACGCTCCAAGTTCAATAAAAATAATTTTAAAAAGAAAATGCAAGCGGAGCGAGTTCGGTTGCACCAACACCGGTACATAGTCGCGGACCGGCGTGTCCTTGGACTTAAGGAGCGGGATGTCCGGCTTGGGAGCTCTAACCTTCGTGT
The DNA here is from genome assembly GCF_964194135.1 of Talpa europaea. NCBI lineage: Eukaryota > Metazoa > Chordata > Mammalia > Eulipotyphla > Talpidae > Talpa > Talpa europaea. The sequence continues at coordinate 69,603,534 of NC_140076.1, read as the reverse complement.
CGCCCGCGACAAAAGCGATTTAAAAATGAGTGACATTGAGAAGGGCAAGAAGATTTTTGTTCAAAAGTGTGCCCAGTGCCATCCTGTGGAAAAGGGAGGCAAGCACAAAACTGGGCCAAATCTCCATGGTCTCTTTGGGCGAAAGACAGGTCAGGCCCCTGGATTTTCTTACACAGATGTCAACAAGAACAAAGGCATCACCTGGAAAGAGGACACACTGATGGAGTATTTGGAGAATCCCAAGAAGTACATCCCTGGAACAAAAATGATCTTCGCTGGCATTAAGAAGTAGTCAGAAAGGGCAGAGTTGATAGCTTATCTCAAGAAAGCTACTACTGAGTAATAGTTGGCACTGCCTTATTTATTATAAAGGAAAAATGTCTCATGATGTAGGGTAAAGAAAATGTCAGGCTTTTCTGCCCTTCCGCCATCAAGATAGATGATGGATCCTTGTCCTGAATGCATGCCTGATGGCGGGCACCTGGAATAGGGTGTGGGCATAGGTAGATGGGATTCAGCTGAGTTAAGACTGTGCTTTTAAGGGCGGCGTCACGGGGACGCCAGCAGCAGCAGCAGCAGCAGCAGCAGCAGAGCAGAGCAGCAGTAGAAACCGAAGCAGAAGCCGAGAAGCAGCAGAACGAACGCCAGATAGTCCAGATAGAGTGAAGACTTGCTGGGGGCAGGGAGGCCTGCCAACCTCCCAGCCCCCCAGCCACCACCCCTGCCTGCCATATGCCTGGTGAACCCCAATAAAGGACCTGCAAAACCACTGAGGACTCTGACTCCTCTTTACCCGGTCTGAATGGGATCAGAAAACCTGCTCTGTGTCCAGTCCTGGCCTTTACACATGACTTTTTTGTGTGTACCATATTTAAATTGAGTTCATACACCAGAATTCAGATCATGAATGGCTGATAGAATTTTTTTTGTTTGACAGTCCTGATTTAAATAAGATTGACTTGTGGTTAAATGAATAAGATGTGGTGTTTTGAATTTTGATAGCAGTTACGGTTCGTCAAGTACAGTGATTGTTTCCCTTTCTAAGATCTAATTGTACTTGATTAGTGACTTTTAACTGAGATGGTGAATGCCATCTCCAAATCTGTAAGAAATTGGTTTTATATTTAGATTTTATATAACTGGTTATATTAATATATTTAAATACTGAGAAATTTCCTTTGCTTCTCACATACAGACCAAGACTCATTTGTGTTTCAAGTTGTGTTATTAGCCTAGTAAAGACAAGGGCAGAAGATAAGCTGGCAGTGCCCATTTTATCTTTTTGGTCTTAAGATGCCCGTTTGATTAAAATTTCCTGTACCTAAAATGTTGCCTTTTATTTAATGAAAGGCATTTTAGTTTAATAATATTAAAAAAAAAAGAAAATGCTTCTCACATAGGTAATCTATATGTTCAAATACTTTTTTTTTTAATTAATAAATTTTATTTTTATATTCCCCATACAATTGCAATTGTATGGGGATTTCAAATACTTTTAAAACTCATGCTTGACAAGAGATAGTAGACTTGTAGAATTCTTTACTAAGATACAGTTCAGGATTGTCTCTTAAACAGCTATTCAAAGGTAGATATACTTACAGCACTACCATATATGTGTGATTGGTAATGGTGCTTTTGCCAGCTCATTAACATAGATGTACCATCAGCACAAATGTGTAAGTCATGTGACCATAAGGCTTAAGATAATTAAAACAATCACAGATCATGGAAAAAAAAAAAGAAAATGCAAGACACAAACCTGGGTACAAACTTAAAAGGCCAATTATTTTGAGGGTATATGTACTGGTGTATTTGCAAGTAAATATGCCAAAATGTTGTTATTTTCCTTGTTTGTGAGATTATGGCCTTATTTTCATTAATGAATTTTCTACAGAAAACATGTATTATTCATATATCATAAAACAGAAGTTTTTTTCTTCTATAATAGAAAATTAAATGGAGATACAGGAGAACCTTGCCTCATCAGGAATACAATTTTTTAAAAAGCTAGTAAGCACTGTTTAAGAAACAGAGACTGTAAAGAAAATGAGTACCAAATTCCTTCATGATCACTTACCTGTATCGTCCAACTTTTACCCACACAATTTCCCTGTAATGTGGCTTTTTGCCTGCCTTACAGTCATTGCAATACCAGTTTCCTTCAGGGATATCAATGTTCAGGCATTCACGATGAAAAGCAGCAGGGCAAGAATCACAGCACAGAAGGCTGCCTCCTATGGGAATCAAAAAAATCTGGCACTCAGAATCACAAAGCTTCACAGAAGAACCCAGCTGAAGCAGCTTTTGATGCACTGCTTACCAATTATTTATCTCCCAGTCAAGGGTTTAGTAATTTAATCAGTTACTTGGAAAGACTTTTCTACAATAGTATTCCTTTCCCTCTCCAATATTCTGAACCACATCAGTGCCTGAGGGTTACAGTTACAGCAAGCAAACATGAGATCTTACTGGCAAAATTAGGGCAACGCAAGCACAAGTAAACCTCTGAAAGTCATCTATATGTACACACGTATACATTTCTTCCTCTTCACATAAAAACAATACACTGAATAGACCATCAAAGACATACAATGACCAGAGTAAAAATAGCACATATTTTAACTAATGACAGAAATCCTCTCAAAGAAGGATTTTAGCCTGAAAAAATAATTGGGGTAAAAAAATTCCCAATGAAGACAGGCCAAACAGAGTTAAGAGAAAACAGTGGCAAGTACCTCAGTCTTACAGGGAAGGACATAACAGGCTATGAGCTAAGGGAGAATCTGAGAGGGAGAAAAACCAACAGGATTAGACTGGATAGATAAAAGGGAGGGAAACAGGAGAGCCTGTCTGGTGGCAGTAATGTATAGGCAAGAGGGAGGAAGACACATGAGGGAAAACTATCTGAACCATCAAAAGAAAACACAATAATAAACAAAATAAATAATAATGTCTTCCTGACATTAGGAAGAACAAAAAAATTTTAACATATAGTTGAATCCTCTGAACTGATTGCTTTCAAATTAGAAATTTACCATATTATTAATAAATAAGGGGCCTCCCCGGTGGTGCAGCGGTTGAGCGCTGGGTTGCACAGCTGCCCGCAGCCTCTGCAGTGCCAGTTCGATCCCCGGCTGCTCCCCGGCCACTGGAGGAGGGTCCCACATGGAGTGCAGACCTCTCCTGCCGCCCACTGCTCCCCTCAGCAGTGTACTTCGTCAGTCTGCCTGCTCTGCTCCCCGCTCTGGCTCTGGTGAATTCTCTCACCCTCCCGCGCTTCTGACTGTACCCAGTGCTTATATTAAATAAACAAATAAATAAATAAATAAATAAAATAATAAATAAGTACATAGGTGAAAATATAAGACTCTATTCTTTCCATATCCTCTCACAGTAAGGTAATCTTAAAATAGTAGGATTAGATCTTCTCAGGTTTTTGAGCTTCAGGATCACTTTATACTCTTGAAAAATATGGTAAAGTCCCAAAGAGATTTTTTTTAAAAAAAAATTTACTTTTATGTATTTATGCATAGAAAAACTGGGGTATACTCCAGAGGGGTGGGGGCGGGGTGAGAGAGGATTCACCAGAGAGTGTGGAGCAGAACAGGCAGATACACTGAAATACACTGCTAAGTGGAACAGCAGGTGAGACAGGAGTAGCGGTTAAGACAGAAGAGGTCTGCTGTGCCATATGGGTCACCTCCCTGGATGGGGATCAAACTCAGACTGCAGCAGAGGGACACCCCTCCCTCCACCAGCTTCTGTATGTAATAGGTTAAAAATATACAAATTTGCCAAACAAATCAAACTAAGAAATTGAAAAAATATTAATCTGTGTTTAAATGGCAGTAATACAGCTATCATTTTAATATAACACTTTCATGAACAACTTTTCCAAAATAAAATATTTTTAGTAAGCACAGTGGTTTATATTTTTGCAGATATTTTTAACTTGTTGCAGTATGTTGCTTAGTTGATATACATGAAAGAATCCATGATTTCTCACAAATAGTGGGAAAAGGAGTATTTTAGTACCTTGTTCAATAACTATGTATTTTCTCTCTTTAATACTATACACTGAAACTCCACTGGGTAGACTTTAATTGCAAGGTCAAATATGAAACTAAATCAATAACCCTGTAGGATCACATTAAAATTCATTAATCTACCTTGAAGTTTGAAAGTTAACACATACATATGCACTGGTCATATGAAAAATGTGTTAAGTCATGTGGATCTTTCAATCACTGACCTATTTCATTTTACAATATTTAAATGTCACATTTATTAAACCACCATGATTTTATCAGTAAATACTAGGAAGGTGCTAAGCTCAGTGTAGTAGGTAGCAATTTTCCAAAATTCTCATTTTCACTAAGGTGTTCCAAATTTTATCATTGGCAACAATTTGTCAGGTGCTTTCTTTGAATTTACATTCTCACTTTTATCCATTTTCAAGAAAATGTCTGCCAAATATCCAAGTATGAAGAGTCATAGTTTGTCAGCAATTCTTACAACTATAAATGGTGTTCCATGAACAAGGTAATTCCTGTTCAGATTGCAATTTCATAAGCACATTAACTTAAGATAACCATCAGTATGCAGCAGAACCCCCTTGCATTACACATAATATTAAAGCAACGTTCACTTGAAGATCAAGATTTTAATTTAGGGCCTCCCTGGTGGCGCAACGTGTTAAGACACAACCTATGAAGCTATCCACAGCCACTGCAGCACGAGTTCAATCCCTGGCCAGGGAGCTACCCACATGGCGCAGCAGACCTCTCCTGACTCGCCCGCTGCTCCCCTCAGCAGTGTATTTCAGTAGATCTGCCTGTTCTGCTCCCCACTCTGTCTCTGGTGAATCCTCTCACCCCCACCCCACACCTCCGGCTTGCACCCCAGCTCTTGTATGCATAAATAAAAAAAAAGATTTTAAATTAAAAATAAAATTAATAGTTTATTAAGGACCTTTTTTATAAAAGGGTATTCTTTTTTTCCCCTCCCCTTTGGATTTTTCCCATTTTTATTTATTCATTTTTTAATATTTTATTTCATATAATTCTTACATCATTTTTCATTTTTGCACCATGTATGCATTTTCATTTTGGTTATGTTCCCCATACAATTGCACACCCCCCCCGTATTTTGACCCTAATCCTTCCTCTCCCCGCACCCCCCGCCCCCGTAGTATGTCTCTGGTTTATAGTTGCTTGTTGATTTTGATTTTTACTTTGTATTAATTAGTCTTTTTCGTGGTCCCTTATTTAGGTTTTCTGAATTCCTGTTATGAGTGAGACCATCCAGTATTTTTCTTTTTTTTTCTGACTTATTTCGCTGAGCACGATCCCATCTAGCTCCATCCATGTTGCTGCAAACTGCATGTGTTTAATCTTTAAAAAAGGGTATTCTTATGTGAAATTTCAAGTATTAGGTGATACAGTGGAGCCCTCACAGTGATTTGTGCTGAGGTGCCATCAGTTTTTCTAACAATTGGTTTTGTGGCATTAGTGCATGTGTCAACAAAATAAAAATGGAAGTGACATTATTGGTATTATTATGAAAAGAAAAACAGTCTCGGTAAAGACCCTAAAAGGGTCTCCCATTGTCCTGCTCCCTTCCTAGGGTTTCATGGACTAGACATTGAGAGTTGATGCTATAGCTACTATGTTTCCTTGGGAATGAGCTATTAATGAGGATTTACTAATAGACAGTTTTTCAGCATCCAACCGATCCCACAAGTAAGGACTGCCATCATTCAGGCATCTCTCTTCAAACTATCTCATTTTATCCCAACCTAGAATCAAAAACAGTCTAATGTTGAAACTGTTTCACCTTCCCATGTTCAAGAAACAGAAAGTTATTGGAGCCTGAAGTTCAGCATCTCAGATACCTATTTTCATTCTAAAAGTAGAATGAGAGACTGTTAGATTTAAATGCTATAAATACCACACTTTATTTTCTTTGTAACAGATAGGTGGTACAATAAATAGGCAACAGTGTTTACTGCAAGACAGTTTTATAATGAGCAAATATTATTAGAACGAAAAGAATGTACAGTAACATAAAATTTCATATAGGATGATCACAACACTAATATATCTAAAACCAAAAACAGCATAGTCCTGAATATAGTGGAGCAATATCCATAATGGTATTAGCATTAGAATAAGAACATGTAGCCTAAACATTTGTAGGAAGCCAACATGTACCTCGAGCAGAGGTGAATGACAAATAACCTAAAGCGGAGAATTATAGCACATATTGGTACTTCTCAGAAGTTCAGTCAAATGACAAAAATTGAAATAAGGAATTCAGAACTAATTTCCCATAGTAAATGGACTGGCAATTAATGTGTACTATATCCTCCACTTAACAGCAAAAATCAGGCTATGAGAAATGGGAGGAAAGAAGAAAGAAAATGGCAAGAGTCTCTGCTCAAAAGAAGTATGTTTTAAGTTCAAAGAAAAAAAAATATGAATCTATTTTTCTTCCAGTTTAGAAGACTTTTTTTTTTTTTTTGGACCCTCGCCGGTGGCCGGGGATTGAACCGGTGCTACAGAGGCTGCGGACAGCCTCGCAGCCCAGCTCACCAGAGGAGGCCCCAGTTTAGAAGACTTTTTAGGAACTAATATTCTTTACAATTCAGAAATATTTAACAGAAGTTCGTAAGTCCTTTCACTTTCCTTGTGCTTTTCCCCCTTAAATTCAAATAAAATGGGTTATAAAGTACCACAATTATACAAGAATACCATCTTACAGAATAGTTTCTATCCTGGTATCTATCTTTCCTATTTATATGCACAGATGTCTACAATAATATCACTTCAATATTGTTTTACGTCTATTCATGCATACGAGAACTGGGGTGCAGGCCAGAGGCGTGGGGGGTGAGAGGATCACCAGAGACACAGTGGGGAGCAGAACAGGTAGATCTACTGAAATATACTGCTGAAGGGAGCAGTGGGTGAGACAGAAGAGGTCAGCTACACCATGAGGGTTAGTTCCCTGGCCAGGGATCAAACTCATGCCGCAGTGGCTGGCAGGATAGCCTGATAGCACTGAGACTTAACCACTGTGCCACCAAGGAGGCCCCTCACTTTAATATTAAGCAATGTTCTAATTTGATGGGGCGATTTTGAGTTTGTTATTTATTTCTTAACCTCCAGTTTCTCCCCCCATCTTTATTGAGATACAAGTGACATACAATATTGTGTCAGTTTAAAGTTGTGTGATAAAATGACTTGATATATAAGGTTTAAGTAACACATCCAACATCTCAGTCATAAATTTTTTTGTGTGATGAGAACTTTTTGAAAGATCTAGTATCTTAGCAACTTTAAAATATACAATACAGTATTGTGAACTAATCGCAATACTACACATTACATCCCCCAAAACTTTTTCATCTACATGACTGGAATATACATTTATTTTTTGACTTTGACTACATTTGCCCATTTCCCAAGCATGATTTTGCTTTTTTTCTCTTTTTCTTAATGCTTCATTTATTTTTTTTAATAAAAATCAAATCATTATTTAAACCGACAAAAATAAAAGCCCTCCCTATTGAGGGGAAGTTCTACTCTTATGTATTAATTTCCTAAAATTACATCATTTCCTAAAATTACTTCTACCAGCAATCTGAAAAAAACTCCTTTTACTGCATTTAATCTCTTTTTTGACTATTCATATACCAAGAAGTCATGTCTTACCTTCGGAGCATACAAAACACCAGCTAACATTAACATGTTCATGGTTTCGGCAGCCCCTCCTAGGGGTAAAGTGATTAGGGCAGATGATACTATTAGACGCAAGGATCTTCGACCCAGCAGCCAAGCAAAAGTCATTGGCATGGTACGCCACAGGGCAGCGGACACAGCGCATCAGACGACCTAAACATATGAGGCAAGAAAGCCGGGAAGGAACAAAAGAAAAACAGATTAAATGTTAAAAAAAAAAAAGGGAGTTATTCATTTTCTCATACTGAGAAAATGTCACAAATAGAAGGCAGCACTACTAGGACCAGGGATCTTAAACCCCCAATTCACTTATGGTACTTATCACATAATTCTCCCATCCAAGCTATGAAAAGCAGAGGTAAGAGCTGTGTGGTATGTCACCACTGTAGGAAGGCACAACTGTAAGCCTTACAAAGAAATGTCCTATTTAAAATCATAACCCTGACCCCTAGCAAAGTCAGACACAATTGCAGAATGGCATGTGCATGTGCATGTACTATCAGAAAAAAGGGCCAACTGGGAGGAACGCTAATGCATACAGGTACCTTTGGCTTCCTGTTCCTCCATGATGCTAAAAGCCTTTCAGGTAAATGAACCTCGTACAGAGCAAAACATCCTTAAACATACTCTGACAACTTAAAATCATTACCAAAACAGCCAAACAATAACTGAAAAGGGGAAAGTAGCTGATGGTTAAACTGTAATTTTGAATAAGGAAATTAAATTACTGTACTTAGATTAATGAGATATATAGGGCCCAAAAATCATTTTACAAAAGTCTGATTAAAAGAAAAGTCATAAAAGAAAAGTCAGTACTACTAATTTTTTCTTTCTCAATACCTGTGGGTAGAACTGGAGGTTCTTTCCCACACAAGCATTTAACAATACAGACATAATATTTGGCTTTTAGGTAAATCAGTGAGAGATACACTATTATTGAACAGAAAGAAACTATTTTCCCAATGAGAACAGATTTTAAATTTTGAGTTTACTTACGTACATAGAAAGTTTAGAAACTCGAACTTTCAACCTAGTCATGAATCAGAAGTTTTCAGGATAGGAGTTTTAAAAAACCAACTCTAAGACAAAAAACTAAATTCTTCCCTACGAGCATGTCCAAATGATATCACATCTGACAACCACAGATGTAAGAGCCCACAAGAGAAGAATAAACTTTGTTCCTCTAATAGAGTAAGGCAAGGAAAACGTATAGCAGAAGACAGAAGAATTTTAAAACTGTCACACAATTCTATACTCCATAAAAACAATGATGACTGCTGAACTTGTCAACTACTCTCCTCTCTCACATACATGCTGATAACAGTCAGAGAGGCCTTGAGGAGACACACAATTATATCGCATCTGTAAACACCTATTGCCAGTGAAATTGAAATTCTACAGTGAGACTGGTCCCCAAGAAAAAACCATACCTTTAGATGCAGAAACGCTGGCTGGATTAGCAGCATGACAGGTTATACAAATGTGGAGGGAACACCGGAAACCCTTGTTCTGCATGACAGTAGGTGGGTACTTCTGGACACATTCTTCATGGTAAAACTTTCCACACAAGGGCAAAAGGCACCTTTTTACATTTTCCCCACTCTGCTTACATACAAAACAGGTATGGATTCCTGGGAAACAGAGAGAAGGTTACAAATTTATACCAATTTAAGAACTCACAAATGTTCACCATTAAGTAAAAGGAGAGTACACAATTCTGGAACCAACTTGGAGGTGGTGCTATTTTTCCCAAACCATAAATCAACTCTTTCAACACCAGCTGGGTGTTCTACAATTCTGACACTATCTACCCTGGAGAAAGCATCGGATCCACAGGTTAGGGGCCCTGTCCTACACAACTGCTTCCCCCTCACCCACCCCACCTCAGACACCAGTCAAAATTCCAGGTGTTCTAACCCACTGACTACACTTCAGAGATTCCCATAATCCCCTCCCTGAGTTTGACTGATAGGCTAGAATATCTCACAGAACTCAAGAGAACCATTTTACTCAGTAGATCACCAGTTTATTGTAAAAGCATGTAACTATGTAAGAGCCAGATGGAAGAAGTACACAAGACAAGATATGAGAGAAGAGCATGAGGAGTCCATGCCCTCTGGGCATGCCGTTTTCCCTGAATATCCATCCATGTATTCAATTACTAAGAAGCTCTCTGAACCCCACCCTTTTGAGTTTTTATGGAAGCCTCCTCACATGGCTGATTAAATTATAGACCACAAGTAGTTAGTTCAACTACAAAGCTCTTTTCCCTCCTGGGAAGTTGAGGTGGGGCAATGAGGTACTGAAAGTTACAACCCCCTAATCAAAGGTTTGATTTTCCAGGCAACCAGGCCCCATTCTCAGGGGTTGTGGCAGATCCAAAAGTTGCTTCATTAACATAACAAAACACAAACAAAGGACATCTCTATTACTCTCATCACTCAGTAAATTTTAAGGGTTTAAGAGTTCTGTCAGAAATGAACAAAGACCAAATATATATTTCTTATAAGTCACAGTATCACAGAAAGGAACTGCTTAATAGGTTGATCAGGCTGACGACATGAACCCATTAAACAATTATAATATCACTATTAAGTGGGAAACTATGATAACACAAGTTTGCTGATGCATTGAGAAGTACACAAACCTACAAAGTATTCTTGTCAAAAGAAAATAACCTGACATTAATCCAGTCTCTAGATATAACAAATTTCTAGGAATCATGAAGGATAGAAAAACAAGTTAAAGGATTCAATCAAGCAAATTTACAATGAGGACAATTTAGCAGGACAAATAACCATTGTCTCAACAAAATAAATGACATTAAAAAAAAATAGGGGGCCTCCCCTGGTGGCGCAGGTGATTGAGCACAGAGCTGTGAAGCTGTTCGCAGCCTCTGCAGCACCAGTTTGATCCCGGCTGGCCAGCCAGCGAGGGTCCCACATGGCGCAGCAGACCTCTCCCATCTCTCCCACTGCTCCCCTCAGCAATGTATTTTGTCAGTCTGCCTGTTCTGGTCCCCGCTCTGTCTCTGGTGAATCCTCTCACCCTCCTGCACATCTGGCCTGTACCCTGGTTCTTGTATAAATAAATAAATCTTAAAAAAAAAATAAAAATAGGTTGAGGAAGGTGGTAGTGTAGATTAAAATCATCTTGAAAGACTTATCAAGAACTACAATTCAGAAAGCTTATTTTAATCTTGATTTAAAATATTATAAAACAATTTTTAAAACAAACAGGAAAATCAGAAAATGGCCTGGAGAAGTAGATGACACTAATTTTGCTACTCTTTGAATATATATTTTTAGAAGCTGCATCTTTTGGAACAAAAACATTTTGAAATACACAAGCAAAATGAAGCAAAGCTAATACTGAGGCTAAATGATGAATATACGGACACTCTACACCGTTCTTTCTTCTTTTGCATGTCTGGGGATTTCTGTAATAAAAAAGTTTAATTTGGGAAAATAAAATCTTCCCTTCTCTGAGACGCAATACAATGTAAGGGAAAGAATCCAAACTTCAAAGATAGACAGACCTGAAGAGACAGACACTCTGGCATGTGCTGAAAATAGGAGCTCATGAAAATAACCTACCTCATCTACAAACTGTGAAATCACCCAGCTTATAACCAGTGGCTGGTAAACTATTTAGGCAGTGTCCTTGGCAAGTTTTAATGCCCCTGGCTGCCCTGTATCAAGCTGATAACAATTTTAAGAAAAAATTTAAAATACATATGTGGGAAGAAGTAAACTACTGCCTAATTCTGAATAATTGGCACCCAACATTAAACTAGAGTAACCTAGATTATGGTAGGAAAATATGGTTAGTCACATTTTTAAGAAATGACTCCTTTATTCTCCTTACTCTATTCATTTTTACTAAATCTAGGATAAAATTTCCTATCCTAAGAATGAGTAAACTCTTTACCTCACATCCGTCATTCAAAATAAACATAGGCCTAATGTGAAACCCAAACCAGTAATTTTTCACAACAAATTCTTTGTGATACTGGCTTAACAAAGGTTTCTTAGATATGACACCAAAACAAAGTCCATGAAAAAAGATCAAACTGATGTAACAAACTTCATGAAAATTAAAAACTTCTGCTCCTTAAAAGAAAATGAAAAAAAAGTCACACAAAATGGAACAATAATTTGAAAAGCATATGTATAATAAATGACTTGTATTTGTATCCAGATGAGATATATATATAAATAAGTTTTATTTATTTACGCAAGAACCGGGGTACAGGCCAGATGTGTGGGAGGGTGAGAGGATTCACCAGAGACAGAGTGGCAAACAGAACAGGCAGGCTGACTGAAATACACTGCTGAGGGGAGCAGTGGGCAAGACAGGAGAGCTCTGCCACGCCATGTGGGTTGCTCTGCGGCTGGCAGGGATTGAACCGGCACTGCAGAGGCTGTGGACAGCTTCACAGCACTGCTCAGCCACCTGAACCACCATGGAGGCCCTCCAGATGATATATAAAGAACTCTTTTTTGAAACTCAACAATATATAAACAATCTAATCAAAATTTTTGAAAAATCTGGAGATACTTCATTAAAGAAGATGGCAAATAAACACATGAGCGATGTGCAATAGGTATAGTACTAATGGGACTGCAAAATGGTAAAAACACTTTGAAAAACAATTTGGAGGTTTCTTTGAAGTTAAACATACACCTACCATAGGATGTAGTCATTCTACCCTTAGGTATTTACACAAGAAAAGAAAATGGGCCCATGCAAAGACTTGAATATTCATAGCAGTTTTATTTATAATGGTCCAACTTCAGAACAACCCAAATGTTTGTCAGTAGATGAACAAATAAGCAAAGTGAATTATATATCCACATCATGGAACAAAACCCAGAAATCAAATATAGACATCTGCAACACTGTTGAATTCAAAAAGCTATGCTAAGTGATTGTTTTCACAGGTGTATACACATATGCACACATCAAAACTGATAAAATTTTATACTTTGAGCAGTTTACTATCATTTACACTTCAAACAAAGCTGCTTTAAACAAGATTATGAGCCTCAAAAATCTTATGCTGACCTAGATACAAAAACGTTCATATGCTCTGATTCTATTTTATAAAATTTTAAACAAGATAAATCTAATATGTTGTAACAGAAAGCAGTCACAACTTGAAACTGACGATGGGGTTGAGGTGTGTAAGTACTGAAGGAGTGAACACTTCTAAAAGTTCTTAGTGAACTTTCTGGAGCTAAGGAAAAGTTCTAAATTTTTACTATGGTTGCTGATACATGAATAGAAAAATTTTACCAAAACATACATTTAAATGGGTCCACTTTATAGTAACTAACTATATTTCAATAAAGTTGATTTCTTTAAAAATAGATTTTATCTTAAATTAACATATTTAGAGAATATTAATTCATAATAAAGAACAGCAAAACCAGATCACTGGCACAAAAGGCAAGATTTTTCTAAGATTAAGAGAAATATAAACCTAAAATTTTTCCCCTAAATTTCATTTACAGTGCTGGAGATGCCACAATTTCCCATAACTATCAAAAGTCAATTATGAAGGAGGTGAAGTAACCCCACAAATATCTTCCAGCTCTTGCTTCCCATGCCCCTAAAAGTGACAGCGGGAGGAGTAAATGACTCAATCTGACATGGTCATCATAGACACCAGTGAATTCTCTCATCTCCCACAGAGACTACTCTAAATCTATATCCTTCCCTCAAAGTTAGAAACTGCTTTTCTCTTATTTTCACCTAATCAAGAAAAAAACTTCAGCTTCCTTGTTCTGTTTTATAATTCAATGGTTAATTCCCATCTGACCTTATTGTCTCTCTAACTGTAACTGTCTCTCTAACTGTAGTTCATTAGTTATGCATTTTCTCCTTCAGCACTTCATTTCCCTACACAACGGTTACTCTTCATTCTACATTGAAGATGTTTTCCTCTTGACGCTGTAAAATCCTCCCTTCAGCTACTGACCTCTTTTCTGTTGAAGTCTAGTTATTGGAAGAAATTATGTATATTTCTACCTATTCACTCTTAAACCTGGTTAAGTGTGGCACACTCTGGTAAAAAGTCAAGCATTTTCTCACTGCTGCTTTTTTATTTCAGAAACTCCTTGGTCTCTTTATTACACCTGCCCCTGCTGATGACATTCCATTCCTATGGGCTTCAGACATCCCTTGACTAACTCCTTACCTTGCATGTTCCCCTTTAAGTGGATATCTCCAGGTACAACAGAAGGCTCTAATCTCACTCTACAGATGCTGCTTCTTTGGGCAGCATCATCCAAACCCATGGTTTAATGAGCACAAAACATACCTTCAGCCAGCATTCCTGCACTACTTAAATGTCCTAACATCCACATTTAATGTCAAAATAATAATAATCTCCTTTAGCACCGCTGGTGAGTTACTTTACAGGCTGAGCTCATTCGATCACTTCCAGTTTCTGACCCAATTTGTACAATATAATTCTGCCCAAAATATCTTTCTTCTTTTAGTAAACAGTTTTATTGATGTATGACATACACACAGAAAAGTGCACACACCCCAAATAAAGTTCATGACCAGCATTCACATTGTCACTACCAATGCCCCTTCTCCTGAAAATATCTTGAATTCTAAACACAATGACCTATGCTTCCTATTCTCCAAATTATTTGATACTTCCATTACTGGAACTTATGTCCTTTCCCTCCTCACACCAATTTCTATTTTTCTCTTGAAGTGAAACTCAGATATCTTTCTCTGTGGCAGTGGCTCATCTTTATTCATGTTTTTTTTTTTTGTTTAAGATCAAGTTTATTAACTTATGCATACAAGAACTGGAGTAGGCCAGAGGTATGGGGGGAGGAGGGGTGAGAGGATTCAACAGAGACAGAGTGAAGAGCAGAACAGGCAAATCTACTGAAATACACTGCTGTGGGAAGCAGCAGGTGAAAGACAGGAGAGGTCTGCTTGTGCCATGCAGGGTAGCTCTCTGAGTGGGGATCAAACCCATGCTGCATTTGCTGGCAATAGCTTGATAGTGCTGAGACTGAACTCCTTGTGCCACCAGGGAGGCCCTCACATGGTACTTTAAATGTATCACTACAACACTTTTTGCACTACATTATGCTACATACTCATTTTTCACTAGATACACTTTTCTGAGGACAAAGACTACAGAACATTTATCTCTGTGACTGTACTACACAAGACTCTCTCTCCAATGTCTTTTTCCTGACAAACTTAAAACTCAAATCTTCTTTGAAGAGTCTTTCACACACACACACACACACACACACACACACACACACACACACTCTCTCTCTCTCTCATTACCTGTGCGACATTCATTGCAGATAAATTTTCCTCTGGGCATCTCAGTTAATCCAAGGCACTCCAGGTGGAAAGCCCCACAGCACTGAGCCTCACATAACAGCAGTTCACCCAATTTCTCACAGTTCTGTTAAGAGAAAGAAAAGAGATCTATCTACAGAAAAGGGTCTTGCAGATCTGGAGCAGAAGGCCTTCATGAAGACAATGATTAAAAGCAGCTTTGCCAGAACCAAGTAATCCCACCATCCATTCAGCCAATAATACTTAAATGAGTGCTTCCTCTATGGCAGATTCCACAAGGTTCCTGATTCTCATAGTCTTACAGTCTAAGAATACTTAGAATACTAAGAATACTTGTATTGTCATACAAGTAAATGATTTAACAAACAGAATAGATACCAGATGATGATAAGCATTGGGTAGAAATTCAAATAGCTACTTTGGATTGGGTGATTAAGAATGGCCTCTCAGTTCTTACACAAGGGACTACAGTGATGGTGCACAGGTTAATTGGTGGTGGGAATTTTGCGGGGACTACACCTGAGAGGAGAAAGCATGCATTACACAAAAAGGAAGAATGATGTAAAATATATATAAAATTAAACTAAAAAAAAAAAACAAAAATATGCCTCTCAGACTGTTCTCTAAATGACATGTAACCTGAAAGAAGGACCAGAAAGGCAGCAAATACAGAAAGTCCACAGATAAGAAAAACCACAGCACATTTGAAAATCATAAGTCAATGTTACTGGACTAAAGTGGACAAAAACTTAGCAATCGGAAGTTGAGGCAAGGGTCTGATTGTATGGCCTAATAGATGATGGTATGGAATTCCCAGTTTTATTCTAGTTGCAAAGGAATACCACCATTAGATAGCTTTATGAAAGGAAGACTGAAATCAAGTGTTCATTTAAAAACAGATCCCTCTGACTGCTACATGAAACAGTAGCCAAGAGAGATAGTCAATGGTTCAAGCAAGAGATACTGGCCACCTGCACTTAAGTCATAGTAAGTCCTGAAAGAGCTCAAATCTAGGTTTGAACAATCCTTGAGATGTCTAAAACCATATCAGACAACACCTTTCTGAAATGATCTTATATAATACAGTGTCACTTAAGATAGGACCTTAGGAAGTAAATGACTGTCACTGTGAAAATGCTACAAGATTTATCAAAACTCTGTAAATTCCTAACATTTATTATCTAATATCCTAACTTGTTTCTCCATAGTGATTACCAGAAAAGTATTAAAAATGAAAGTCTTTTCTGTAAGACAAAAAAGGAAAAAGGTGATGAGACAATACTACTGTCTTCAGGAGCCTAAAGATCCTTATCTTGGCCACTTAATATCAAAGCTAAAATAACAAATAAATAGGAAAACTTTAGGGGTAAAAGGTCAGAGGCAGCAAAGTCTTGAATCATTAGCCCATGGTCTGAGCAAGTCTCATGTTTGGCTCTCCTTTTATCCACTGTTCACACAAAATATTAATAAATACCACAAATGTTATGTATTGTTTTGTGGAATCAGATTGCCAGTGACATCAGCTTTGACATACAATACAGCTTTGATATCACTTAACTAGGAAAACTTCAATTATAGTATATATCAAAGAATGAAATTTTCAAATTAACCAAATGTTATGGACTAAACCCTTTAACTGGGATCACCATGTAATTCATTTTTCAAACTGGGACACTTGAAAATGAAAGGAGCTGTTACTGGTAAGTTCTGCAAAGAAAACAGATCTAAACAAAGACAGGCCCAAATAAATCAGGAACACAAGGTCACCACACTTTTTTTAATCCTTGAGCTGGCTGAATATGATTACATTAAAAAACTGAGTTAAAATTATTTTGGTCATAATAACTTCTATGCGGGGGGTTAATTTTATTAGCTGCCTTATTTAAAAGAAATTAATAATATCTTCATCTTTTTATATGGCATTTTTAAAGAATTTGCAAATGTAAATTAAGAATATAAAGGAAAACATGACCAAAGCATCCATTTAATTGATTCTACTCCAAAGTCACATAAAGGCTCTTTAACAATAAGTGGAGTCACTTCTCACAGAGAAGCAACACAACATAGTGATTAAGACTCCAAACCCAAATTACCAGGGCTTGAACCCTGGATTTGTTGTGTGACTACTACCAAGCTATTTTACCTCTCTGTGCCTTAGTTTCTTCATCCATAAAATAAAGATAATGGTAACCCACTTTATGAAATAGCTATAAAGAATAAATGATGTCATATTTATAAAGTAATTGAGAATTGCCTGAGACACAGTAAATACTGGACCTTTATTAAGTGAACAGAAAAACAAAAGTAATGATTCTCTAAAGCCACTAGTTCAAAGCAATAAAAAAATCTCAAAGCAAAAGTTACCTTCTAACAACTTAGAAATTCAAAGATTTTGATACCATGAAAGGCAGAGGAAAAAAGATCTCTGCAAAACCACAAATTTCAATTTCAGACCAGCAATAAGGACAGGTGGTTTACCAACGCTAAATATTTCATTCTCTTTCTCTTTTTGTAAAGAGGGAGAAGAGTTAAGAGCTTAAAGGGAAGTAACTCCACTAGAATCATCCAAGAGAATTTTTATCCTAACCATGATTAAGTCATGAAGAATATGAGAGGGATCCTCTTATAAGATAAGCATGCAATCAAAATAAAAGTGGACAAACAGTATCTACCTGACAAACATTCTCCTTGAGTGCAGCTCCTCCACCTCTTTCTCCCTGCAGTTTTTTAGATGCTGGCATCCCAGGGTCGTGCTCCACACCCTCCTCAATCGTATCCTTGGGGCTTGCAGCAGTCCTGTGTGGCATCAGTTCTCCCTTGCAGAGAAAAAAATAATATCCCATATCTGTATTATTCATGTCTCCTTCATCTGACCCCCTCCCTCTGGGCTGCTATTTGTCTAGTCATTAAGCACTTACAGATGTTCAGCCAATCACGCGGGCGGACTGCATGCAATGTTAGTTCTAACCCTGCTGTGATTGGGCGGGTAGTGGGCGCCTCATGCCCTGCCACTAACTGCTCTGAGGCTGTTCCACTGGAACTTTTTGAGCTGTTCCATTTTAAGGTTTCACTAAGGGAGAGAAAACATTCTTAAGTTTATTTGATTACTTATTTATCCTTCCAAGATCAGTGTTTCCTAAATAATGCCCACCTTGGGCATTCTATTGTCCTGGAAAGAACACTCTATATTATAATGTATGATGATCTAACCTGTTCTAATTCTCTTTTAATCTGAGTTGGAAAGTTAAACATAGCACCAATGACTATACTGATGCTCTGCAAGGAAATCGTTTTATATCTATCTATCCTACAAGTCAATGTTTACAAACATTATTCTAAGGAATTGATATTAAGAAAAAAGCAAATGAGTTTTACCCCTTATTGCAGCAGTCTCAACTTTTAAAGGGCAATATCCAAATTCATTCAGGTCCTATGATTAACTTGATATTGTACTCATCTGACATCTACAGCATAGGGTATGATCTTTTAAAAAGGTCATACTGTACAGTTGTCATATGTACCTAATTTTTACTAGGATCAGGATCTCCTTTTCCTCTAGCTATTAGCCATTTACATAGAAGACTTTCCTTAAGTAAACTCAAGGGGAAGAGGGATGCAGTCTCTATTGTGAAAAATAGCTTTGCTTTGGAAGGTCAAAAGATGAGGAACTGAGTAATACCTCTGAACTTGGCGTTTCTTTTGAGGAGCTGTCATTTTTCACTTTCTTACAGTGCACCTTGGCTGTACCGTGCCTCTGTCGTTTTCGCTTCCTCGGTTTATCAAACATCTTGGTAGTGCCTATGACAGGAAAATAGGTGTTATCTGCTGCCTAATCACACACATATGACTAGGAATTCTATTTAATTCTTCAATTAAATAGAATCGTGGGGTGTTAGAGTAAAAAAACAACTTTAAAACCTATGTAATTCTCTAACTTTGCATACAGGGAAAACGGGTACAGGGAAAAAAGAGACTTACCCATGACTATGTGACTAGTTGGAGAAATAGCTAAATAATTATAAATTCTGCCTCACACAGATACTACTAAATGTACAGGTTATTTCATTTCATTTTATATAACTGAAATGACAGACTATAGGTGGGGAAGGAATGCACTTAGTAGTCAGGAAAAAACACTAAAACTTGGCCTCCAATATTAACAGTAAACTAACTACCTCATTTAAGGATTAAGGTGAAAGTCGAAATATGTATGATTTGGTTTAACGGGGAAGAGGGGAGAAAGAACCCCCCAATATATTTAGTGGCTTAAAGGATATTCATGTAGTGGTAGTATAACCTTGAACATCCAACAATATAAAATAAATTAAGTGGCTTAATATGGCATATTTAGTTACTGAAATTCCAGTCTCTTTTTCTATGATAAATATTTCAACTTAATGTTCCAGAATATTTAGTCAATGTATTAACATGGAGACTGGACATTAAAAGACTGTCGTAATGGTCGCTTCCAGGACTGCCTGATCAAGATAGAAATGCTCTGCTATCAAAGCTGCTGACAATCTATGACTACAGATAGAGTTAATAACATGGCAGAATAAAGTTTCAAAATTCTCCCAAACTAAAACATTTAGGTGAAATTTACAAGGGATAAAGGGCAGGCTTCAGGTTTTACAAAAAAATGAATATACAAAAATATTTTGCATTTTTATTTAAGTATTTTTTTAATTAAGCAAAGCAAGCAAATATAATGGAATTAAAATTGTGCACAAAGTTAAAATAAGCTACCATGTTGCTAGGTTTACTTGCTGGAAAACTTAATCATGGGTCACATTAAAAGAAGTGTGTAAGATATAAAATACAATCTCCTCATGAGAACTTTTGCAGTACATCTAATGCAGAGTGCTCAAATCTGGATTAATATTTCCGTAATGACGCAAATCAATAAACACCATGGCAAACAAATGATCAAAGGGTAGAAAGAACTGGCATGAAAAAAATCTGGGATGGATAACAGGACATTATTGTGGTCATGAATTTGGTCAGATCTGGATTCAGTTTCTCAACTCTGCTACCTCTTTCATCTTCAGGTTTTATCTATAGAAAAGAATAATTTGGATAATATCCTAACACTCTATAATGCTTTAGACAGATCAGAGATAATAGTCCTTAAAGAAAGAAACCGACAGAGTAGATGCTCAAATCAGGATTATTAAATCTGTTACTGAGTAAAGGCCCATCCCTCATGGCAGAACAACCAGACCACCCAGCAGAAGTTCAGGAGACAAATTCCATCTTAATATAGAAGATTCCCAAGCCTTTAAGAAGCAATCACAATGGAATAGGCTCAAGTGTAAACTCTTTTTGAAGAATACACCCATTGACCAAAGGTTATAAATGTGATTAAAGAAGCTAAGACTATATGTAATTAAATGATTTATAATTTCTTTCTCAATACAGATTGCTTGTTTTCTCTCCTAGAAATAAAAATTGAATTACAGCCAAGAAAGTGCAGTCTGGAGATAATGTAGTCTGGAGAATTATCTAATATGAAAATCAAGGCGCTGATCTTCTAGTATGCCCAACATTTCCTTACTCATATATAATTCTAATTCCGCTTAACTAAATTCACCATAACAGTGAAAGTGACAGTATCATTTGTTAGTGTAACATGCAGTTTTAGGAAGCATATTCCAAGTTCTAAGCCTTCTTTAGAACTTAGAACCTTACTGGTCTTGCTTATGTACTTAGAACTTTTTTTAGTTAACTGACAAGTTGTTTCACACTTATTTTTGCATTTCATCTTTTTTTTTTTTTTAAAGATTTATTTATTTATTTATATAAGCACTGGGTAGAGTCAGAAGCGCGGGAGGGTAAGAGAATTCAGCAGAGCCAGAGTGGGGAACAGAACAGGCAGATGGACCGAAATACACTGCTGAGGGGAGCAGCGGGCGCAGCAGGAGAGGTCTGTGCGCCATGTGGGACCCTCGCCGGGCGGCTGGATATCAAACAGGCACTGCAGAGGCTGCAGGCAGCTTTGCAGCCCAGCGCTCAACCGCTGCGCCACCAGGGGAGGCCCACATTTCACTTTTTAAAACACAAAAATACTCACCTCCACCAAACTCTTTAGTATGAGATACAGCACATGATTCAGTAATGTCATTCTCCAAGCGACCAGACTCGTAACACTACAAATAAATAAAATACAATGCGGTTTACAAAGGAATGGAAAATAAACCCTTTACATTACATGCCTCAAACTAAACTGTCTATAGCCAAAGATATAGCATCCTGGATGTTTTTGACAATTAAAAGAACAGCATGCTTACAAAAAAGGATTCAACAGAAATTTCCTGGGGAAAGGCAACAGATTAAAAAAATTTTTTTAAAAAGTTCCAAATGTATGACTGCCACATACGCAGTGAAATAAAAAAAAAAAAAAATAAAGGCAATACTCACAAAGTAAAAAAGTATAAGGATGCTATTTTGATTGAAGTGGGAGAGAAAGGAGTGTGTGTATGTATATATATATATATATATATAAATTCACTGAGATGGTGAATTTTTTTGAGTATATATATACACTCAAAAAAATTCACCATCTCAGTTCCATGTCCACATCACCTAAATTTACTAGTTCCTTAACTAAATTTACAGCCATTACATTTTACACTGACTTATTTACTTGATTATTTCTAAATACTGAAAATTTTTGAGTCATCAAATGTCTGTCTAATTTAAATAACTGTAGTTAATAGAAAATAAAGCAACATTAAAGTCATAAAACACTTAAATACGTTAAGAGTAATTCATACACATTTTACTGTCCCTACTTTTAAATTCCTGTAGAAATTAATTCCATCCAAGAAAATACCTCCTAAAGGAATAATATTCTTCACAATGACATATATAAACAAAATTTGGTGGACACACACACAGGTATTATTTTTGCCATAAAGTCCCAAAAGTTTGAGGTCAAAACGAGATAAAATACAGCTGTGAATTTCTGAATGCTCACAATATACATTAATCATAAGAATACAACTTTCCTCACATAAAATGTAGCTCAGTCTTACAAAATCAAATAAAACAAAGGGGTAAATACCAAGATATCCAGTTAAATGGAACAAAAAGATCAGTAGACAAACCCACAAGAGATTTGTGAGTTTATTAAAATTTATAATTTATAATTTAAAGAAAAATATCATCTATATTATATAGATGACTTATTTCTAGTTCATTGCTTAACACTAACCCTAATCTGTGAAGCGTAAACAATTAAAATGTTTCCAAAACTAGTCAGAAAATATTCTCATTTTCAACCTCACCAATTTTCTAAGTTAAAATAACACAGGAATAAAAATCCATCTGTTTTGTTTTTTCTTTATTCTCATGAAAGACACAACTACAAAAATGAATGGGCACAAGTTTCAGACTGAAGAAAAAAGTTTACTGACAAAGGATTCATATGTCCAATATAAACACACTCCTAAAAAGCAACCATAAAAAAGATTAATAGCCCAACAAAAAAAAATCTATGTTTGAATAGTCACTTTACAAAGATACATGAATGACCAATAACCACAAACTAAGAGGCTCAGTATCCATCATTAGGGAAACACAAAATGGCTAAATTTAAAATGACTGACAAACTGAACACTGGTAAAGATGTGAAGCAACTGGAACTCTCACATACTGCTAGTGGGAAAATTGTTTAGGAGTTTCTTTAAAAGGCAAACATACCTGAGCCAGCAATCCACTCCTAAGTATTTACACCAAGAGAAATGAAAACTGTGTCCAAAAAAAGACAGAAAATATTCATGCCAGACTTAGGACTAATTAGTTCCCAAATGAAAATACTCAAATGTGCATCTCCAGAAGAGGGTAAAACTGTACTTGGATATAACTGAGCAAAGACAGGCAATGAACTTACAGTTAAATCTCTGTGCGTATATCTCAGAAACATGTTGAATAGAAGAACCAGATTAACAAAAAACAAAAAGCAAAGCAATATAGTATATCACCTTAAAGAACAAGCAAAATGAAATCAATAGCAAGAGAATTAAAAAAGCTTTCCCTCAGGAAGAGACACTGATGAGCAACTGACTCTTGTGAAACAGTGAGCACAAAAGGAGTCTAGGGGTGGTAGATAAAGAATATATCTAGTTTGGGTGGTACTTACATGGTATATTTAATTCCCACAGCCACCAAACAGAAAAATTAATATCTATGCATTTTATAGGTATAAATTACATCTCAAACGAAAAAAAGAAAGGAGTTCTGGGATACCTTTGCTTATAAAAATTAAAATTAAGTATATAAACTAAATCATGCTTTTTATCCCCCAGGAAAAAAATTAACTAATAAACATGACAAGTCATATTTTATATTATAAAACTGAGTTTGACTGACAGAGCAGTGTTTAAATTAACACTATTTTTAAATAATGAAGTATCAAAAACATTGAGATTCATCTTATTCCTTCAAATCATCACATATATGTCAATTATATCTCAATGAACTGCAGGAAAATAAAATTCACTTAACTAATCAGAATTCTTTCTTTACTTAGAAATTTGTGCGTATTTCACCTCCAGCAATACTATTAACTCTCTCTCTTGCCAAGTGCCTACGGTTTGAACAAAGCAAAGAGAGAAAGCAAGCACTGCAGAATTAGAGATTGGTTTGGAGACAAGACATCCCCGAAACTTGGAAAAACTTCAAAGAAAGTTTTCAGGGAAGGAGATGAGCTTAAGAATAAATGAAAAGTTAATTTCATAAGACTGCTTTAAGAAGAATAAACTAAATGAAGGATATAATTTGGCTTTCTAAGAAGGCAAAAGAACATTAATTAAATTTTACATTTTCATTCAAATCCAGATGGGTAAATATCTAACAAAACAAAACTTAGGGACCTTAATATAAAGGTTTAGCTATAGCTAAAGACTCAAATTATTTATGAAATATATATATCCTACAACTGAACATCTAGTATTTTCCTAAGTTATTCCTCATAAATAAGGGAAGTCAAATGTTTTCTAAGGACTCAATATCCAGATATTATTCATTATAGAATTAGAAAATAATTTTCTATTTAAATCTATAGTTTAGGGTGTCCCTGGTGGCCTACGGGTTAAATCTCAGCACTATCACTGGGGCAGCCCGCCTCGGCAGGCTGAGTTTGATCCCCGACCAAGAAGTTAACCCACATATGGTGCAGCAGACCGCTCCTGTCTCGCCCACTGCTCCCCTTAACAGTGTATTTCAGTAAATGGGCCTGTTCTACTCCCCACTCTGTCTCTGGGGAATCCTTTCACACACCTCCACCCACTCCAGTTCTTCTATGCAAAAATAAAAATAAATAAATAAATAAATCTGTAGCTTGAGGATGACTTGTTATCTAACAAAAAGTTTTTGAGTTTATAAACTTCAGTTCAAGTGTTTCAGCCTGGATAAATAACTGAGCTGGGTCTTTTCTGAGATGTGATGCAGACAGAGTAATGGGATTAGAGTAGGTTATTGACTTACAGAGAAAAAAAAAATGCAGTAGAAAAAAGGTAAGAGGTTTTGCATGCAGAAAAGAAATTAAACACATTAAGTTTTCTGCATTTTTCATTTTAAAAGAAAATCTAAAATCAACTGATAAGCACAAAAGCAAAATAGCCTCTTAACATAAGTTACTAAGACTAAGTATACACTGACATTCTGCAATTTCTATGTATACGTACAGCAATATTATAAGTAGAACTAAAAGGTTTTTAAATCCCGTTATTTGCTGAGTTTAACTATATTTTAGAACTGACCAAATGAACATACCTTTTTAGAAATGCCAAGATCCCCTTTTTTGGGCATAAATCCAGGATCTAAATCATTGGATTCAAGAAGCTTCTTAGTTGGTTTCCTTTGACGCTTACTTTCATAATTTCCTGAAATGCACGCATCTTTTCATCAGATAATTTTGAAAACAGGCACAAGCTACTTATATATTTTTTTAAAAATCTACATACAATGAAAAAATAAATCAACATGTTTTTTATATCTATCTCATATTGTGGGGAATGACAGCATAGGAGTTTGTCTATTGTAAAATGTTAATTAACATGAAACAAGAAAATAGTTCCCATTATAGACACAAACTAATGTGAGGATGTTCTTATGTCAGTGTGTGTATTTTTTTTTTTTAATCACAAAAGAACTAAAGGAGAAAGTAAAAAGGGAAGACTGCCTTTTTAACAAATCCTAGCTGGTAAGGGCAAAAAAGTGAGAAGTGAGGTAAAGTAGAACCTCGATTCTGGACATAAATGGATTAGGATTAGAACTTTCGTTGTTTCTAAATAAGTGACACTTAAATTTACTTTCTAGGATTACTCTTAAGAATTATATAATAGGGGGCCTCCCTGGTGGCGCAAGGGGTTAAGACACAACCTATGAAGCTATCTAGAACCGTTCAATCCCTGGTCAGGAAGCTACCCACATGGCACAGCAGACCTCTCCTGACTTGCCCACTGCTCCCCTCAGCAGTATATTTCAATAGATCTGCCTGTTCTGCTCCCCACTCTCTCTGGTGAATCCTCTCATCCCCCCACCTCTGGCTTACATCCTAGTTCTTCTATGCATAAATACATAATTTTTTTTTTAAAGTTATATAAAAGCACCTAAGACAGACTTTGACACATAATAAGTAATGCTATGGCAAACACCTTTAATATTCTTTAAAAATCTTTAGATTCTCTTAAATCTTTTAGATTTTTCCTTATTTGATTAAGTCTGATTAGGATATTTTAAAAGAATAACCTCATAAGTTATTACTGGGAATGCAAAAAAATTACATCAAAAATTTCCCTGGCTGATTACAAAATTCAATAGTCAAAAGGTGAAGTAGGACAGTATGTTATATCCAACACTCACCAAGAGACATGTATATAAAAAATGATAAAGTGAAAAGCAATTGGTAACTAATTTAAAGGGACAATTTACCTTAAGCTGTTTACTGTATATGAGATTAATGACATTATGTTATATATTTTGATCTCTATTTCACAGATGAGGAAGTAAGTTCAGAGGCTGAACAACTTCCCAAGTAACACAAGAATTGATGGAGTCAGGATCTGAAGCACATGTTTAATTTGCTTACACTATTAATATGTTCTACCTCTCCAAAAGACCCTGTCATTCTAGGTGTTGACTGACACAACTCCTGATCAAAAATCATGAAGTATAACAACAGAGAAAAGAGTAACTTTAAAAATATGCCTTTTTGACAATGTGCCTCCAATTCATGGTAAGAAACTATATCAGATTAGCTAATGTTTCAGGAATTTACTAGGACATAAGTGGCATTTTGTTGTACACAGATACATTATTGGCTTTCTGTCAAAATATACTAAAATCTCCAGCTTCCTCTAATCATACCCACTTACATACTGAGATTCCATCACCATCTTACCTGGTGTTTTAACTAGCAATTCCTCAGACTCAAGGGCAGGCTGTGGAGAGACTTCCGGAGCCACAGGAACAGACAAGGTCAGCTGTGGCAACTCAGCATGTCCACCTCCAAGTTCTGACTGAGCCAAGGGCCCTTCCAAAAATGGAGCCTCCCTTTCAAGAACTGGAGGCTCTTCTTTGGTTGAAATCAAAGAATTCTCATCCACCTGCTTGTTCTGAGCACTAGATCGACATCGGGCTAAAAGGCTTTCTTCTTCACAGCGGGAACTTACCTAGGAGCAAAAAATAGAAGCCATGGGACAAAGTTACAAATTTGAATGTCAAAGTGACTAATACACTTAATAAGGAATGAAATTCTGACATACACACTATAACATGAATAAATCTTCAAGACATTACACTAAGTAAGCCAGATTCAAGACAAAGATGCCACCTATATGAGGTACATATTGTAGTCAAATTCATAGGGGCAGAATATAGAATGGGAATTGCCAGGGTAAATGCAAAGTACTTCCTTTTTTTAAAGTTTTTTTTTTTTTATTTATGCATAGAAGAACTGGGGTGTAGGGCAGAGGTGCAGGGGTGAGAGGATTCACAAGAGACAGAGTGGAGAGCAGAAAAGGTGGATCTATTGAAATACACTGTTAAGGAGAGCAGTGAACAAGAAAGGAGAGGTCTGCTATGTGGCTGGGGATCGAACTCATGCTACAGTGGTTGACGATAACCTGATAGTGCTGAGACTTAACCCCTGAACCACTAGGGAGGCCCCCAAAGTAGTTTTTTTAATAGGTACAGAATTTCACTTTGGAAACACGAAAAGGTTCTGGAGATGGTAGATAATGGTGATGTTTGTCATATTACAAAGTGACTTTACTTAATGTCACAGAACTACTTATTTTTAAATGGTTAAATTTTTAAGTTATGTATATTTTACCACAATTTAAAAAAAAAGGTTTTTTGCATGACATTAGAAAATATCTAGGGCCTCCCCGGTGGCGCAGCGGTTGAACGTTGGGTTGCGAAGCTGCCCGCAGCCTCTGCGGCGCCGGTTCGATCCCCGGCTGCTCCCCGGCCACCAGAGGAGGGTCCCACATGGCGCGCAGACCTCTCCTGCCACCCGCTGCTCCCCTCAGCAGTGTATTTCGGTCCTTCTGCCTGCTCTGCTCCCCGCTCTGGCTCTGGTGAACTCTCTCACCCTCCCGCGCTTCTGACTGTACCCAGTGCATGTATAAACAAAAAAAAAAAAAAAAAAAAAAAACACAAACAGACAAATAAATAAATAAATAAAACATGCCTCTATTAAAAAAAAAAATGTAAAAAAAAAAAAAAAAGAAAGAAAATATCTATATCTAGTTTCCCGCAGTGGTGAATGATTATTCTTTTGAAAAATTAATTTAAAAATTAAAAAAAAATTTTTAATTGTAGATACACCAAAACTATAAAAATTCATTAAGGTCAGTGATAATGCAGGGAAAAAAAAGTAAAAAAGATTCCCTAATATTTCACCAATTAAAACAAATAATAATGAACTCCTTGATGTTAAATTGGTAAAATAATAGCAAAGAAATAAGCATTTATTCTGCTTTTCATGTACTTCAGGACCATTAAAGGATTCAGTTAATGAGAGAAATTGCTAATTAATACAATCAGAACAAAAAAATCTCAAAGTCTTCATTTTTATACTCCTAAAGCAACTATTGATATAAGAAAGATTTTTTTGATTATTATTAAAAACCAACAAGGAGGGCCTCCCTGGTGGAGCAGTGGTTGAGTGCTGGGTTATGAAGCTGCCCGCAGCCTCTGCAGCGCGGGTTCGATCCCTGGCTGCTCCCTGGCCATTGGAGGAGGGTCCCACATGACGCGCAGACCTCCCCTGCCGCCCACTGCTCCCCTCAGCAGCACACTTCGGTCCTTCTGCCTGCTCTGCTCCCTGCTCTAGCTCTGGTGAGTTCTCTCACCCTCCCGCGCTTGACTGTGCCCAGTGCTTGTATAAAAAATAAATAAAAATATATCTTAAAAAAAAGGGGGGGGGGCCTCCTGGGTGGCGCAGCGGTTGAGCGCTGGGTTGCGAAGCTGCTCACAGCCTCTGCAGCGCCAGTTCGATCCCCGGCTGCTCCCCAGCCACTGGAGGAGGGTACCACATGGTGCGCAGACCTCTCCTGCTGCCCGCTGCTCCCCTCAGCAGTGTACTTCTGTCCTTCTGCCTGCTCTGCTCCCCGCTCTCGCTCTGGTGAATTCTCTCACCCTCCCGCGCTTCTGACTGTACCCAGTGCTTGTATAAATAAATAAATAAATCTTTAAAAAAAAAAAAACCCAACAAGGAAATGGATGATGGGAAACATCATCCAGCACAATCTTTTGGAGACAAAGTAATCTCTCTCTCTCACACACACACACACACTCACACACACACACCCTTCTTATCAGAAAGTTTAAAACATAAGTTAAAAAAGAATAATCAGTCACCACTCTAATGTCATGCAATATAAGACAGAATATCATCTACAATGTAACCTAGCTAAAAATGTTTAACCTGAATCTATCATATTATCAGTTAGAAATTTCACTTAACAAGGAAAATAAAGTAAAAAGAAAAATGCTTAGTGACTGACACCTATGAGAAAGCAATAACACTAATCTAGATGATGATGTGCCAATCTTAAAGCTTACATAGTCATGCAAAAAAAGTTCTGGATTTAAAGAAACTTAAGAAATGTAAGAACCAAGGGCCTTCCTGGTGGCCTAGGGTTACGTCTCAGTGCTATCACCGCAATCCCTGGCCAAGGAGTTAACCCACATGGCGCAGCAGACCTCTCCTGTCTCACCCGCTGCTCCCCTCAGCAGTGTATTTCAGTAGATCTGCCTGTTCTGCTGTGAATCCTCTCTGTCCCTGGTGAATCCTCTCACTCCCCTGCACCTCTAGCCTGCACCCTAGTTCTTCTATGTCCCCCAGTTCTTCTATGCCCCCAAAAAGAAGAAGAAAGAAAGAAATTGTAAGAACCAGATATAATGTAGTCCTAGACTGAATCTTGGTTTGGATAAACAAGGTAAAGGTTAGGGAGCAACTGGAAAAATCCGAATATGGATTTGCTATTAGATAAATCAATCTTGTTAGATATGCTGTTAAATTAGTTATAAAAGAGAATGTATCAAATTTTAGATATGCATATTATTTGGAAGGAGAAGGATAAAATATCCCTAGTTTACATTAAAGCTTCAGCTTCAGGATATTAAAATTAAAAAATAGGGCCTCCCCGGTGGCGCAGCGGTTGAGCGCTGGGTTGCGAAGCTGCCCGCAGCCTCTGCGGCGCCGGTTCGATCCCCGGCTGCTCCCCGGCCACCAGAGGAGGGTCCCACATGGCGCGCAGACCTCTCCTGCTGCCCGCTGCTCCCCTCAGCAGTGTACTTCGGTCCTTCTGCCTG
This sequence comes from Talpa europaea, assembly GCF_964194135.1. Lineage (NCBI taxonomy): Eukaryota > Metazoa > Chordata > Mammalia > Eulipotyphla > Talpidae > Talpa > Talpa europaea. Next base: position 69,573,619 of record NC_140076.1, on the reverse strand, counting down.
CTCTGCTCCCCGCTCTGGCTCTGGTGAATTCTCTCACCCTCCCGCGCTTCTGACTGCACCCAGTGCATGTGTAAACGAACAAACAAACAAACAAATAAATAAATAAAAAATACATGCCTCTTTAAAAAAAAAAAAAATTAAAAAATGAAGCTAGTAACATATTTTAACATTGATTTGAAAAACTAGTATTATGTAATTTTAATATTCTAGATTTTTTACCAAACATTTAACCTAATAATATTCCTAAATGATTAAAAACTCTCTGAAAGCAAGGGGAGCAACATACACACACCACCATAGACTCATTTTCTGTATAACTGATATAAAATAGGCACTACACTAGAAGCTGGAGATTAAAAAACAAAACAAAACAAACAAACGAAAAAAGCAACATTCCAGTTAAAGAAATCATTGTCCCACAAAGAAAATATGATAATAAAGTCAACACTGCAGTATCCTAAAAGGACCAATGAAAGGTTGCTGAAATAATGGGATATACCTTGTGCACCTGTTCCTGTGCCTTCTTTTGTTTTTTCTTAGGAGCAAATATCTGATCATATTCTTCTGTATATTCCAGAAGCCACTTGCTTGGCTTCCTAAGGCGTTTCTTCTCTGATCGTACACCTAAAATTGGAGAAACATACTCAGCATTTACCAAAATTTTGGAGAAAAACTCATTGTTTTCATACAACCATCCTCACACTCAAAAAGGTACAAAGATGGGGAGTCATACAACAGAAATACTCTCCCTTAAACTACAAGAGGCTATAAATGACTTGCCATCGCTTTTCATATGCAAAAGTTGAGGAGTGGGGAGGAGTGGGGGGGATGGTTGTTTTATATATATATGTGTGTGTGTATGTGTGTGTGTGTGTGTATGTATGTATGCATATAGTCAAACTGATCTTAAGGAAAAGGCTGATTTAAAACTAATATTCTATAGTGACTAATGCCACTACAAACAATGCAAATATTAAAATATAGATAACAAATCAGGTAAAGTTCAATATACAATGAATTACTTGAAATAAAATGTTATTAGAACAGTGTGCAGATATTTACATAGTATATTAACCTAATCAGCACTATCACATGAATTTCAAAAGCACTTCACACTCACTTTCATCTCATGATTGTAGTGATTTTCACATTAGAAAAATGAGTATTTCTAAATAGAAAAATTATATATATAAATATATAGTTAGTTATCTATATGCCATTATCTCAATGACTTAAAAACTGTATACTTCGTATGTCAAAGATAGAAAAAAAAAATAGGATAAAAATATAACTTTGGGGACCTCCCTGGTGGCGCAGCGGGTTGAGCGCCGCGCTGTGAAGCTGTCTGCAGCCTCTAGAGCACAGGTTCGATTCCCCGCCGGTCAGGGAGAAACCCACGTGGCATAGCATACCTCTCCTGTCTCACCCACTGCTCCCCTCAGCAGTGTCTTCGGTCCATCTGCCTGTTCTGCTCCCTGCTCTATCTCTGGTTAATTCTCTCACCCTCCCGTGCCTCTGACCTGTACCCCAATTCTTGTATAAATAAATAAATCCTTATAAAAAAAAATAAAGTCTAGGCAACACGAGGCTCTCCTTTAAAAAAAAAAAAACTTTGGTTACTGGCTTTAAAAAAAAAATCCATCTTATTTTATGGTCAAAAACCAAAGAATCATACCATTTTTCTTTTAAAAGTGATGAAACATATTATTTTCCTGTAAAACATTATCCTAGTTGTAATACATTTAAGATATGACAGGTTACTATACTGTAAGGTCCTTGGAAGCAAAGGCTAGTGCGTACAGAATGCAGGACACAGTCTTCCAAAGGCATAAGCTATTCATGGTTTTCCTGCCTTAGGTGACTATGACAATAGTGATGCTATCAAAGTAAAAACAAACAAAAAAACACAAAAGTTGAGACCAAAAAGATAAAGGTCACAGGCATAGCTAATTTGGCACAGACGCTGAAGTGGTGGCACATTAGGAATGGAGTCATAAAACATTTATTAGGATAACAAATAGAGATTACCTTGTTTTCACTAATTTTAACTGTTGCAATGTCATAGCAGTAAAACACAATTCATTTATTTACATTTAATTTAAAAGAAGTTGAAACAATGTTCTACACATGGATTTCGGCAAAATTTGTTAACTGTCAAAATGAGGAAGGAACCATGATATAATATAGATTAATGGATATAATATAGATTAATGGATAAATAGTGTTATATCCAGTAAATGGATAAAAAGTGTTATATCCAGTAAAGCAGTACTTTAAAAAAAAAAAAAGAGCTAGGGCCTCCCCTGTGGTGCAGCGGTTGAACACTGGGTTGCGAAGCTACCTGCAGCCTCTGCGGCACCGGTTCAATCCCCGGCTGCTCCCCGGCCACTGGAGGAGGGTCCCCCATGGCGTGCAGACCTCTCCTGCCACCCGCTGCTCCCCTCAGCAGTGTACTTCGGTCCTTCTGCCTGCTCTGCTCCCCGCTCTGGCTCTGGTGAATTCTCTCACCCTCCCGCGCTTCTGACTGTACCCAGTGCTTGTATAAATAAATAAATCAAGCCAAAAAAAAAAAAGATAAAAACCATAAAAGTTAAAAAAAAAAAAAAAGCTATTACACTGTGAAAAGACAGGGAAGAAGCTTAAATGTATTATCACCGAATGAAAAAAATCAACCTGAAAAGACCACATACTGTATATGTGATTGTTAAGGGGTGGGAGTGGAAGGATTAACAGACAGAACATAGGGCCTCCCCTGGTGGCACAGCGGTTGAGCGCTGGACTGCGAAGCTGCCCACAGCCTCTGCAGCGCCGGTTCGATCCCCGGCTGCCAGCGAGGGTCCCACACGGCGCGTAGACCTCTTCTGCCGTGACCGCTGCTCCCCTCAGCAGTGTATTTCATCGGTCTGCCTGTTCTGCTCCCTGCTCTGGCTCTGGTGAATTCTCTCACCCTCCCGCGCTTCTGACTGTACCCAGTGTGTATATAAATAAATAAATAAATTTTTAAAAAATAGGCAGAACATAGAGCATTTTTAGGGCAGTGAAAAATACTATGTATAATACCATAATTATACATCACTTGTCCAAACCCATAAAATGTACATCAAAAGCAAATCCCTAAGGTAAAGCGTGGACATTGGGTGATTATTGCAGGTCAAGGCAAGCTCATGAATTCTAACAAACAGCACTCTGGTTGGGGGTGTGGGTGGGTTATATATGTATCTGGAGAGTGAGTATATGGGAAATCTCTGTATACCTCAATTTTCCTGTGAAGCTAAAGCTGCTTAAAAAGAAAAAGAGGTCTTAATTTAAAAAAGAAAAGTACGGTAAAGGCTGAAAACAGCTGTCAAACTTGTATACCTATTAGCCTCCCAATATAATCAAGGGACTTGTTAAACCTTGTAACCACTAGAATTTTCCTAACTTCTTAGTGTTATACAATAAAACTGTAAGTGACCCAAACTGAAGAGGTTTTCCCAACAAGCACTGCAAAACAAGTTAAGACCACAAGGCAAGTATTTATTTAAAAGCTTTCCCTAAAAAAGGCCTCCCTGCAGATGCAGGTATTAAAGTCTCAGGGCTATCAAGCTATTACCAGCCACTACAGCATGAGTTCAATCAGGCCTGGGAGCTAACCCACATGGTGCAGCAGACCTCTCCTGTCTCACAAATCTACCTGTTCTGCTCCTCACTATGTCTCTGGTGAATCCTCTCACCACCACCACCACACCCCCACACCTCTGGCCTATATCCCAGTTCTTGTATGCATAAATAAGTGAATATAAATCTTTAAACTCTTTCCCTATAAATAATGTGTGAAAAATTCATCTTGGAAGGGGGAAAAAAATCTTAACACATCTTGGAATAAATGTATGCATCTGTACCTATGAAAGCTGATGACAATTACTTCATACTTTGAGACAAATGGAAAGCCTTTATTATATTCCCATTAGACATGTCATCCAAATTTTCCAAACACCAGCAACATTTCTAACTCAGATAAGATCAAAGAAATGACAGGGGTTATTTACTATGTACAAGTCACTCTTCAGACATGTAACATTCATGCATCACTCCTCACTTCAACCCAAGGCAGGTGATGATATCCCCATAAATAATGTAACTGAGGTTCAAAAAGGAGGTGTGCCTTGCCAAAACCCAATTTGAGTCATGATATTATTTAAGTGGGAAAGGCCATGACTCAAATCAATATCTGTTAAAACTCCAACTCCACTGGGTTCTTTTTACTAAGTAGACCCCTGTCCTATCACATAATCACACACTTCAATCTCCTCTGCCACCAGTCACTAACTGGATTTCAGTCCTAGTAAAATTATGCTCTCTCCTTTTGCCTTCCTAGCAAGCTAGCTTCCATGAGTTCATTTTCTTTCACTTTCCTCTTGAAGCCATTGTCCTCCATCCTATCTTTATATTCACCTCTCTTATGTAACCTTTCAGACTAAGCTTTAGTCCTCCAATTCTCTACATCCTTGAGATCCACAGCAAAACAAGCAAACAAAAGATTGGAAATTAATGTATACAGATACAGAAACTCCACCTGACACCTATTAGGTTTCTGCATAAGCACATATGTTGCTCCTGACCAAAGTAATATAAAATAATTCTTTAGTTTTAAAATTTGGCAAACTAGCAATGGGTAGTTTGTTTACACCTGGTATAAATAAAAGCTTTATTGGAATATAGTCATAACGCGCCTTTATTTGTATATAGTTCATGTCTGTATAAGTACTACAAGACAGAGATGAGAGTGGAAGAGACAGACAGTAGGGATCACAAAGTCTAATATATTTACTACCTAGCCCATTAAGAAAAAGATTAAGTCCATCCTTAAGATGAACAATGGAGTAACACATAATAAACAAAAACAGATTAGTAAATAATTGGTAAAGAGATAACTTCCTATCTGTTCCTAGGCTCCTATTTCTTCCCTTCCTCAATTATACCTGCTGAAGCTGCCACTGCCACATGCCTATGTTAATTATGTAAATTAGACTGGGTACCCAGTCAAACCACCTTTGAGTTGAAAGAGCCCAAGAAATCACCTAAACCAAGTATTCTAAAAATGGCCAAGCTGATGCCATTTGCCAAGCTAAAGTAAAGAATATTAGAGAGAAATCCTTCAAGCCAAGGATACTAAAAGCTAGAAAATTATGAGACAGTGGAGAGAAGCATAAATCATGCAAACCTCAATACATGGTGCGAAGCAAAGATAAAACAAAGCAGGAGCACAAGCCACTATATTTCCTGGCAAATACACATATATTCCTAGCAGATACAGGACCTATTATGGAGAATGGAGATAAATACAAGTCTAGCAGTGGTTTAACTGGTATATACATACCAGTTAAAAAATTATGAAATGTCAAAAAGTTGAAACAACCCCAAATGTTCACCAGTTGATGAAATAAAATGTGCTATATTCATTTAGAGAGAGAAAAGAACAAGACCAAAGAGATTATCATATTATATGATTCCATTCACGTGAAATAACCAGAAAAGGCAAATCTACAGAGGCAGAGAGATTAGTTGCTAAAAGGTACAAAAGGGGCTAACTGGATTAGGATAAAGGGATCTTACTGGATTAGTAAAAATAGTCTAAAACTGGTTTATGAGGATGGTGGCACCATTCAGTAAATTTACTAAAAGCCATTCACTTGTACACTTAAAACTGTGTGAATTTTACAGTACGTAAATTACACACTGAATAAATTTGTTTAACGAAAATCCAAGTCCCTTTAAGGATGCACTGCTGTTTTCTCTCCATTATCAAAATGGTGGATTTTCCCAGAGAACTAGAGTACTACTAATAGCAACATCACTACTCCAAACATACCTCTGGGTTCCTGAATTCTAGAATCTCAAGAGGCAGTTTTTTTGTTTTTGTTTTTTTAAAGCAAAACCCAAACAACTCTTCTAATGTTCAGTCCAAACCACCTCCTGTTGAAAACAAGTAAAAATGCTACATAAAAAATTTAAAAAACTATTTTTTAAGAATCAAAGCACTGGGCCTCCCTGGTGGTGCAGGGGGTTAAGCACAGCACTGTGAAGCTATCTGCAGCC